>NC_041382.1:785524422-785545334 GCF_002162155.2 Triticum dicoccoides
GGCGTAGACAGGCGGCGGGGAGCCGGGCGGCGGGGCGAAGCGGATCGGGCGGCGGACGGGCCGGCGCTGGGCCTGTGGGCCCGCTTCGGTGGGAGGCTGCGGCGATGTGGGCACGCTGCCACGTGGCGATGCGGGGTTGGCGGCGGCGGAATCCGGACGTTGTCCGGCTCGTCTGGACACGTCCGACGGCGGTGGAGAGGGATTTTTTTAGGGTTAGGGGTGGATTGAACCGCGAATTTTTGGAGGGGGGGGTGTATATATAGGCATAGAGGGAGCTAGGAGAGTCCAAATGAGGTGCGGTTTTCGGCCACGCGATCGTGGTCGAACGCTCTAGGACATGGAGCAGAGTTTGGTGGGTTTTGGGCCAAAATGGAGGGGTGTTGGGCTGCAACACACATGAGGCCTTATCGGTCCCTCGGTTAATCGTTGGAGTATCAAACGAAGTCCAAATGATACGAAACTTGACAGGCGGTCTACCGGTAGTAAACCAAGGCCGCTTGGCAAGTCTCGGTCCAATCCGGAAATGTTTAATCCCCACACACGAAAGAAAGCTAGAAATGGCCACCGGAGGAGAACGAAGCGCCGGAATGCAAAACGGACAACGGGGAAAATGCTCGAATGCTTGAGATGAACACGTATGCAAATGCAATGCACATGATGACATGATATGAGATACATGACAAAGACAATAACACACGGAGACAAAGACCCGAACCTGAGAAATAAATATAACTTAACGCCGGAAATGGCAAGAGTTGGAGTACAAATTGGGAAAGTTATATCTGGGGCGTTACAAAGGACCTTCCCAACTTGGAGACCACTTCCCGAATTTTCTGTCTTTCGAACCAATTGGTAAAATCACCTTACACACGAGGTCGCCAACTTGAAAAGTCTTCAACTTGACCTTTTTATTGTAAGCTCTTGCCACCCTCAACTTATCTCTCTCTATGGCCTCTAGAGCAGCCAAATGTTTATCAGCAACTTCATCAATATTGTCCATCATCAAGTTATAAAAGTCCACCACCAATAAATCATTCTGTTTGGCTATTCTCAAAGCATTCAAATTCACTTTCACTGGTAAAACGGCCTCTTGACCATATACGAGCTCATATGGAGTTACCTTTGTTGCCCCATGCCTTGAGATTCTATGCGCCCACAAAGCTTCGGACAGTAGCTCATGTCATCTCCTTTGATTATCCTCAATCTTCTTCATGATGAGTTTGATTAAAATTTTATTGCTAGACTCAGCCTGTCCATTGGCTTGAGCATAATATGGAGAGGAATTGAGCAACTTTATGTTATAAGATTCGGCAAATTCTCTGACTTAGTGTGACATAAAAGATGAGCCTTGATCTGTAGTCAACGTTTGAGGAATGCCGAATCTATGAATAATGTGCTCGGTTATGAATTTAATTACCTCCACATGTGTCATGTTCTTGAGAGGTAATGCTTCAGACCATTTAGTGAAATAATCGGTTGCCACCAATACGAACCGATGCCCCATTTGAGGAAGACATATGAATTTGTCCAATAAAGTCTAAACCCCATCCCCTGAAAGGCCATGGCTTGATAATGGGATGTAACATAGCAGCAGGAGCCAACTGAATATCACCAAATTTTTGACAAGCTTCACACCCTTTGTAATATCTGAAGCAATCATTAATCATAGTCGGCCAATAAAATCCAACACGTCGTAGCAACCATTTCATCTTGGGAGCCGACTGATGAGTGCCACAAATACCTTCATAGACCTCCCCCATAGCAACTCTCGCTTGGTCCTCGTCCAAGCACTTTAGAAGAACATCATCAATCGTTCGGCGATAGAGACCATCATCTCTCATTGTGTATTTAAAAGCCATACGCCGAACAGCCCTATCCACCCTTCTACTAGGATCACGCAAATAATCAACAATGGGTTTCCTCCAGTCTTGATTTTCTCCTGCATTGAATATTTCATTTGTGGCCGAAACGGTGGGCTCCGGTTCGGCCTCCCCTCTGTTGGCAAGACTAGACATCGACCTTTGAGAAATATGAAACATGCCATGGTCCACATTATAGCCGGATGCTTGTTGTGCCAACCCATTTGCTTTCGAGTTGTCATGTCTAGATATATGAGCAATGCTAAAATAATCCAAAGTAGAAATTATATCTAGACACTTATCAAGATAAACATTAAGTGATTCGTCAAAACACTGAAAAACTTTGGATATTTGCTGCACTACTAATAACGAATCACCAAAAGCCTCAATATGTGTAGCACCTATGGCAAGCAACATCTCTAAGCAGAATAACAATGCTTCATATTCGGCTTGACTATTTGTGCAAAAAATATTCTAAGCGGCACGAGGCTTCAAAAACAACACCATGAGGAGATATATAAACAATACCAACACCTTGGCCATTGTTACAAACCGAACCATCAAAATATAATCTCCATGGTACTAATGAGACAAGGTTTATATCAATATCATGCTTGTCATCAATCCGATGCTCAATAATAAAATTAGCAACGATTTGGCCTTTCATGGATTTTAGAGATTCATAAGCCAAATCATATTCAATTAAAGCATAAGCCCACTTGCCAATTCTACCACTAAGAATTGGCCTATGCAACATGTACTTGATGACATCGGTTTGACAAGCTACAATGCAAGTACTAGGCACTAGGTAATGTCTCAATTTTGTACAAGCATAATATAAGCATAAGCATAATTTCTCAATAAATGTATACCTTGTCTCGGTGTCCAATAAGCTTCGGCTTAAATAAGTAATAACATGCTCCTTCCCTTCGGTCTCTTGAGTTAAACAGCACCAATAACACCTTCTTCCGCTGCAATGTAAAGTCTAAATGGCTCCCTGTGCCTGGGCGCTTTCATAACCGGAGGAGTGCACAAATATTTCTTAATTATATCAAATGCCTCATGCTCTTGCTGTTTTGCCCCCCCAAGTAAAATCAACATAATTCTTTAACCAAAGTATAGGAGTAAATGCATCAACCTTCCCTAATAGATTGACTATGAACCTCCTCAAATAATTGACCTTGCCAAGGAATTTTTGCATATCTCTTTTGCATGTTGGAGCCTCTACTTTTTGTATAGCTTCTATCTTTTTGGGATCAATTTCCACCCCATCTTCATGAATAATGAAACCCAAAAACTTCCCAGCCGATACACCAAAGGCACACTTCAAAGGAATCATTTTCAGCCCATATTTCTTCATTCTTTCAAAAGCTAAGCTCAAATCAGCTAGATGACATTCAAAAGCATCCGATTTGATAACAATATCATCAATATAAACCTCAAGTATAACACTAAGTAAATCATGAAAAATTAAATTCATAGCCCTTTGATACGTGGCACCGGCATTTTTTAATCCAAAGGTCATCATTGTCCACTCAAATAAATCAAGCAAACCGGGACATCGAAAAGCCGTTGTGGACATGTCCTCTTCGGCCATAAAAATCTGATTATACCCCGCATTACCATCAAGAAAGCTAATGACCTTATGTCCAGAAGCATCATTAATAAGCATATCGGCTATTGGCATAGGATACTCATCTTTAGGTGTAGCTCTATTCAAATATCTGAAATCAATGCACACCCTCAACTTGCCGGAGCCTTTCTTCTCTTCTGGTACAATGTTAGAAATACACTCGGCATACCTGCAAGTTCTAATAAAATTAGCTTTAAGAAAACGACTGATCTCTTCCTTGATCCGGTCATACGTTTTTGGATTAAACTTTCTGGCCAATTGCTTATATGGCCTAAAACCGGCCTTTATAGGTAACCGATGCTCCACTAGCTCTCGGCTTAAACCTGGCATCTCATGATATTCCCATGCAAAGCAACAAACATATTCTTTTAATAGCTCGATCAACTTATCCTTATGATCGGCTCTTAAATTTTCGTTTACAAATGTCGGCCTAGGAATTGAACCATCTCCTATATCTATCTCTTCTAATGGATCGGCCGATGTAAAACCTTGTCCTAGTTTATCCATATCATCTAACTCTTCTATGGACTCATACATATCGTTCTCATTGGACCGATATTCTACAAGACGTTTCCGTAACCACTCTGAGTTAGGATCCATTTAAATACATCATACCTTGGAGCCGATTACCGCCAACCGGCTTTAAAGAAACGGGCACAAAACCACTTTTTGTGGCGCTAAGAAAATCATATTCTGATAAGTCACGCCCCGTCAGGCAAGTAGCATCGGGATGTTGCCAATCCACCGATGCATCGGCCAAAGCAACACAAGCCGAATTATCCGCATGAATGACTTCTACTTCATCATCAACCCATTGAATTAAAACCTGGTGCACAGTAGATGGCACACATTGGTTTGCATGAACCCAATCGTGGCCTAATATCACATTGTAGTTACCTTGCACCTGGCGACAAAGAAGGCGGTAGCCAAAGTTTTGCTTCCCACCGTAAGCTCCACATACATTACACCTTTGGCTTCAGTTTTCTCTTTGCCTTCAAATCCATTAAGCACCATGTTAGTCTTTATTAACTCTTCATCACGCAGCCCCAATTTTTTGAAAACCGAATATGGCATAAGATTAACCACAACACCACCATCGACAAGCATTCTAGCAACCGGCGATCCATTAATATGACCTTTAAGGAACAATGGCTTCAAGTGCGTCACCGGTACTTTTGGCTTCTCGAATATAGCATTTTTAGGACCAAAATCTAGCTGAGCTACTTCCTTATTCATCTATAGCACGAAATTCAGCGGGTAAGTAATACACCATATTAATATCCATACCTTCATGAACCGGTGTAGACTCATAATCAAGCATTTCATCTTCTTCCGCAAGCATGTCCACTGACTCTAAAATATCTTCAAGGGAAGAGGAAGTAGCAGGCAAAGTGGACGATGTAATAGTAGCCGCATTGTCCTCCATTGGTGGTGTAGGTGTTGCTATGATTAATGCAGAAGCTGCTATGTTTTCCTTTTGCTTTGGCCTCCACACTTCTTTTGGGGGTACCATGGGACGTCTTTCATTGAAAAATTTATCCCTTAGTTTTTCTGCTTCTTGTTCCTCCTTCTCATGACTCCTCATGCGCTGCAATCTCCTTTTTTGCGCCTTGGTCAGACCGGAAGGACACCACTTAGGCTGAGTATATTTTGGATCCCTCGACTTGGCCTTGCTTGTGCTATCTTTATGATCATTAGCCATAGGACCCTGCTGGACAGCAGCCACATCTTTATTATAATCAGCCGGATTATCACCAATAATCGGCTCTTTGATTGTTAATTCTTTAGTGCCTATCATAATAGTTTCAGCACCAGTATTCTTCTCCTTTTGCTTGCCAGGCTCTGAAATTTCAGCACTTGGTGATTTACCACGCCACACTTGCTTGCCAACCCTTCCATGATTATCTTGCATTGGCCGATTGACACCGTTGTTCAAACGACCTCGTGTGGGATAAAAAAGCCTCTCATGAATGGGCCTCCTTGGTTCAGCACAACCCGGATGAAAAGAAAAAGGGGCCATTTGGGGCTGCCCCCATCCTCCATTGTAGCCTTGAAGGAAATATGCCCTAGAGGCAATAATAAAGTTATTATTTATTTCCTTATATCATGATAAATGTTTATTATTCATGCTAGAATTGTATTAACCGGAAACATAATACATGTGTGAATACATAGACAAACAGAGTGTCACTAGTATGCCTCTACTTGACTAGCTCGTTAATCAAAGATGGTTATGTTTCCTAACCATGGACAAAGAGTTGTTATTTGATTAACGGGATCACATCATTAGTTGAATGATCTGATTGACATGACCCATTTCATTAGCTTAGCACCCAATCGTTTAGTATGTTGCTATTGCTTTCTTCATGACTTATACATGTTCCTATGACTATGAGATTATGCAACTCCCGTTTGCCAGAGGAACACTTTGTGTGCTACCAAACATCACAACGTAACTGGGTGATTATAAAGGAGCTCTACAGGTGTCTCCAAAGGTACATGTTGGGTTGGCGTATTTCGAGATTAGGATTTGTCACTCCGATTGTCGGAGAGGTATCTCTGGGCCCTCTCGGTAATGCACATCACTTAAGCCTTGCAAGCATTGCAACTAATGAGTTAGTTGCGGGATGATGTATTACAGAACGAGTAAAGAGACTTGCCGGTAACGAGATTGAACTAGGTATAGGATACCGACGATCGAATCTCGGGCAAGTAACATACCGATGACAAAGGGAACAACGTATGTTGTTATGCGGTCTGACCGATAAAAGATCTTCGTAGAATATGTAGGAGCCAATATGAGCATCCAGGTTCCGCTATTGGTTATTGACCGGAGACGTGTCTCGGTCATGTCTACATTGTTCTCGAACCCGTAGGGTCCGCACGCTTAAGGTTACGATGACAGTTATATTATGAGTTTATGCATTTTGATGTACCGAAGGTTGTTCGGAGTCCCGGACGTGATCACGGACATGACGAGGAGTCTCGAAATGGTCGAGACATAAAGATTGATATATTCGAAGCCTATGTTTGGATATCGGAAGTGTTCCGGGTGAAATCGGGATTTTACCGGAGTACCGGGAGGTTACCGGAACCCCCCGGGAGCTATATGGGCCTTAGTGGGCCTTAGTGGAAGAAGAGGAGAGGAGGCCAGAGCTGGGCCGCGCGCCCCTCCCCCCTAGTCCGAATAGGACAAGGAGAGAGGGGGCCGGCGCCCCCCTCCTTCTCTCTCTCTCTTTTCCTCCTCCTTGAATCCTATTCCAATTAGGAAAGGGGGGAGTCCTACTCCCAGAAGGAGTAGGACTCCTCCTGGCGCGCCTCTCCTTGGCCGGCCAGCCCCCCCTCCCTTGAACCTTTATATACGGAGGCAGGGGCACCCCTAGAGACACAAGTCGATCCACGTGATCATATTCTTAGCCGTGTGCGGTGCCCCCTTCCACCATAGTCCTCGATAATATTGTGGCGGTGCTTAGGCGAAGCCCTGCGACAGTAGTACATCAAGATCGTCACCACGCCGTCGTGCTGACGGAACTCTTCCCCGAAACTTTGCTGGATCGGAGTCCGGGGATCGTCATCGAGCTGAACGTGTGCTAGAACTCGGAGGTGCCGTAGTTTCGGTGCTTGATCGGTCGGGCCATGGAGACGTACGACTACATCAACCAAGTTAACGCTTCCGTTGTCGATCTACAAGGGTACGTAGATCACACTCCCCCCTTCTCGTTGCTATGCATCATCATGATCTTGCGTGTGTGTAGGAATTTTTTTGAAATTACTACGAAACCCAACAGTGGCATCCGAGCCTAGGTTTTATATGTTGATGTTATATGCATGAGTAGAACACAAGTAAGTTGTGGGCGATATAAGTCATACTGCTTACCAGCATGTCATACTTTGGTTCGGCGGTATTGTTGGACGAAGCGGCCCGGACCGACATTACGCGTACGCTTACGCGAGACCGGTTCTCCCGACGTGCTTTGCACATAGGTGGCTTGCGGGTGAAAGTTTCTCCAACTTTAGTTGAACCGAGTGTGGCTACACCCGGTCCTTGCGAATGTTAAAACAGCACCAACTTGACAAACTATCGTTGTGGTTTTGATGCGTAGGTAAGATTGGTTCTTGCTTAAGCCCGTAGCAGCCACGTAAAACTTGCAACAACAAAGTAGAGGACGTCTAACTTGTTTTTGCAGGGCATGTTGTGATGTGATATGGTCAAGACATGATGCTAAATTTTATTGTATGAGATGATCATGTTTTGTAACCGAGTTATCGGCAACTGGCAGGAGCCATATGGTTGTCGCTTTATTGTATGCAATGCAATCGCGCTGTAATGCTTTACTTTATCACTAAGCGGTAGCGATAGTCGTGGAAGCATAAGATTGGCGAGACGACAACGATGCTACGATGGAGATCAAGGTGTCGCGCCGGTGACGATGGTGATCATGACGGTGCTTCGGAGATGGAGATCACAGGCACAAGATGATGATGGCCATATCATATCACTTATATTGATTGCATGTGATGTTTATCTTTTATGTATCTTATCTTGCTTTGATTGACGGTAGCATTATAAGATGATCTCTCACTAATTATCAAGAAGTGTTCTCCCTGAGTATGCACCGTTGCGAAAGTTCTTCGTGCTGAGACACCACGTGATGATCGGGTGTGATAGGCTCTACGTTCAAATACAACGGGTGCAAAATAGTTGCACACGCGGAATACTCAGGTTATACTTGACGAGCCAAGCATACACAGATATGGCCTCGGAACACGGAGACCAAAAGGTCGAGCGTGAATCATATAGTAGATATGATCAACATAGTGATGTTCACCAATGAAACTACTCCATCTCACGTGATGATCGGACATGGTTTAGTTGATTTGGATCACGTAATCACTTAGAGGATTAGAGGGATGTCTATCTAAGTGGGAGTTCTTAAGTAATATGATTAATTGAACTTAAATTTATCATGAACTTAGTCCTGGTAGTATTTTGCAAATTATGTTGTAGATCAGTAGCTCGCGTTGTTGCTTCCCTGTGTTTATTTTGATATTTTCCTAGAGAAAATTGTGTTGAAAGATGTTAGTAGCAATGATGCGGATTGGATCCGTGATCTGAGGTTTATCCTCATTGCTGCACAGAAGAATTATGTCCTTGATGCACCGCTAGGTTGCAGGAGCAGATGCAGACGTTATGAACGTTTGGCTAGCTCAGTATGATGACTACTTGATAGTTTAGTGCACCATGCTTAATGGCTTAGAATCGGGACTTCAAAGACGTTTTGAACATCATGGAGCATATGAGATGTTCTAGGAGTTGAAGTTAATATTTCAAGCAAATACCCGAGTTGAGAGATATGAAGTCTCCAACAAGTTCTATAGCTAAATGATGGAGAAGAATCGCTCAACTAGTGAGCATGTGCTCAGATTGTCTGAGTACTACAATCGCTTGAATCAAGTGGGAGTTAATCTTCCAGATAAGATAGTGATTGACAGAATTCTCTAGTCACCATCACCAAGTTAGTAGAACTTCGTGATGAACTATGATATGCAAGGGATAACAGAAACGATTCCCAAGCTCTTTGTAATGCGGAAATTGACGAAGGTAGAAATCGAGAAAAACATCAAGTGTTGATGGTAGACAAGACCACTAGTTTCAAGAAAAGGGCAGAGGGAAGAAGGGGAACTTCATGAAGAACAACAAGCAAGTTGCTGCTCAAGTGAAGAAGCCCAAGTCTGGTCCTAAGCCTGAGACTAAGTGTTTCTACTGCAAAGGGACTGGTCACTGGAAGCAGAACTACCCCAAGTTATTGGCAGATAAGAAGGATGGCAAAGTGAACATAAGTATATTTGATATACATGTTATTGATGTGTACTTTACTAGTATTTATAGAAACCCCTCAGTATTTGATACCAGTTCAGTTGCTAAGATTAGTAACTCGAAACGGGAGTTGCAGAATAAACAGAGACTAGTTAAGGGTGAAGTGACGATGTGTGGTTCCAAGATTGATATGATCATCATCGCACACTCCCTATACTTTCGGGATTAGTGTTGAACCTGAATAAGTGTTATTTGGTGTTTGCGTTAAGCATGAATATGATTTGATCATGTTTATTGTAATACGGTTATTCATTTAAGTAAGAGAATAAATTGTTGTTCTGTTTACATGAATAAAACCTTATATGGTTACACACCCAATGAAAACAGTTTGTTGGATCTCGACCGTAGTGATACACATAATCATAATATTGAAACCAAAAGATGCAAAGTTAATAATGATAGTGCAACTTATTTGTAGCACTGCCGTTTAGGTCATATTGGTGTAAAAGCGCATGAAGAAACTCCATGCTGATGGGATTTTGGAATCACTTGATTATGAATCACTTGATGCTTGCGAACCATGCCTCATGGGCAAGATGACTAAGACTCCGTTCTCCGGAGCGAGCAACTGACTTATTGGAAATAATACATACTAATGTATGCGGTCCGATGAGTGTTAAGGCTCACGGCAAGTATCGTTATTTTCTGAACTTCACAGATGATTTGAGCAGACATGGGTATATCTACTTGATGAAACATAAGTCTGAAACATTTGAAAAGTTCAAAGAATTTCAGAGTGAAGTGGAAAATCATCATGACAAGAAAATAAAGTTTCTACGATCTGATCGCGGAGACAAATATTTAAGTTACGAGTTTGGTCTTCAATTAAAACAATGTGGAATAGTTTCACAAACTCATGCCACATGGAACACCACAGCATAATGGTGTGTCCGAACGTCATAACCGTACTTTATTGGATATAGTGCAATCTATGATGTCTCTTACCGATCTACCACTATCGTTTTGGGGTTATGCATTAGAGACAGCTGCATTCACGTTAAATAGGGAACCATCAAAATCCGTTGAGACGACGCCTTATGAACTATAGTTTGGCAAGAAACCAAAGTTGTCGTTTCTGAAAGTTTGGGGCTGCGATGCTTATGTGACAAAGCTTCAACCTGATAAGCTCGAACCCAAATCGGATAAATGTGTCTTCATAGGATATCCAAAGGAGACTATTGGATACACCTTCTATCACAGATCCGAAGGCAACACTTTTGTTGCTAAGTTTGGAAACTTTCTAGAGAAGGAGTTTCTCTCGAAAGAAGTGAGTGGGAGGAAAGTAGAACTTGACGAGGTAACTGTACCTGCTTCCTTATTGGAAAGTAGTGCATCACAGAAAACTGTTTTTGTGACACCTACACAAATTAGTGAGGAAGCCAATGATGATGATCATGAAACTTCAGAACAAGATACTACTAAACCTCGTAGATCAACCAGAGTGAGATCCGCGCCAGAGTGGTACGGTAATCCAGTTCTGGAAGTCAAGCTACTAGATCATGATGAACCTACAAACTATGAAGAAGCGATGGTGAGCCCAGATTCCGCAAAATGGCTTGAAGCCATGAAATCTGAGATGGGATCCATGTATGAGAACAAAGTGTGGACTTTGGTTGACTTGCCCAATGATCGGCAAGCAATTGAGAATAAATGGATCTTCAAGAAGAAGACTGACACCGACGGTAATATTACTGTCTACAAAGCTCGACTTGTCGCAAAAGGGTTTCGGCAAGTTCAAGGGGTTGACTACGATGAGACCTTCTCACCCGTAGCGATGCTTAAGTCTGTCCGAATCATGTTAGCAATTGCCGCATTTTATGATTATGAAATTTGGCAGATGGATGTCAAAACTGCATTCCTGAATGGATTTCTGGAAGAAGAGTTGTATGTGATGCAACAAGAAGGTTTTGTCAATCCTAAAGGTGCTAACAAAATATGCAAGCTCCAGCGATCCATTTATGGACTGGTGCAAGCATCTCGGAGTTGGAATATACGCTTTGATAAGTTGATCAAAGCATATAGTTTTATACAGACTTGCGGTGAAGCCTATATTTACTAGAAAGTGAGTGGGAGCACTACAGCATTTCTGATAAGTATATGTGAATGACATATTGTTGATCAGAGATAATGTAGAATTATTCTGCAAAGCATAAAGGAGTGTTTGAAAGGAGTTTTTCAAAGAAAGACCTTGGTGAAGCTGCTTACATATTGAGCATCAAGATCTATAGAGATAGATCAAGACGCTTGATAAGTTTTTTTTCAATAAGTACAAACCTTGACAAGATTTTGAGGTAATTCAAAATGGAGCAGTCAAAGAAAGAGTTCTTGCCTGTGTTACAAGGTATGAAATTGAGTAAGACTCAAAGCCCGACCACGGCAGAAGATAGAAAGAGAATGAAAGTCAATCCCTATGCCTCAGCCATAGGTTCTATAAAGTATGCCATGATGTGTACCAAATCTATTGTATACCCTACACTGGGTTAAGCAAGGGAATACAATAGTGATCTAGGAGTAGATCACTGGACAGCGGTCAAAATTATCCTTAGTGGAATAAGGAAATATTTCTCGATTATGGAGGTGACAAAAGGTCCGTCGTAAAAAGTTACATCGATGCAAGTTTTGACACAGATCTGGATGACTCAAAGTCTCGATCTAGATACATATTGAAAGTGGGAGCAATTAGCTAGAGTAGCTCCGTGCAGAGCATTGTGGACATAGAATTCGCAAAAATACTTACGGATCTGTATGTGACAGACCCGTTGACTAAAATTATCTTACAAGCAAAACATGATCACACCTTAGTACTCTTTGGGTGTTAATCACATAAATAATGTGAACTAGATTATTGACTCTAGTAAACCCTTTGGGTATAGGTCACATGACGATGTGAACTATGGGTGTTAATCACATGGTGATGTGAACTCTTAGTGTTGAATCACATGGCGATGTGAACTAGATTATTGACTCTAGTGCAAGTGGGAGACTGAAGGAAATATGCCCTAGAGGCAATAATAAAGTTATTATTTATTTCCTTATATCATGATAAATGTTTATTATTCATGCTAGAATTGTATTAACCGGAAACATAATACATGTGTGAATACATAGACAAACAGAGTGTCACTAGTATGCCTCTACTTGACTAGCTCGTTAATCAAAGATGGTTATGTTTCCTAACCATGGACAAAGAGTTGTTATTTGATTAACAGGATCACATCATTAGTTGAATGATCTGATTGACATGACCCATTCCATTAGCTTAGCACCCGATCGTTTAGTATGTTGCTATTGCTTTCTTCATGACTTATACATGTTCCTATGACTATGAGATTATGCAACTCCCGTTTGCCAGAGGAACACTTTGTGTGCTACCAAACGTCACAATGTAACTGGGTGATTATAAAGGATCTCTACAGGTGTTTCCAAAGGTACATGTTGGGTTGGCGTATTTCGAGATTAGGATTTGTCACTCCGATTGTCGGAGAGGTATCTCTGGGCCCTCTCGGTAGTGCACATCACTTAAGCCTTGCAAGCATTGCAACTAATGAGTTAGTTGCGGGATGATGTATTACAGAACGAGTAAAGAGACTTACCGGTAACGAGATTGAACTAGGTATAGGATACCGACGATCGAATCTCGGGCAAGTAACATACCGATGACAAAGGGAACAACGTATGTTGTTATGCGGTCTGACCGATAAAAGATCTTCGTAGAATATGTAGGAGCCAATATGAGCATCCAGGTTCCGCTATTGGTTATTGACCGGAGACGTGTCTCGGTCATGTCTACATTGTTCTCGAACCCGTAGGGTCCGCACGCTTAAGGTTACGATGACAGTTATATTATGAGTTTATGCATTTTGATGTACCGAAGGTTGTTCGGAGTCCCGGACGTGATCACGGACATGACGAGGAGTCTCGAAATGGTCGAGACATAAAGATTGATATATTCGAAGCCTATGTTTGGATATCGGAAGTGTTCCGGGTGAAATCGGGATTTTACCGGAGTACCGGGAGGTTACCGGAACCCCCCGGGAGCTATATGGGCCTTAGTGGGCCTTAGTGGAAGAAGAGGAGAGGATGCCAGAGCTGGGCCGCGCGCCCCTCCCCCCTAGTCTGAATAGGACAAGGAGAGAGGGAGCCGGCGCCCCCCTCCTTCTCTCTCTCTCCTTTCCCCCCTCCTTGAATCCTATTCCAATTAGGAAAGGGGGAGTCCTACTCCTAGAAGGAGTAGGACTCCTCCTGGCGCGCCTCTCCTTGGCCGGCCAGCCCCCCCTCCCTTGAACCATTATATACGGAGGCAGGGGCACCCCTAGAGACACAAGTTGATCCATGTGATCATATTCTTAGCCGTGTGCGGTGCCCCCTTCCACCATAGTCCTCGATAATATTGTAGCGGTGCTTAGGCGAAGCCCTGCGACAGTAGTACATCAAGATCGTCACCACGCCGTCGTGCTGACAGAACTCTTCCCCGACACTTTGCTGGATCGAAGTCCGGGGATCGTCATCGAGCTGAACGTGTGCTAGAACTCGGAGGTGCCATAGTTTCGGTGCTTGATCGGTCGGGCCGTGGAGACGTACGACTACATCATCCAAGTTAACGCTTCCATTGTCGATCTACAAGGGTACGTAGATCACACTCCCTCCTTCTCGTTGCTATGCATCATCATGATCTTGCGTGTGCGTAGGAATTTTTTTGAAATTACTACGAAACCCAACAAGCCTCCCATGTAGTATGGCGCATAGGGGGGTGGCGTGATCCATGGTCCCGGTGCCCATGACCCATATGGCCTTGCGTGATGCTGAAATTCTTCCCGAGGAGGTGACCTTGAGCGCTTCAAATGTAATGCCCCGTCAGAGCTAGAACCGGCCGCTTGATTGGCATACTTGGACAACAACATATGAAAAGTTGGCTTAATTCTCTTGCGCTGCATTTTAGCTACATTCGTCTTCCACTTGCCAACCTCTGGACTCTTGGGCTTAACAAATTTGACATGAGTGTTCTCTTGCACTTGTGGTTGCCCCCCGAGTGTAGAATTCTTGATGGTGATCTTGATTACCTCCTTTCCACTGGGTTGCTTGTCAAGCACAACTTGTCTCCCAAGACCTTGTCGCTCTCCTTATTTTTCCTGGGCTCACCAATGACAATATTATTTTTATTAGCTGATTCGGCTATGTTGGGCCGAATTAACATCTTCTTCCCCTCCAAATCCATGGTGTTCATTGGGAAAGGCTGCTTATCAACTTGCATCTCAGAAAAATTCAATCGTCCGTCATTAATGACCGATTGTATCTGTCGTCGAAAAACATTACAATCATTAGTAGCATGAGAAAAAGAATTATGATACTTGCAATAAGCACGCCGTTTCAGCTCTTCGAACAACGGTAAAGTATGAGATATTCTAATAATCTTGGCTTGCAACAAAGCATCAAATATTTTATCACACTTAGCAATGTTGAAAGTAAATTTCATCTCTTCATCGCGATTCTTACGAATCGGCTTTAGATCATTGCAAGTAAACGGTTTGGCCTTAGATGGCCAAACAAATTCAGCAGCATAAATATCACCCTCATCGTCCGAGTGATCACTATCATACTCAACCATATTCATCTTAGGACGATCAGTTTTATATCTATGCACCTCTTTAAGATCTTTGCTTCGGCTTTCCTGAGCCAAAGCCCTTTGCAAGACTTGGTTGATATTTAAAAACTCATGTCCTTCTAGCCTTTCTCTAATTTGAGTTCTCAAACCACTAAGCACAAGATCAGCCAAATCTCTCTCGGTTATCACCAAACTATAGCACCGATTTTTTGTATCTCTAAATCTTTTGACATAATCGGAGACCGATTCATCATGCTTTTGCTTAACCAATGTAAGATGGGATAGTTTAAACTCATTTTCACCACTGTAGAAGTGATCATGAAATTTTTGCTCCAACTGAAACCATGTAGTAATAGAACCGGGTGGTAATGCAGAAAACCATGAGAAAGCAGTACCGGTTAAGGATAAAGGAAAATAAAGTACTTTCCACTCGTCTCGTGAACTTGCCTCACCTAATTGTGCCAAGTATTGACTAACATTATCCCATGTAGTCTTTTTTCCCTCTCCGCTAAACTTAACAAAATCTGGAACTTTATATCCGGGAGGCCATGGCACGGCATCAAAAATTTCTGGATATGGTTTCCTGGAATTCGTGGTTAAGGTAGTTCAATCCCACAATGCTCTCGGAACACCCTAGACATTTCCTCTCTGACATTAGCCAAAATATCACTCGTATTGAGTGACGTTGAATGTGGTTGTGGCACATGGTGAATATGATTTCTAATAGTTGGTACAATGCTAGTCGGAAGAGATGGTGATGTGTATGTTGTACCATAGTTCGGCAGCAATCCACTTGGACTTGCCGAACCGTAACTTAGCAATGCAGTTGGATTCACTGAACTTGGTACGTTCATGGCAGGATTAAAGGGTGGAGCAACAAGTTGATTTGTCTGACTGGGATAAGAATTCAACGGCACGGGCGGCGCCGATGAAACAGGTAAAGTTGGACTAAAGTTTTCCACACCAGTAGACATACTACCACTACCATCATATGACTGAGGAGTATTATTTCGAGCAGTATTATTGTCTATGATAGCTTGGTAAATAAGATCATTATGCTGAGCAATAAGAGTAGTAATTTCAGCCGACTGTTCAGGAGAGAAGATTTTGCTTACAGCCGGTTCTACCTGCTCATTGTGAAGAGGAGGAAACTTGATTTCTTCAATTGAAGTGATGTTGCCATGGAGATCCTTTTTGAACTTAGCAAGGAACTCCTGCATCTCCTTCTCTTCACGCGCCTTCTTGTACTCCTCAAAAGCTTGGCGATGTTCTGCCGATAATTCCTCAAAATTGGGCTTGATGATGTTATCGGCATCCACTTCAGATGGCTTGGGAAGATAAACCATGATGGATGATGATGATTACTCTTTTTCCCCAGCGGAGTCGCCAAAAAGTGTGTCCGCACACTAACACGTCACGTGTACCCTCAACGCCGGGGGTGATGCACCGCAGCTCACGTCGAAGGAGACCCGACCGACAACGCGATACGCAAGACAGTCGATGGGCGCTTTTGCCGACCCAAAACCCCACACCCCCGGGAGGGACCCCGTCAGGGAGTGCGGCGGCTATGTGCTGCCCTAGGTCGATTCACTCGCCCCTAGAGCCTAGGGATTCACAGCTCTCAAATTCGAGGAACGGCGAAGAACGAGAGAGAAAAATGGTGGAGAGATAAAACGTAGATGAAAAAGTAATATATTGATTTGCTCGATTGTGTGTTGTTTCAATCGGCCGTCACCCCCAACATATATAAGAGGCGGCTAGACTTCCCGTACAAGCAAAGGATTTATCTAGGCTTTCCTTACAAGAAAATTACATTAATTCACGTCCAAAACCCTAGTCAAATTCGGACTGGTTTTATCGAACTTTCCAAAACTGTTCGGTTTAAACTGGCTGTACTTTGAGGATCCTTTTTGTGGTGACAAAGGACCTTGGATGGAAACGAGCCCAAAAGCAATCTTGACCGTTGCGACGAGACGAACATCTTTCATGTTGAACGTGTTTTCATCAGAGGTCATCTCGAGGGTCAAATCGCTCGTGCAAAACAGCTAATTACTCACGCAGCTCATCAGACATACCCACATGTGTGTCTGGTTCCGGTCGTCATATTTTGCTCGCTGGAGAGTCTCGCTGTACGGGCTCTAACTTTTGCATACGACCTCGGATTGAGACAATCTTTATATCAAAATCGATCATTTTGATGAGACGCACAACTTTTTTGTTGAAACTTTCTCCATTTGAAGCCATATTCATTGGGTTACTGGACATCCTTTAATCTGGTGTCGACATGAGGATCTGTGAACTTGTCATAAATTTTACATCCAAGCTCCGTTTTAGACCATTTTCATATTCATTTTCATCTTCTCGAAAAGAGCCATTTCATGATGAATTTCAATAGTAAGTTTGAATTAATCTTGACATAGCTTCAATCCACTCTTTATAAACGTGCCACTTTTGAGCGTCAACACGACCTGCATTTGGCATTTTGCAATTGTTGCACCGATTACTCACCAACACGTTTTGCTGCTTGGTTCGTGGGCATTGCCAGAACTGACCTTCCTATTTGGTCTTCATCTGTATCAGGAGGACTCACGCGGCAATGCTGGTGAACTGGTTAGCGTTAGGGTGCGTTTGGATGCAAAGTATTTTTACAGTTTTTTGGGAATACTGTGGTTTCAGAAAAATACCCTGGTATTAAATACTTTGATGTGTTTGGATGGAAGAAATACTGTAGTTTAAGATACGTGGTATTTCTAATACCGTGTTTTTTTGCAGTATCTAAAAAAGAGGTCCCGACCTCTTTTTTAAAAACTGAACCGAGAGAAAAGTCAGTCCCTCCAACTCCTCGTCATTATCTGCTAATCGTCGTGTAATTTATATCTTGATTATTAGACAATTTTTTGTTAGGTGATTAACTTGTGTTCCGTTGGTCTCTCGAGTCCATGTTCTTCTGGCCGTCGTTGCCAGCGATTTCTCCGTCCGACCAGGGATCTAGCATGCATCTAGTGAGTCCCGCTAGCATCTAGAAGTGGCCGAGAGGACTTGGCTTGCATGGCATGGCTGCATGCATTGGACGGCCTCTTTTACATGCTGATCAGCTAGCTTAAGTGTAGCTGAGTTAGTTGTAGTCAGCCAAAAATTACGAGAAAACAGCATTTGTCAAACGAATAGGTGGTTTTCGCAAAACAGAGAAAAACCATGGTTTAGACAAACCGAGGTATTGATTGCCCTTGGGTTGAGAAACTGAGGTTTTGGATTACCACAGTTTTAAAAAGACATCGCTGCCAAACTAGGCCTACTTTTTATTAGGGCAAACTGCACTGCAAACAGTAATTCAGTCGCACCTATCCAAACACCCAAGTTTGTACTCCACTGAACCCGAAGATATATTATTATACTACTAGGATGTACTATGTCCTTAAAAAATATAAAAGCGTTTCGATCATTAAATGCTTTTATATTTCTTTACAGAGAGAGTATTATGTTTTTTTTGCGTGTCAGTACAGTTAAACAGATGATAATGATGACACATAAGTAACGTATACCATAAGTAACGTTACTTATCACCCGTTTTCTGATATGCTCTAATGTAACACACGGTTTTCACAAAGAAAGGTCTTGTGAAATATACGAGACAGTTGGATTAGCAAATGTGAGTCCACCTTCTGCTCGTCGGCCGTACATCAGCGGCGATGAGATTTATGGCTCCAGCAACTTGCCCTCCATGGGTGAGTGAAGCTGATTAGCTTCATTTTTTTTAAAGAAGGATATACTTTCGGCCTCTGCATCTTGGCCGCTGACGAACGATCTTTGTGCGACCCGTCAGTTTACCAGCAGCCCGATGAATGGCTGCCCACTTTTTCTTCTCCTACTACACTTATGCCCTAGTTAGTACCCTTCTTCTGTAGCACTCCACCACAAGGGCAGCGACAATGAGGTGCTCGCCACCGTTGCTCAGCTGATTGGCATGAGAATACCCGCTGCATCTATACCATGTGTATCACAGTCACAGCATCTCCGTCCATATTCCCAGGATCATCTTCAGCAGACCACGTCGGCCGTACATCGGAGAGACCAGCTCGTGTGCTGCTTCTTTTGTTGGGTTCTTGTCAATGCATTGTTTTGTTTTACTATCTCATATATTTTTCGATATACGGTACTTAGGCACGTAATTGGGCGACGACATCATTAGCAAGCTGGCAAAATCATAGGCTGATGTATATTTGAGACCGATGAGACAATAACACAATTCAGCATGCCTAGTGCGGCTGGCGGAGCCTGGTAACATATACTGCTGTGATGGCCTAGGTTGCAGCTCGCATAGTTTAAGGAGGAAAGGAAAACATGATTTCACTCAAAATACAAATTGCAGCGATCACAGCCACTCACCGCTTGTTTGTTCATGTACAAGTTCATTTGTTTTCAATAGTACAAGCTTTTTGATGAACCTATCTGAATTTTGTGGCATAGTAGACACCTCTTGTATGTAGGCATGTTTAAATCTTTTGTAGAACCACATTGTTAATATTTCCTTAGAAGTAAAAAGGTTGCCTTTTCCGTTACTTGTTTACTTGGACCCAAACTATTCATTGCCTATTGTATCTACAGAGTTTTGCGTAGTGTAGCGTGCACTGGAACCATAGCTATAGAGTTTGGCTTACCGTGCTTTAGAACAATAGCTGCAGAGTTTGACCTCTCTGTTCTTATTTCTCTATATACTTGATATATACCTGCCTCCAACGTGTCCACGTGATTCCGATGAACTTTTTATATCTTCGTTATCTTCTAAACGTTGCATGCATTTTATCGTTCTCTCTCATCCAAATAACTGTGTGGGGATTGGTAGTCATCAATGTTTATAAGGTGAGCGGCAAGGCGTGTTGAGAGTGTCTTGCAATATGGTCGCTTTAGGCGCTTAGGCATGAGAGCGGTGGCTGCTCATCTTAGGTCGCCTTACCGTCCTAAAAATCATGGTAGTCACACGCTCATGCCACATTACCTTTGTAGCTTGTATACGTGAATGTATAAGTATACTTAGTAATCTGCAGTAGTAAGTACTAACTGAATATCTTAATCACAAGTTATATCTCTGTTGGTTGGCTTGGTTTAAGAACCCATTAGCTGTTTTATACTCCCTTCGTCCGAAAATGAGTGTCGCTGATTTAGTACAATTAAATCAGCGACACTTATTTTTGGTTTCAGTCATCTGTGGCACAGATGTCCAGTTCAAAGGATGAATCAATTAATTATGCCGATCAGTTCATATTTTTGTTGCTCTTAGTGTTTTCGTTATGATGATTTTGCTATCTCAGCGATCCCTGTCTGACAATTTGTTACCTTTTACAGGCCTTCAAGTGCCTATGAAAGTCTACTATGCTAGCATTATGCGACAATGACATTCTGCTTATTCGTATGTTCACACCCTATAAAGACCACAATCAAACTAAGAAGATGCCTAAACAAGTTATGAGGCTGCCTATATATAATTGTTTCTGCACACCGATATAAGTCATTCTACTATATGTAATACAATCCAGCTACATCTCCTACTTACTCACTAAACATCACTTCCAACTGGCTTCTTGCGCCGTCTGTGCAACCAGGTTATCTAGTGGAAAATCAAAGAGAGCTAGTGTGTGTGCGTGGGGTAGTGGGGGTGGGGGTAAAGTTATTAGCGCGAGTATCAAGTGAGGTTTACGATGCTTCAATGTATAGTGGTTCAAGGTGCTCTGAAAATGACTTTAGAAAGAAGCAAACTTGTGCCAAGCTTGCTGTTGCTTGTTCCTGCCTCTAGGTCTTCACTTTTACTTCATATCTGTCTTTCAAGTTGTATATGTATGACAAACTTTGCTTTATGTCACTGGTTTGAGCCTGTAGTCCTTTTGCAGATGTTGGTGTTCGCTAAAAAAATTGATGTCACGAGAGGTCTTAAAAAATTTTGAG
>NC_041382.1:785545673-785563099 GCF_002162155.2 Triticum dicoccoides
GTTCACTTCATACACATGCTTCAGCATACATATGGACGCCATATTTTCTTTATATATCATAAGCACAGAATTGCGCCAAAAATGTGTGTCGAACAGTTCTTCATTATTAATGAAAGTACTAGGGGTAATACTAATACTCTCGGAAAATGCAATCAAGTACACACTTCCCCAATACATAGTTAATTCTTGGTGCAAGAAGCAAAAATGAACAGACTACAATGACAAGTGATAGGTAGATATATAGACAATCCCGCAGTTCATTCATTCATTCTACGGGGGAAGAAGCATAGAGGGTTCAAGCACAAGCAACAAGTAGCAAACGGATAAGCAACGACAACTGGCTGAAGTAGTGGAACACCATCATGCACCACTGTAGTTCCTTGGGGTACCACCAGCGAACATAACTTGATGGGGATAGTGGTTGTATCATCCAGAGGAGAAACATTGGACATCTCATCAAGGGGCTTAGCTTAGACTTCAGATATCTCATTGTTGGGCCCAGACGGGCTCAATGGTTCATCAAGGGACACCTAAAAAAAATTCAGAGCCGTAGAAGGACAGCGGTTTACTCCTATAAGGGTCGAGGATGCCTCTTCTCCGGTACTCCACCACAAGGGCAACCACGGTGAGGAGCTCGCCGCCGTTGCTCAGCTGCTTGGCATGAGAACACCCGCTGCATTGGTACCCAGCGTAACACAACATCTCCATCCACACCTCGACGATCATCTCCAGCGGAGCAGGTGGGCCAGATTCTGGAGAGACCAATTCCTGAGCAAGTTTGCGTGCATCACACACTGTACTATTGTCGGCAAGGGAAATATTCTCGTTAAGGACCCCTTTAGCAAACTGGCCAAATCATGTGCTGAGGTGTATTTGAGACTGGCGATGGTGAGGGAGTAGCACAAATTAACATATGTGGTGCGGCTGACAGAGCCCGGCAACATGTAGGGGCGTGCTGCAAGGAGGAAAAGCATGTAATTGGACATCACCTCCGCAAGATGGCGCATATCATCTGCAACAGCTTCCCCCTGATCTTTGTGCCAACAGAGGTAGATATTGGTGGCGATATGCCACACAAGGATGCTCTCATCAAACTCCTTATGCAGGAATTCCCCCAATTTCGCGTACAACTTCCACCTCTCTAAGGCCGCCCGGCCCCGTGAGTTAATTATGTGATCTGGCTCCAGCGTGGTATAGGAGTACGGCCTGTGGTAGCTTAGCATATAGCTCTGCCTACTCTTGAGCACTAGTTGCACCACTAGTTCCTTAATAGTTGTGGATACAGGGATGGACCATGAGTAGACCATCGTGTTCCACCAGTCCTCGACCCCCATCCTGCCCGCGATCCTGCTTCCTTGGCTGGCCCTGCTGCGAACGCACAATTCAAAAATGTTGTGCTGCCCCATAGAGTCCGACCACCACCATCTCGACGTGTACCTCAATGGAAGGATGAACCGGCGGATAGACGCGATTGCACGGGCAAGCAAACCCCACACGCGCCTTTCTTTTCCGGCGGCATTGTAGGCCAGTTTCCATAGTACCAGGCTTGGCCATCTCGAGAACATGGCCCTTAGCACCGAAACCAACTCCAGCATAACCGCCCCACTTGGCAGAATATAAGTGATGACAACGTCAGCTCTGCTATGGTGGTGGTCACCCGCACCCGACTTGTGGAATAGCTCGAACGCGACGGCGGTGAACACCGGAGAAATGATGCGGATACAGATGCCATACCATGTGTGGATCACCACGGCCTTGCTGTACACGACGTCGTGCATCAGGCTGAGCTGCATCTCCACCACCTTGTACAGCTCATCCGTGTAGATGGTCGTCTTGGCGTGGACATCACCGCATAGGTGTGCGGGTACCACTACCACGGGCAACGGCCCTTGAAACATTTCCTTTGGCACTTCTGCTTCGGTATACCCCCTTTAAACACATCAACGATTGAGATTACCCCATACCCCTTCATAATAAAGGGCAAGATAGTCTTTTTAAAGTATGTCGCGAGAACTCGTTCGTATAAGAATTGCACCTCACGACTGGGCCGGCCCATTAAGCAATGTCCCTCCTACCACTTTCAATATAAGTGATGTAAAAATACTGATTTAAAAGATGACCTCGTGAGGACTTGAAGTCAAGACCTCCCACATAAAGACAAGCGCTGCTAACCACTTCATTCCACCAGAATTCGTGGTAATATCTAGCGCCAAATATATAAGAAAACACAAGAGCGTTAATATATAAGAAATATTTTCTGAAAAAATCGAAACTTTTCCAAACATCTTCAGAAACATGTTGTGGTTTTATTTTTCGGTTTTTGTTTGTCTCGTTTTCCTTCTATTTTTTATTTTTATCTTTTTTCATTTTATTTTATTTACTAAAAAATTTAAACTATTTTTAAATCATCAACCTTTTTCTTAAAACCGTGAACTTTTCAAATTCATGAATATTTTCGTAAATTCACGAACTTTGTTTTCAAATATGTGAACTTTTTTCAATCCATGAACCCTATTTAAATTTTACGAACATTTGTCAAAGCCTGCAATTTCTTTTGCAAATTCGTGAAAATGTGTTTTAAAAATTGATGAAATTTCCTTAAATTCGCGAACGATTGTGTTGGCCCAACAGGAACAGGACGGGAGCGATGTTGTCGCCTAGTTGAACCAAGGCTGAGAATATTTTATTATTTTCTCTTTTTTCGTTTTCTTTTATTTTTTCATTAATTCATTTTTATCATTTGTGAAATTTACTATTTTTTTGTTACCTGTTAAAAATTGAAATATTTTTGGAATGCCACAAACTGTTGTTGTTTTCAAATATTGCTTACAGTTTTGGAAACTATTTGGGAATTTGAAAAAATTGTTCGTATTTTTGAAAATTTTTGTTCACAAATTTAACAAATGTTTGCGTTTCAAAAATTTGATTTTTTTAAAAAAAACCATGTGGTTTGCAATTTGTGTACAACATCAAGTGTTCAAGTTTCTAAAATTTTCGTATACAATTTAAATTTCTAAAATTGTTGACAAATTTCAAGAAATTGTTTGGATATAAGAAAAGGTTCATGTTGATTGATAATGACAGAAATTACAAATAACATAGGCATTCAAATTAGAGAAAACTACATGCTCACACATGCACCCGTCTCGCCTAGTCTAGCACACTCCTAAAAATAGTAATTTTTTTGGACCATGGATAAATGACACCAGTTTATCTCACGTGTGGGCATGCCCAAGGTAGTACCCAACGCAAAATTTGAACGAATTCAGACACCCAAACGCATGCTGTGTCATGTGCGGATAGTATTTTAGGGGGCTTCACTGGGAAAACCATAGAAAATGCATATAATATCTGAAAGTAATGAAACATATCATGCAAAATTTGAACGAATTCGGACACCAAACACACGTTGCGCCACATGCGGGCAATATTTTAGGGCTTTATCACGGGGAAAACTATAGAAAATGCATAGAACGTCAGAAAGCAATGAAACTTGGCATGCATGCCTTCCATGGTGATGCCAGTGTGTGGAAATAAATTGATTCCATTTTATGGTCCTAAACCTGCTTTGAGACTTGTCGTGCCAGCAAACCTGAACGAACCCGGTTGAACATGGTGTAGGTTCTGTCGTGCATGAAATGGCACCGAATGTTGCCAATGTATGGCCATGCCCAAGGTAGTCACCCACGCAAAACTTGAATGAATTCGAACACCGAACACATGTTGCGTCATGTGCGGGCAGTATTTTAGGGGTTTCAGTGGGAAAACCCTAGAGACTGCATATAATGCGAGAAAGCAAAAAACATGGCATGCATGCCTTCCATGGTGATGCCCGTTTGTGGATTTTTTTTCTATCCATTTGGTTCTTGTGGCTCAGACTAGCCACCACACTCCAGCTACGTCGGTTCAATCTCATCATTGTCGCTCCGATCTAATCGACGCTACTCCTCGAAGACATCCATCTTTGGACACTGCTCATGTTCTAGTAGGGGTTTGTCCTGTTGTGCTTGGTTGTTTATGTCTTGTTGTATGGTAGCAAACTCTAATATATATTGGAAGAAAATTTTGTTTTCTTTGGAAGAAAATTATGATGTCATTTATAAGCAAAATGTTGATGGAAGCATACATCAATTAGAAAGTTGGCCATTGAAAAAAAATTCAACATCATAGGAAGCATATGCTCATTTTGTTTGAAGCAGATGTATTTGTTGGTCGCACATGTATGCTACACCATCTTACGAATTTTTTATGGTACATGTCTCTATTTTGCTTCCTGCCCAAAAGAATGAAGCTTCGGTTACACAATAACCTAGAGGTGTAGGTTTTCACGAAACATTTATGCTTCCTACACAGTTCAAGTGTTCAACAAAGTTCCGGTTAGACACTAATCATACTTCAAACAACAACACATTAGGCTTCCTATGCACCCAAATAATGAATCTCTTACACACTAATCATGTATGCTTCCAACATTACTGCATGATGTTTCAAGGAATTACATGTTGTCTACAACCCAATGTTTCAGAATATATACATTTCGAACGAATTTTTGGAGTACCTTTATTTTGGAAGCAGATTTTTCTGAATAATATATTTCCATTCCATGTGCTTCTATCGAAAAAAATGTTTCCATGGCGTTTGCGTTGCTGAGAAAAAACATCCAGAAGCAACTGATTTTCTTTATTTGTTTATTTATCGGAAGCAATTAGCGTAATTTCTGGGAACCAGTTACTAGTTTGTTACTAGAAGCACAAAATTAGTTATCCATGGAGAGATTAGCGGGAGGAGATGCTATATACTACTCCCTCCGTCTAGAAATACTTGTCATCAAAATGAATAAAAGGAGATGTATCTACATGTATTTTAGTTCTAGATACATCCTTTTTTGTCCATTTTGATGATAAGTATTTTCGGACGGAGGGAGTATGTGGGAGTGATTACTAGAAGCACTGATTTAGGAAGGAAAAATTCAGCACCTAACCTTCATGTCAGATCAGACGAAATGTTAATCCAGCGGCCACCAAGACGATGGTACTAATAGAGCAGTCATACCAGAATTTATCACAACTTCTAAGTTGATCGGGTGGTACAGCGGCCCATGACGACGAGGGGGCAGTTGTCCATATTACCCTTTATACGTTTTGTGAGGGGGGTGTACCGAAGCAGAACATCCAAAAGAAGGTGGGCTATCCGCAGCAGGTCCTCCGTGTCGTCTCGCTGGTCTGTAGGAGGTCCAATCTGAGTATCGGTCAGGTCCTCGTAGAACCGGTATTTGCTGCCCGACGAGCTAATGTCGGCACGCTTGAGCGCCCACACCCTCTCCCCATACTTGACAACCCCCAGCACGAACACAAGGACAGCAGCACTCCGGAGCAGGGCCTGGGTGCCGACGACAGTGGACTCGTATAGGACGTAGGCAGCGGCAGCGACCTGCACGGCGAGAGCCTGCAGATGCCGCAGCCACAGCCGGCTGTCCTCGATGGCGTAGGCAGTGATGTTGTCCTCCCCGCCGAGGTGCAGCAGCAGGAAGGGCGCCCAAAACGCCATCAGCTGGTGGTCGGCTGACCTGCTCGTCAAGGAGAGGTGTCCGAGGGTGTAAGTCGCGGTCGAGTCGGCCATCATGTAGGCCGACCATATCACGGCCCTCAGCACACCGGAGTCCATGCGCCGGCGGAACTCCGCCAGCACGAGAAGCACTAGCTGCGTCGTGAAGCTCAGCAGCACCATCACTTGGACCACGTGTTCTTGCCATGGCTCCACTTGCAGCTCCACTCTCGCCATGGTTTGTTTCTCCTCCCGCTGAAATAACAAGATAGTACAAGAAAAGATTACGTAACACACTGGCCATCGTTTGTTTTCCCGGCCGTCTAATGTTTGGAGTGCTCCACGCTCAAGCTAATTAAGAGACAGAAACTGATCGGCAGCTGGATGAAACACGAAATACGGGTGTAACTTTACACCACCAGAAGCAAGCTAGACGAAGAAATTTGAGGTGGGGCGAGAGAAGTTGAGAGCAGCTAGCTTTGTAGGATGAAGCCTCACGAGAGAGGTCCCGCAGCGTGCCCTTTCAGACAGCAGCGTGTCACCCACCACTGTGCATATGGTTCACGTATTCTCTCTCCGCTTCAGCGTCATCAATTAATGCATTCATTGGCCAACGACCAGCTGGCCAAACGATGCAAAACAACCAAAACGTCAGATTCATCTTCTTCCTCCTCTCGACAGCCCACACCGTCTACTTGTTTCACACAGTGATAGAAACTGCATGCATATATGCTCATGACAACCAAGCGACGTCACGGCATGTGACGTCATGTGCAAATCGTGTAGCACATACCTTGTTGTCAAGTTATGCTTGTTGTTAACCCGGGCTCTCCGCTTCGGCACCGTTATTAACATCGATTCAGCTCGGCCTATTGTTTTTCAATGAAGCTGCGAACGTAGGCGGCACATGCTATTAGAGTGTTATATGGTGGAATGGTCGCAAGAACGGATGGAGGGAATAGAGGATGCGAGTTCGACGAACACCGGCCGGGGAGGCGGTTTGCTATACTCGTAATGTGTTTTCTTTTCCGAGTAAAAGGGAGTTTATTTCATATCAACAGGGTTACACAAGATAATGAATGAAAAGGGGGCCATGTTGCAACCAACAAGAGGTGCTACATGTGAGCGTAATTAGCGAGACATTGTGAAACCCTATAGTTTTAGATCTAGCTATCTTAATATGTTTATTAAACTCCCTATCTAACATCAAATGCTTAATTTCCTTAACTAGTTGACCAAAACATGATCTGTCGAGTGAAGCATCCTTCATAGCATATAGGGCACCCAACAAATCATACTGCACGGGGATAGGCAATGATGGCCATTGTAGTGCAAGTGACATTCCAATCATGAGGGCCTTGATTTCTGCTTCCAGAGTATTATCGCAGAAAATTAGTAGCTCCCACTGAGCCTTCCTCTGATGAAAAAGTTCCATCCACCAACAAGGCGAGCCAGTTTGCTCGTGGTTGTTCCCAAGGAATGTCTGCTGGCTTGTCCTTCACCTGAACCTAGGTAGGGACATGTGTAGGGCTCTTCCCTGTGATAATTTGTTCTGTTGTGAGAATTGAGCATTGCGAATCAAGCTGAAGTAGCTACACAAGAAAACCTTTGATGTTTCCACCAGAGGTATATCCTTACCATGAGTCAATTCATTTCGGAGATGCCAAACTCTCCAAATGAGGCGTGTGGAGGGATGTAAAATAAGATGGGAAGCGCATCTCCACCCATAGGTGGCCTCATGGTATATATTGATGTGTGGCGAAATCCTGCCATGGCATAAGTCTTGGACTATCACTAGGTTTTGTTCAGTTACATTGGAGATCGAGAGAGTGAGGTTAAACAGAGAGATTAGATGTACAAAGCAGTTTAAACTGGATACTACCCCTATCTATCTGTATCACTAACACTCCCCCCTCAATCTAAAATCTATGGTACTTTACCAAGATTACGATTGTATTTGAACTCATCTAACTTTCTCATTGTGAGAAGTTTTGAAAGCCATCAGCTAGTTGATCAATAGTTGGAATAAACCTTATGTCCAACAACTTGGGAGCTACTCTTTCTTTGAAAAAGTGGAAATCAACTTCAATATATTTTGTATGTACATGAAAACAGGATTAGCCGAGAGATATGTTGCACCAATATTATCACATGATAATCTCGCAGCTTGTGGAGTCTTAATTCCAAGCTCATATAGCAAAGTCTAAATCCATATTACTTCAGGTGTGGCATTTGCTAGACCCTTGTACTCAGCCTCAGTGCTTGATATTGAGACCATAACATGTTTTCTTGAACTCCATGATACAAGATTTGTTCCAGAGACACAACAAATCCACATGTGGATCTTCTATCATCAGCACACCCAGCCCAGTCTGCATCAGAATATGCAGTGACAACCATAGATGGGGACTTGACAATCTGAAGTCCAAGTCCTTCTGAAAACTTTAGATACCTCACAATCTCTTAAATGCAGTCCAATGCATGGAACTAGGTGCATGTAAATATTACACTTTGTTCGCAAAATAGGAAATAACATGACGCGTAAGAGTCAAATATTGTAATGCTACTATAGCACTTATGTGTAAGAAGTATGTATGACATCCTTTACCTGCTTGACCCCTATACCAAGGAAGTAATGAACATTTTCCAAGTCCTTGAGATCAAACTCCATCTTTAAATCCTTAAGCCGACAAGTAGTCACATCTGGACTTGAACTAGCAACAATTATATCATGACATGAACAAGCACAAATATAGTGGTGTTGCCTTTACTGTAAAAGAACAATGAGGTATCTACTTTAGATGGTGTAAACGCAAGTTGTTGTAACTATATTCTCAACCTTGAGTACCAGGATCTTGGGGTCTGTTTCAACCCATATAAAGCTTCTCCTAACGTACAAACATGA
This sequence comes from Triticum dicoccoides, assembly GCF_002162155.2. NCBI lineage: Eukaryota > Viridiplantae > Streptophyta > Magnoliopsida > Poales > Poaceae > Triticum > Triticum dicoccoides. The sequence continues at coordinate 785,554,123 of NC_041382.1, forward strand.
TGAGTTGTGCTCTTTTTCTCATATCCTGGTGGCTACCGCATGAAAACCTCTTCTTCTAGAACTCTATGAAGAAACACGTTTTGAAGATCTAGCTCTCGTAAGCTCCAACCTCTGGGAATAACAATGGACAATACAAGTCGAATAATAGTTGCTTTAACAACAAGAATGAAGGTATATTCATAATCAATAACAAATATTTGCTTGAATCCTTTTGCAACTAATCTAGACTTATATCTTTTTTAGAGGAAAAGTTCAGGAGAGCCCCAGCTCCATTGGATTGATCAATGAAACCAAAATATCCACAAGTATTAACACTCCAGCACCACAAATCAGCCAGCAGCTAAGGATAAGCCCCGGCTTACTAGACATCTAAAAACAAAAACAACAGTACTAAGAGAACCACTCCATGGCTACAAAGTTGCTTGCCATCACATAGGAGGCACCACAAATGGTTTTTTCATATGAGATCCAAAGCCATGAAGCAGGAGCCACGGGTGAGGAAGGGAGTCTCCCTTCTCACTCCTTACACCCAGCTGGTCCAGGAAGTGATACGTCTCTGTCGTATCTACTTTTCCAAACACTTTTGCCCTTGTTTTTGACTCTAACTTGCATGATTTGAATGGAACTAACCCGGACTGGCGCTGTTTTAAGCAGAATTGCCATGGTGTTATTTTTGTGCAGAAATAAAAGTTCTTGGAATGACCTGAAAATCAACGGAGATTATTTTTGGAATATATAAAAAATACTGGCAAAAGAATCAAGGCCAGGGGCCCACACCCTGTCCACGAGGGTGGGGGCGCGCCTCCTCCCTGGGCACGCCCCCTGCCTCGTGGGCCCCATGACGCTCCACCGACCTGAACTCCAACTCCATATATTCGTGTTCGGGGAGAAAAAAAATCAGAGAGAAGGATTCATCGCGTTTTACGATACGGAGCCGCCACCAAGCCCCAATCTCTCTCGGGAGGGCTGATCTGGAGTCCGTTCGAGGCTTCGGAGAGGGGACTCCGTCGCCATCGTCATCATCAACCTTCCTCCATCACCAATTTCATGATGCTCACCGCCGTGCGTGAGCATTTCCATCGTAGGCTTGCTAGACGGTGATGGGTTGGACGAGATTTATCATGTAATCGAGTCAGTTTTGTTAGGATTTGATCCCTAGTACCCATTATGTTTTGAGACTGATCTTGCTATGACTTTATTATGCTTAATGCTTGTCACTAGGGCCCGAGTGCCATGATTTTAGATCTGAACTTATTATGTTTTCATGAATATATGTGAGTTCTTGATCCTATCTTGCAAGTTTATAGTCACCTATTATGTGTTATGATCCGTTAACCCCGAAGTGACAATAATCGGGATACTTACCGGTGATGACCGTAGTTTGAGGAGTTCATGTATTCACTATGTGTTAATGCTTTGGTCAAGTACTCTATTAAAAGGAGGCCTTAATATCCCTTAGTTTCCAATAGGACGCCGCTGCCATGGGAGGGTAGGACAAAAGATGTCATGCAAGTTCTTTTTCATAAGCATGTATGACTATATTCAGAACACATGCCTACATTACATTGATGAACTGGAGCTAGTTCTGTGTCAACCTATGTTATAATTGTTGCATGATTGATCGCATCCGACATAATTATCCATCACAGGTCCATTGCCTACGAGCTTTTCATATATTGTTCTTCGCTTATTTACTTCTTCCTTGCTATTCAACATAAAACCAAAAATATTACTTTTGCTACCGTTACTACTACTATCATATTACTTTGCTACTAAATACTTCACTGCAGATATTAAGTTTCCAGGTGTGGTTGAATTGACAACTCAGCTGCTAATACTTAAGAATATTCTTTGGCTCCCCTTGTGTCGAATCAATAAATTTGGGTTGAATACTCTACTCTCGAAAACTGTTGCGATCCCCTATACTTGTGGGTTATCAAGACTATTTTCTGGCGCCGTTACCGGGCAGAATTGCTCTATTCTTTGAGTGTCTTGGGATTTATATCTGCTCATCACTATGAAGAACTTGAAAGATAAAAGAACCAAGATTTTTCCCTCAACTACGAGGGGAGGTAAGGAACTGTCATCTAGCTCTGCACTTGATTCACCTTCTGTTTTGAGTAAACTTGCGACACCTACACATGCTATTGATTATGATAGGTCGCATGTTATTGATGATGCCACTTCTTCTTTGCATGATACTTATGATGAAACTACTTCTATGCTTGATACTACTGTGCCACTAGGTGAATTTCTTGATGAACAACTTGTTAGGGCTAGAGAGAATGAAATTATTGAAACTGATAATATTGATGAAAGTGATGATGAAGATTCTCCCCCTAGATATGAATTGCCTGTTGTGCCTGAGGGTTATGTTATGGATGAAGAAACTGCTAGAGACTTCTTTGCTTGCAATGATAGGTCTGATCTTAAGAAATTATTAGCTAAGCTTAAAGAAAAGTCTTGGAATGCTACAATGAAATATGACCCTGTTTTTGCTACTTCACCTATCTTTATTACTGATAAGGATTGTGATTTCTCTGTCAATCCTGAGTTAATTACTTTGGTTGAATCTGATCCTTTCTATGGCTATGAATCTGAAACTGTTGTGGCACATCTTACTAAATTAAATGATATAGCCACCCTGTTTACTCATGACGAGAAAACTCGCTATTACTTTGTCCTTAAGGTATTTCCATTCTCATTAAAGGGTGATGCTAAAACATGGCTTAATTCTCTTGATCCTGGTTGTGTGCGTAGTCCCCAGGATATGATTTATTACTTCTCTGCTAAATATTTCCCCGCTCATAAGAAACAAGCTGCTTTAAGGAAAACATATAATTTTGTGCAAATTGAAGAAGAGAGTCTCCCACAAGCTTGGGGGAGGCTTCTCCAGTTACTTAATGCTTTGCCTGATCATCCTCTCAAGAAAAATGAAATACTTGATATCTTTTATAATGGACTAATCGATGTTTCCAGAGATTACCTGGATAGTTGTGCTGGTTGTGTTTTCAGGGAAAGAACTATTGATCAAGCTGAATTGCTATTGAATAATATGTTGACTAATGAAAATAATTGGATACTTCCTGAACCAACTCCTAGGCCAACTCCAAAGAAAAGGGGTATTCTATTTCTCAGTCCTGAAGATATGCAAGAGGCAAAGAAATCTATGAAAGAAAAAGGTATTAAAGCTGAAGATGTTAAGAATTTACCACCTATTGAAGAAATAGATGGTCTTGATAACCCGACATAGGTAGTAAAGGTAAATTCTCTCTATAGATTTGATGAAGGTGATATTCCTCGTTATAAGTCTGCTAGCCAATGCTTAGATGAGTTTGATAATTTTATTGTTAAACAAGAAAACTTTAATGCTTATGTTGGTAGACAATTGAAACGTAATGCTGATATGCTTGAACACTTGAGTGATTATATGGCTAGTGTTAAATGTGAACTTAAACTTATTGGTAAACATGCTTCTATGGTTACCACTCAAGTAGAACAAGTACTTAAGGCTCAGAATGATTTGCTCAATGAATTAAATAATAAGAAAAATGATAATGCTGTTAGAGTTATGACTAGAGGGGGTAAAATGACTCAGGAACCTCTGTATCCTGAGGGCCATCCTAAGAGAATTGAGCAAGATTCTCAGAGAACTAATGTAAATGCACCTAGTCCTTCTAAGAAGAAGAAAAAGAAAAATGATAGGACTTTGCATGCTTCTAGTGAACCTGTTGTTGACACACCTGAGAATCCCAATGATATTTCTATTTCTGATGCTGAAACACAATCTGGTAATGAACATGAACCTAGTGATAATGTTAATGATGATATTCATGTTGATGCTCAACCTAGCAATGATAATGATGTAGAAATTGAACCTATTGTTGATCTTGATAACCCACAATCAAAGAATCAACGTTATGATAAGAGAGACTTTATTGCTAGGAAGCACGGTAAAGAAAGAGAACCATGGGTTCAGAAACCCATGCCTTTTCCTCCTAAACCATCCAAGAAAAAGGATGATGAGGATTTTGAGTGCTTTGCTGAAATGATTAGACCTATCTTTTTGCACATGCGTTTGACTGATATGCTTAAAATGAACCCTTATGCCAAGTACATGAAAGATATTGTTACAAATAAAAGAAAGATTCTGGAAGCTGAAATTTCCACCATGCTTGCTAATTATAATTTTAAGGGTGGAATACTAAAGAAACTTGGAGATCCAGGAGTACCAACTATACCATGCTCCATTAAAAGAAACTATGTCAAAACTGCTTTATGTGATCTTGGAGCTGGTGTTAGTGTTATGCCTCTCTCTTTATATCGTAGACTTGATTTGAATAAGTTGACACCTACTAAAATATTTTTACAAATGGCTAATAAATCAACTGCTATACCTGTCGGTATTTGTGAGGATGTTCCTGTTGGGGTTGCGAACGTTACTATTTTAACAGACTTCGTTATTCTTTATATTCACGAGGACGATAGTATGTCGATTATCCTTGGTAGACCCTTTTTGAATACTGCAGGGGCTGTTATTGATTGCAACAAAGACAATGTCACTTTTCATGTTAATGGTAATGAGCATATGGTACACTTTCCGAGGAAACAACCTCAAGTCCATAGTATCAATTCTATTGGAAAAATTCCAACTATTACTATTGGAGGTTTTGAATTTCCTCTTCCTAATGTCAAGAATAAATATGATATTCTTATTGTTGGGGATATGCATATCCCCGTTGAGGTAACCTAGTGTTATTCAAAAATTCTCCGGTTTCATGTTATTCGAAAAGAGTTTGTTAACAAGACTTGATCAACCTTGTTAGTTGATTCCTTTTGATGAGCATTAGATGGATGAATTTAGAAAGCACAACTCTCTGTACCCTCTTTTTTACTTTCTGTTATTTATATTAAATAAAGCAAAAATAATATTTTCTGTCTGTTTTCTGAATTATCCTTGCAATAAAAAAATACCCCAAAAATAAAAGTTCTCCAAACGCCCTGGAAATTTAATATGATTTTTTCTAGAATATTTGAGAATATCTGGCACTGAGAACACACCAGGGGGACCCACCATGTGCCCACGAGGGTGGAGGGCGCGCCCCCTGCATCGTGGACCCCACGTGGGTTCCCTCCACTTATCCTTGCACCCACACACTTCGTCTTGCTCCAGAAAAAAATCACTAGCCAGCTCAAACCCGAGTTCTAGCTCATCTTACTGCCATTTTCGATCTCCTTGCTCAAAGCTCCATTCACAAAGCTGCTTTGGGGGATTGTTCTTCGGTATGTGACTCCTCCGATGGTCCAATTAGTTTTTGTTCTAGTGCTTTATTTATTGCAAATTTTTGCTACTTAGGTGATCCTGTTCTTGAGCTTGCATGTCAAATTTATATGGTCAAAAGTAGTTTTAATGCATGATATGGCCTCTAGGCACTTGAGGGAGTAGTTGCTATCAATCTTGTTGAGTTTGGTTCACTTTGTTTTTTAGTTGCTAAAAAATTCAGAAATTTTTCAGAGGAATAAATATGTTTAGGAAAATGTACCAAGGTGGTTCCTCAAGGAAGCAAGGACCCAGGCCCGTGATACGCGAGCCGGACCATGAACTACCAAGAGAAGCTCAAGTGCGGCCTTGTGAATGGCCATCAGAAAATTTCATGGTTCAGGCAGGAATTAAGGAAGAATTTGAAGCGTATGTGCGTAACGCTGAACTTGAGGGCTTCGTGGCAGATAAGTGACCTCAGTAATACTACCTCACTGATTCATTTATGAGAACGTTTAAATTTACATCATCACGCAATTCTCAAACTGCCCTGTTTGATCTGTATGATAAATCTTATACCATGGACTTAGAAGATTTTAATATTGCTTGTAAACTCCCACAGTGGGGTAATGTTAGAGAACCTCGCAAATCTGAATATAAAGATTTTCTTGCTAGTACCACTGTGGGGGAATCTAGAGAAATAACACAAGCTACCATAGGGAGCATTCATTTTCCTTCCATACATTATTTTGATCTCTTCATAGGTAGATGCATTAATGGTAAGGATGAAGCATGTCACATGTGTGTTCCTGACCTAAGTGTTCTCAAGAGTGCTGTACTAGGAGATAGACAATATAACTTGGGGGTCGTTGTTGCACGTAGGTTGCATAATAATAGTATTAATGGAGATATCTTCGGTGGAATTTATGCAACCCATTTAGCTGATTTTCTTGAGATACCCATACGCAGAGATGATATTGAGTTGCCTCCTGCTTATTTAGATTATAATGCCATGGTTCGTCATCAGTTTGTTGAGAGGAACAATCAATCCCTCCATTACCGACTAATCTTTGATAAACGACGCACCTATAATGTCGCTCTCCCTGCTCCTACTTTCTTTGACTTTCAGGCAAAAGGACATATGTTATAACCAGGGAGGAGGCGAACGAGTACGAGAGGAGGACGGAGGCAGCTCGCCACCAAGCTGCAGCTCTTCAGGCAGTAGCTGATGCATCTCAGTACGACCCCAGCTTCAACTTCGGATATCCACCAGTCCATCCATGGGCATAGACCAACTTAGGCCAAAAGCCTAAGCTTGGGGGAGTATGTATTTCTCACCGACATTACATTCATGTTCACACACTCATGCCAGTTGTCGGTGAACATACTTTTTCATTGTATCATCCATGCTAGTTTATTTTCTTTTTAAGCTTTCTTCTTGTGTGTATGAAAAACCTTAAGAAAAACAAAAAAATTAGTTGTAGCTTTTAGCAGGTTTACTTTCCATGCCTGTAGTAGTAGTAATTAAAAAGAAAACCCAAAAAGATTTCTCATTCTTCTTTTGCTTGTTGGGAGCTTTCCCATGTAAATAGTTTTATATTTCCTTTCTTTTCCTTGGGGGTCGAGAGGAGAAGACCACGATGAAAATGTTGACTGGCTCTCATATGCATTATTATTGATCTAACAAAGAGCCCATAGTACCTTGCCTTCTCCCTTGTATTGAATGCTTGCAGATTCGAGCTTAGTCCAATGCACGTGCACTATTATTATTATCCACACTATTCGGTCGTGCAAGTGAAAGGCAATAATGACGATATATGATGAACTGATTGAGATTAAAAAAAGCTAGTATGAATTCGACCTCTCTTGTTTTTGTAAATATGGTTAGTTCATCATTCTTGATTCAGCCTATTATGAATGAAACATGTTTGCAATGACAATTAGAGATTATAGTTGCTTATGCCATGCCTAATTAGCTAGGAGTTTATAATGGTTTACCTTGCGTGCCAACATGATATTAAAATGGTTGTGATGTGGTATGATAGGGTGGTATCCTCCTTTGAACGATTCGAGTGGCTTGACTTGGCACATGTTCACGCATGTAGTCGAAACAAAATCAACATAGCCTCTACGATATTAATGTTCATGGTGAATTATATCCTACTCATGCTTGCATTCGGTGTTGATTAATTTTAATGCATGTTCATGACTGTTGTCGCTCTCTAGCTGGTCGCTTCCCGGTCTCTTTCTAGCCTTCACTTGTACTAAGCGGGAATACTGCTTGTGCATCCATTTCCATAAATCCCAAAACTTATTCCATATGAGTCCTCCATACCTTCCTATAAACGGTATCTACCTGCCGTTCCATGTAAATTTGTATGTGCCAAACTCTAAACCTTCAAGTAAACATTCTGTTTTTTATGCTCGAATAGCTCATGTATCAACTAGGGCTGTCTGTATCCTCCATGCTAGGCAGGTTATTCTCAAGAGAAGTGGACTCCGCTCCTCACTCATGAGAAAATGGCTGGTCACCGGGATGCCCGGTCCCATGCTCAAATCAAATCAAAATAATTGCAAACAAAACTCCTCCAAGATTGTTGTTAGTTGGAGGCACCCGTTGTTTCGGGCAAGCCATTGATTGATGCTTGTTGGTGGTGGGGGAGTATAAACTTTACCATTCTTCTTGGGAACCGTCTATAATGTGTGTAGCATGGAAGATACCGAGATCTCTCGGTTGTTATGTTGAAAATGAAAGTATACCGCTCAAAATATTATTCAGCTCTATTTCAAAATCGAGCTCTGGCACCTCTACAAATCCCCGCTTCCCTCTGCGAAGGGCCTATATATTTACTTTTATGTTGAGCCATCATCCTCTTAATAAAAATCACCAGTTGGAGAGCACCGCTGTCATTTGCGTGTATTATTATTAGTTTACATTGAGTATGACTTGACTGGATCTCTTTTAACATGAATTACAATTTCCAGTCAGCCCTTGGTCTTCAGGGATGCTCTGCATTTATGTTTTGCAGTCTCAGAAAGGGCTAGAGAGATACCATCTTGTTATATCATATTATGATTGTTTTGAGAAAGTGTTGTCATCCGAGATTTATTATTATTGCTCACTAGCTGATTATGCCATTGAAATGAGAAAACATGAGACCTAAGTGTTATTGTGAATATGGTTAGTTCATAATCTTTGCTGAAAACTTGAATGCTAGCTTTACATATTTACAACAACAAGAGCAAACAGAGTTTGTAAAAGTTTTTCTTTATCACTTTCAGTTTATCAACTGAATTGCTTAAGGACAAGCAAAGATTTAAGCTTGGGGGAGTTGATACATCTCTGTCGTATCTACTTTTCCAAACACTTTTGCCATTGTTTTGGACTCTAACTTGCATGATTTGAATGGAACTAACCCGGACTGACGCTGTTTTCAGCAGAATTGACATGGTGTTATTTTTGTGCAGAAATAAAAGTTCTTGGAATGACCTGAAAATCAATGGAGATTATTTTTGGAATATATAAAAAATACTGGCGAAAGAATCAAGGCCAGGGGGGCCACACCCTGCCCACGAGGGTAGGGGCGCGCCTCCCCCTAGGCGCGCCCCCTACCTCGTGGGCCCCCTGATGCTCCACCGACCTCAACTCCAACTCCATATATTCGTGTTCGGGGAGAAAAAAATCTGAGAGAAGGATTCATCGCCTTTTACGATACG
>NC_041382.1:785563398-785664695 GCF_002162155.2 Triticum dicoccoides
GGGCTCCGGAGAGGGGAATCCGTCGCCATCGTCATCATCAACCTTCCTCCATCACCAATTTCATGATGCTCACCGTCGTGCATGAGTAATTCCATCATAGGCTTGCTGGACGGTGATGGGTTGGATGAGATTTATCATGTAATCGAGTTAGTTTTGTTAGGATTTGATCCCTAGTATCCAGTATGTTCTCAGATTGATGTTGCTATGACTTTACTATGCTTAATGCTTGTCACTAGGGCCCGAGTGCCATGATTTCAGATCTGAACCTATTTTGTTTTCAAAAATATATGTGAGTTCTTAATCCTATCTTGGAAGTCTATAGTCACCTATTATGTGTTATGATCTGTTAACCCCGAAATGACAATAATTGGGATACTTACCGATGATGACCGTAGTTTGAGGAGTTCATGTATTCACTATGTGTTAATGCTTTGGTACGGTACTCTATTAAAAGGAGGCCTTAATATCCCTTAGTTTGCATAAGCATGTATGACTATATTCGGAATACATGCCTACATTACATTGATGAACTGGAGCTAGTTCTGTGTCACCCTATGTTATAATTGTTGCATGATTGATCGCATCCGACATAATTATCCATCACTGGTCCAATGCGTACGAGCTTTTCATATATTGTTCTTCGATTATTTACTTTTCTGTTGCTATTGTTACAATCACTATAAAACCAAAAATATTACTTTTGCTACCATTACCACTACTATCATATTACTTTGCTACTAAATACTTTGCTGCAGATATTAAGTTTCCAGGTGTGGTTGAGTTGAGAACTCAGCTGCTAATACTTGAGAATATTCTTTGGCTCCCCTTGTGTCGAATCAATAAATTTGGGTTGAATACTCTACCCTTGAAAATGGTTGCGATCCCCTATACTTGTGGGTTATCAGGAAGCGGGCTGTAAGGGCAGCAGCTCTGTCCTAGCCAGGATCCGGCCTCAGGAGCAGAGGAGGATCTCTTGCCATTTGTTCCAACCTTGCAACCACTCTCCTCACTCCTTCCTTGACAGAGCCTGAGCACAGGATTTCCCACGAAGACAGTATAGCTGTCGTCCTCCTCCACACCACCTGCATATCAGACCACATAGCGCGGCCAAAGTACTTGTCCTTGTGAACTATCCACAAGGCCCACATAGCTGCAGCCTGTTATAATTTACGAGCAGTGTTCGAGTTATTTTTCAACCAATCTTGCATGGAGGCAATATCAATAATACTAGAAGTATTAGCTAGCTCATTAACACTTCTCCAAATCTCCTTCGCAACCACTCATTCATGAAACAGATGCCTCCGAGTTTCATGTTCAGAATAGAACAAGCAGGAAAGGTCATCTAAATGTTGTCTCTTACTGAGATTATCTCTAGTAAGCAACTTGTTATTAGAAGCCAGCCAGATGAAAATCTGGACCCTAGGTGGGATTTTAACTTCCCATACTATAGGGACATTACCAGGTATAACACCTCTAAAGTGTACTATCTTATAAAAGGAACTAACCGAATAAATACCCCTGGCATCATAATTCCACACTAACTTATTAGGGGCATCCGAAAGAGGGATATTTTTAATACAACCAAACAAAGCATTCCAGGATTGCATCATGTCCTGAGAGAAACACCTCCTAAAATTAATTTTCAGATTGGTGTCATCCCACATATTTGCAACAGTCACATGATGCTCAGTAGCAATATTGTAAAGGTACAAACACTAGGTAGCCAGGCTAGAATGGCCACACCAGGTATCCTCCCAGAATCTAATGAACCCCCCATTGCCCACCTTCCAAGAGTACCCAATCCTGGCTGCCCTAGCAGCCCAAATGGCATTTTTCTAGAAAGGGAAAGCACCATCAATGGTACAAGTGAAAACATTGGGGTTGTGGGTATCATACTTATCATCACTGATTTGTTTTCAAAATTTTCCATCTCCCAAAGCATATCTTTTAACACAGGAGGCTAGCATACAAAGATTAAAATCAGCTAGGTTAGTAATCCCCAACCCTCCATGTTCCCTCTATGGGTGACAACACCCCAAGCAGCCAAGTGGTACTTGTGGTGGCAATCATAGTTATCCCAAAAACAATGGGCAAGTTGCGAATTGATCTTATTCAAAGCCCATTTAGGGAATTTAATTAAGCCCATACGATAGGAAGGGATACTGCCTAGGCAAGCTTGAACTAATATAAGCCTTTTACCATAGGACAGGAGTCTCCCTCTCCATCCAGCCCCTTTTTGATGATCTTATCGATCACAGGCTGCAAATCCTCCCTTCTAATCTTAGAGTGATGAAGGGGGGCTCCCAAATATTTAATTGGGAAAGAACCAATTTTACAACCAAAACATTGGGCAAACTTAAATAGCCTCATAATATTCTATATTAATACCCCCTTCGGTCCTTTTTACTCTGCACATTGGATTTGCCGAAAGTCAAACTTTGGTAAGTTTGACCAAATTTATATTAGAAATTATTAGCATCTATAATATCTAATAAATATAATATAAAAATATATTCCAAGATGAATCTAATGATATTGGTGTTGTTATGTGAATGTCTATAATTTTTTACATAAACTTGGTCAAAGTTGGATGAGATTGACTTTGGACAAACCTAATATGCAGAGTAAAAAGGACCGGAGGGAGTAGGAACTAAGTCACATTTGTGAAAATTTATCCTCATCCCTGACATCTATTCAAAATAGGACAACAACCACTTAAGATGCTTAGCATGCTCCACCAGCTCCTTCCTGGTCCATACCATATTTTGGAGGGTGGCTCTGCGGCGGTGAACCCTAGCACGGGGGATTTTATCTGCCTTCGGAATACTGCCTAGAGAAGGCGTACTTGCAGTAGGCACCACCCTAGACAGCCCCTCAGAACAGACGGCCGCAATTGCGCCATGTAGCACATTATCGCCCCGTCCATCCCCAAGGCCCACCATCAGGAGGGCCCTCCTGGTTTTGGCCGCACCACCACCGCTGACCCTTCTGACCGGTGAGGTCATTACCAATAGCGGTGGCGAGGCCCGCCTACTGGCCGGCGAAGGCAACACCAATGAAGTTAGCGGTGCCCCTCTCCTCTGAGCTGTAGATGAGCGACCACAAGTCGGCGATCCTGGTGGCGTAAATCTCTCCTCTGCGCTGACCAGATCCGAGGACAGCCCATCTACATCTCAAAAGCATGGTGAAAATAGAATCACTCCCCCCTGTACAGAATCCACCTTCTCCATTGAGCACGGGATTGGGAGTCCGCCTCTCTCGCGGCCCAATATAATATCCTCTCTATTGTTAATTCCTCTTCGGTCGCAAAAATTCTTCGCCTCTCCTCCTTGCTCGTCCTCGACATCATCCGCAGCGCCAGTGTGTGACGAGCATCTCGAATGGCTTGCGCCGCCTGATAACCCACAAGTATAGGGGATCGCAACAGTTTTCGAGGGTAAAGTATTAAACCCAAATTTATTGATTCGACACAAGGGGGGCAAAAGAATAGTCTCAAGTATTAGCAGATGAGTTGTCAATTCAACCACACCTGGAAACTTAATATCTGCAGCAAAGTGTTCAGTAGCAAGGTAATATGATAGTAGTGGTAACGGTAGAAAAAGGTAACAGTAGTAAAAGTAATGTTTTTGGTATTTTGTAGTGATGATAGAAATAGCAACGGGAAAGTAAATAAGCGAAGAACAATATATAGAAAGCTCGTAGGCAATGGATCGGTGATGGAGAATTATGCCGGATGCGGTTCATCATGTAACAGTCATAACCTAGGGTGACACAGAACTAGCCCCAGTTCATTGATATAATGTAGGCATGTACTCCGAATATAGTCATACGTGCTTATGGAAAAGAACTTGCATGACATCTTTTGTCCTACCCTCCCGTGGCAGCGGGGTCCTTACAGAAACTAAGGGATATTAAGGCGTCCTTTTAATAGAGAACCGGAACAAAGCATTAACACATAGTGAATACATGAACTCCTCAAACTACGGTCATCACCGGTAAGTATCCCGATTATTGTCACTTCGGGGTTAACGGATCATAACACATAATAGGTGACTATAGACTTGCAAGATAGGATCAAGAACTCTCATATATTGATAAAAAGATAATTGGTTCAGATCTAAAATCATGGCACTCGGGCCCTAGTTACAAGTATTAAGCATAGCAAAGTCATAGCAACATCAATCGCAGAAAATAGTGGACACTAGGGATCAAACCCTAACAAAACTAACTCGATTACATGATAGATCCCATCCAATCCATCACCGTCCAGCAAGCCTATGATGGAATTACTCACGCGCGGCGGTGAGCATCATGAAATTGGTGATGGAGGATGGTTGATGATGACGATGGCGACGGATTCCCCTCTCCGGAGCCCCGAACGGACTCCAGATCAGCCCTCCCGAGAGGTTTTAGGGCTTGGCGGCGGCTCCGTATCGTAAAACGCGATGATTTCTTCTCTCTGATTTTTTTCTCCCTGAAACACAATATATAGAGTTGGAGTTGGAGTCGGAGAGGCAACAGGGGGCCCACAAGGTAGGGGGCACGCCCTAGGGGGGCAGGCGCGCCCCTCCACCCTCGTGGATAGGTGGTGGGCCCCCTGGCCTTCATCTTCGGCAGGTATTTTTCTTATTTTCTGAAAAGTAGCTCCGTGAAGTTTCAGGTCATTCCGAGAACGTTGGTTCCTGCACATAAATAACACCATGGTAATTCTGCTGAAAACAGCGTTAGTCCGGGTTAATTCCATTCAAATCATGCAAGTTAGAGTCCAAAACAAGGGCAAAAGTGTTTGGAAAAGTAGATACGACGGAGACATATCAACTCCCCCAAGCTTAAACCTTTGCTTGTCCTCAAGCAATTCAGTTGATAAACTGAAAGTGATAAAGAAAAACTTTTACAAACTCTGTTTGCTCTTGTTGTTGTAAATATGTAAAGCCAGCATTCAAGTTTTCAGCAAAGATTATAACTAACCACGTTCGCAATAACGCATACGTCTCAACTTTACTCATATCAATAGCATAATCAACTAGCGAGCCATAATAATAAATCTCGGATGACAACACTTTCTCAACACAATCATAATATGATATAATAAGATGGTATCTCGCTAGCCCTTTCTGAGACCGCAAAACATAAATGCAGAGCACCTTTAAAGACCAAGGACTGACTAGACATTGTAATTCATGGTAGAAGAGATCTGGTCAAGTCATACTCAATGTAAACTAACAATAATGAATGTAAATGACAGCGGTGCTCCCCAATTGGTGCTTTTAAATAAGAGGATGATGAGTCAGCATAAAATTAAATAGATAGGCCCTTCGTAGAGGCAAGCAGGGATTTGTAGAGGTGCCAGGGCTCGGTTTTGAAACAGAGGTGAATAATATTTTGAGCGATATACTTTCATTGTCAACATAACAACCAAGAGATGGCGATATCTTCCATGCTACACACATTATAGGCGGTTCCGAAACAGAATGGTAAAGTTTATACCCCCCTCCACCAACAAACATCAATCCATGGCTTGCTCGAAACAACGAGTGCCTCCAACTAACAACAATCCCAGGGGGAGTTTTGTTTTGCAGTTATTTTGATTTAGTCTGCATAAAGCATGGGACTGGGCATCTCGGTGACCAGCCACTTTCTCGTGAGTGTGGAGCGGAGTCCACTCCTCTTGAGAATAACCCGCCTAACATGGAAGATACAGACAGCCCTAGTTGATACATGAGCTATTCGAGCATACAAAACATGATATTTATTTGAAGGTTTAGAGTTGGGCACATACAAATTTACATGGAACGGCAGGTAGATACCGTATATAGGTAGGTATAGTGGACTCATGTGGAATAACTTTGGGGTTTATGGAATTGGATGCACAAGCAGTATTCCCGCTTAGTACAGGTGAAGGCTAGCAAAAGACTAGAAAGCGACCAGCTAGAGAGCGACAACAGTCATGAACATGCATTAAAATTAATCAACTGAATGCGAGCATGAGTAGGATATAATCCACCATGAACATAAATATCGTGAAGGCTATGTTGATTTTGTTTCAACTACATGCGTGAACATGTGCCAAGTCAAGTCACTTAAATCATTCAGAGGAGGATACCACCCTATCATACCACATCATAACCATCTCAATAGCATGTTGGCACGCAAGGTAAATCTTTATAACTCATAGCTAATCAAGCATGGCAAAAGAAACTATGATCTCTAGTTGTCATTGGAAACATGTTTATTCATAATAGGCTGAATCAGGAATGATGAACTAATCATATTTATAAAAAACAAAAGAGGTCGAGTTCATAATAGCTTTTCTCATCTCAGCCAGTCCATCATATAACATCATAATTGCCTTTCACTTGCATGATCGAATGTTGTGAATAATAATAATAGTGCATGTGCATTGGACTAAGCTGGAATCTGCAGGCATTCAATAAACAGGAGAAGACAAGGCAATATGGGCTCTTTTGTCAGATCAACAATAATGCATATAAGAGCCACTTCAACAATTTAATTATGGTCTTCTCCTATCGACCCCCAAAGAAAAGAAAAGAAATAAAACTATTTACACGGGAAAGCTCCCAACAAGCAAAAAGAAGAACAGGAAATCTTTTTGGGTTTTCTTTTTAATTACTACTACAAGCATGGAAGGTAAATTAATTAAAAGCTATAACTATTTTTTTAGTTTTTCTTAAGGTTTATTAAACACACAAGAAGAAAGCATAAAAAGGAAAATAAACTAGCATGGATGATACAATGAAAAAGTATGAGCACTGACATCTAGCAATGAGTGTGTGAACATAAATGTAATGTCTTTGGGAAATACGTACTCGCCCAAGCTTAGGCTTTTGGCCTAAGTTGGTCTATGGCCACAGCTGGCCTGGCGGATATCCATAATAGTAGTTGGGGTGTACTGATAAGAAGAAGATGAAGGCTCCGATTGCCACTGGCTGACAATCATCTCCGGATCCCAGTGGTAATTAGACTGTCGTGAAGAATCAACTTGTGGTTCCGGCTCTGGCTCCTCGGCTGGTGTAGGGTTCCGGTAGGCGTGAATAGCCTTCAACGAAACAAGGTACGTGCCTACAGATAAATCAAACAAAGAAGGAGCAGGCAGGGTAATAGTCTCAGGATGATGTTTATTAAAGAACAATTGATATTTAAGCTCTCCTTCCCTATTCTTGACAATAAAATCATTGCCACCATACTTTTATAATCTAAATAAACACGAGGCAACACTTTTTCTTCCTTCTCATAATGCCTAATAGGTATGTTAAAATGTGCAGGTAGGCGTGAAGCATAGATGCCTCCAAAGGTGGGGCCCTTTGTACGGTTCAGACTTAACCGTTTGGCAATAATGCCGCCCATACTAATAGAGTTATCACCGTATAAACCATGGAGCAAAATAATAATATCAAGGATACTAAGGTTTCCACAGTTTCCGCAACCAATTAAACAACGACTAGCAAATAATGCAAAATAACGTAAAACAGGAAAATGTATGCTAGTGATTCATGGATCGGAAACCTTCCTTGTTTCCCCTACAGTGATAGTATCAATAAACCCCTCCACATCATCGTGATGTGGATCTTCCGTCTTGCCCTCAAAAGGGACTAAACAAATCCGACAAAAATCATAAAGTGACATCTCCTTATGCTCATCATATAAATAAAACTCCACCGTAGGTGGTGACCTCCTAGAATGGAAATGAATGTTTTGCACAAAGATATTTGTGAGTAAGAGATACTGATCGCATTGGTCGTGGAGGAAAGCGGTAAGGCCTGCATTCTTAGCGAATTCATGAAAATCTTCATAAATCCCGGCTGCTCTCAAGAAATCCTCGGAAGGCCATTCACACGCCCGAACCTCCGTGGTGCGAGGCAGATTATACTTAGGCTTCGGTGCCTTTTCCTTCGAGCTTTGGCTCGATGAGCCCCTCAAAAGTCTCCTCGTCATTTTCTGAAAAATTCTGAAATTTTTAGTAACTTCAAAATAAAAGTAACCAAACTCAATAATATTGGTAGCAACTACTCCTACAAGTGCCTAGGGCCTATATCATGCATCAAAACTACTTTTGACCATATAAATTTGACATGCAAGCTCAAGAACAGGGTCACCTAAGCAGCAAAAATTTGCAATGAATAAAGCACTAGAACAAAAACTAATTGGACCAATGGAGGAGTCACATACCAAGGAACAATCTCCCCAAGCAGTTTTGTGAGAGGTGCTTTGAGCAAGGAGATCAAAAATGGCAGCAAGATGCGCAAGAACTCGTGCTTGAGCTGGATATTTGTGTTTGTGGGAGGAAGATGAAGTGTGTGGGTGCAGGAATAAGTGGAGGAGGGCCACCGTGGGCCCACGAGGTAGGGGGCGCGCCCAGGGGGGTAGGGCGCGCGCTCCTCCCTCGTGGGCAGGTGGTTGACCCCCCTGCTGTGTTCTCAGTGACAAATATTCTGGAAAAAATCATATTCAAATTTCAGGGCATTTGGAGAACTTTTATTTTCGAGGTATTTTTATATTGCACGGATAATCAGATAACAGACAGAAAAATATTTATTTTTATTTTATTTAATATAAATAACAGAAAGTAAAAGTGGGGTACAGAAGGTTGTGCCTTCTAGTTTCATCCATCTCATGATCATCAAAAGGAATCCACTAACAAGGTTGATCAAGTCTTGTTAACGAACTCATTCCGAATAACATGGAACCGGAGAAATTTCGAATAACACTATGTTACCTCAACGGGGATATGCACATCCACAATAATAAGAATATCATATTTCTTCTTGACATTAGGAATAGGAAATTCAAAACCTCCAAATATAATCAATGGAATTTTTCCAATAGAGTTGATACTATGAACTTGAGGTTGTTTCCTCGGAAAGTGTATTGTATACTCATTACCATTAACATGAAAAGTGACATTGCCTTTAGTGCAATCAATAACAGCCCCTACAGTGTTCAAAAAGGGTCTTCCAAGAATAATAGACATACTATCGTCCTCGGGAATATCAAGAGTAACAAAGTCCGTTAAAATAGTAACATTTGCAACTACAACAGGCACATCCTCACAAATACCGACAGGTATAGCAGTTGATTTATCAGCCATTTGCAAAGATATTTCAGTAGGTGTCAACTTATTCAAATCAAGTCTATGATATAAAGAGAGAGGCATAACACTAACACCGGCTCCAAGATCACATAAAGCAGTTTTAACATAGTTTCTCTTAATGGAGCATGGTATAGTGGGTACTCCTGGATCTCCAAGTTTCTTTGGTATGCCACCCTTAAAAGTATAATTAGCAAGCATGGTGGAAATTTCAGCTTTCGTTATCTTTCTTTTATTTTTAATAATATCTTTCATATACTTAGCATAAGGATTTGTTTTGAGCATATCAGTTAATCGCATACGCAAAAAGATAGGTCTAATCATTTCAGCAAAGCGCTCAAAATCCTCATCATCCTTTTTCTTGGATGGTTTGGGAGGAAAAGGCATGGGTTTCTGAACCCAAGGCTCTCTTTCTTTACCATGTTTCCTAGCAACAAAGTCTTTCTTATCATAACGTTGATTCTTTGATTGTGGGTTGTCAAGATCAATAGCAGGTTCAATTTCTATATCATTATCATTACTAGGTTGAGCATCATCAATAACATTATCATTAACATTATTAGTAGTTTCAGGTTCATTACCAGATTGTGTTTCAGCATCAGAAATAGAAATATCATTTGGATTCTCAGGTGTTTCAGTAATAGGATCACTAGAAGCATGCAAAGTCCTATCATTTTTCTTTTTCTTCTTTTTAGAAGAACTAGGTGCATCTATATTGTTTCTCTCAGAATCTTGCTCAATTCTTTTAGGATGGCCTTCAGGATACAAAGGTTCCTGAGTCATTCTACCACCTCTAGTCATAACTCTAACATCATTATCATTATCTTTACTATTCAGTTCATTGAGCAAATCATTTTGAGCCTTAAGTATTTGTTCTACTTGAGTGGTAACCATAGAAGCATGTTTACTAATAAGTTCAAGTTCACCTTTGACATTAGCCATATAATCACCCAAGTGTTCAAGCATATTTGAATTGCATTTCAGTTGTCTACCAAAATAAGAATTAAAATCTTCTTGCTTAGCCATAAATTTATCAAACTCATCTAAGCATGGGCTAGCAAACTTAGTAAATGGGATTTCAGCTTTATCATATCTATAGAGAGAATTTACCTTTACTACCTGTGTCGGGTTATCAATACCATGAGTTTCTTCAATAGGAGAAGGATTTGGATCATATGTTTCTTCAACAGGTGGTAAATTAAGACCATGCATTTCTTCAATAGGAGGTAAATTCTTAACATATTCAGCTTTAATACCTTTTTCTTTCATAGATTTCTTTGCCTCTTGCATATCTTCAGGACTGAGAAATAGAATACCCCTCTTGTTCGGAGTTGGTTTAGGAATCGGCTCATGAATTGGCTCCGGAGGTGTCCAATTATTTTCATTTGTCAACATATTATTCAATAGAATTTCAGCTTCATCCGGTGTTCTTTCCCTGAAAACAGAACCAACACAATTATCCAGGTAATCTCTGGAGGCATTGGTTTGTCCATTATAACAGAAATCAAGTATTTCATTTTTCTTAAGAGGATGATCAGGCAAAGCATTAAGTAATTGGAGAAGCCTCCCCCAAGCTTGTGGGAGACTCTCTTCTTCAATTTGCGCAAAATTATATATATCCCTTAAAGCAACTTGTTTCTTATGAGCAGAGAAATATTTAGCAGAGAAGTAATAAATCATATCCTGGGGACTACGCACACAACCAGGATCAAGAGAATTAAACCATATCTCAGCATCACCCTTTAATGAGAACAGAAATATTTTAAGGGTATAAAAGTAGCGAGTTCTCTCATCTTTAGTGAACAGGGTGGCTATATCATTCAATTTAGTAAGATGTGCCACAATAGTTTCAGACTCATAACCATGAAAAGGATTAGATGGTTGTGATGTGGTATGATAGGGTGGTATCCTCCTTTGAACGATTCGAGTGGCTAGACTTGGCACATGTTCACGCATGTACTTTAAAAAAAATCAACATAGCCTCTACGATATTAATGTTCATGGTGAATTATATCATACTCATGCTTGCATTCGGTGTTGATTAATTTTAATGCATGTTCATGACTGTTGTCGCTCTCTAGCTGGTCGCTTCCCGGTCTCTTTCTGGCCTTCACTTGTACTAAGTGGGAATATTGCTTGTGCATCCATTTCCATAAACCCAAAAAGTTATTCCATATGAGTCCACCATACCTTCCTATATACAGTATCTACCTGCCGTTCCAAGTAAATTTGTATGTGCCAAACTCTAAACTTTCAAGTAAACATTATGTTTTTATGCTCGAATAGCTCATGTGTCAACTAGGGCTGTCTGTATCCTCCATGCTAGGCGGGTTATTCTCAAGAGGAGTGGACTCCGCTCCTCACTCATGAGAAAATGGCTGGTCACCGGGATGCCCAGTCCCATGCTCAAATCAAATCAAAATAATTGCAAACAAAACTCCTCCAAGATTGTTGTTAGTTGGAGGCACCCGTTGTTTCGGGCAAGCCATTGATTGATGCTTGTTGGTGGTGGGGGAGTATAAACTTTACCATTCATCTTGGGAACCGTCTATAATGTGTGTAGCATGGAAGATACCGAGATCTCTCGGTTGTTATGTTGAAAATGAAAGTATACCGCTCAAAATATTATTCAGCTCTATTTCAAAATCGAGCTCTGGCACCTCTACAAATCCCTGCTTCCCTCTGCAAAGGGCCTATATATATTTACTTTTATGTTGAGTCATCATCCTCTTAATAAAAATCACCAGTTGCAGAGCACCGCTGTCATTTGTGTGTATTATTATTAGTTTACATTGAGTATGACTTGACTGGATCTCTTTTAACATGAATTACAATTTCCAGTCAGCCCTTGGTCTTCAGGGATGCTCTGCATTTATGTTTTGCGGTCTCAGAAAGGGCTAGAGAGATACCATATTGTTATATCATATTATGATTGTTTTGAGAAAGTGTTGTCATCCGAGATTTATTATTATTGCTCACTAGCTGATTATGCCATTTAAATGAGAAAACATGAGACCTAAGTGTTATTGTGAATATGGTTAGTTCATAATATTTGCTGAAAACTTGAATGCTGGGTTTACATATTTACAACAAGAAGAGCAAACGGAGTTTGTAAAAGTTTTTCTTTATCACTTTCAGTTTATCAACTGAATTGCTTGAGGACAAGCAAAGATTTAAGCTTGGGGGAGTTGATATGTCTCCGTCGTATCTACTTTTCCAAACACTTTTGCCATTGTTTTGGACTCTGACTTGCATGATTTGAATGGAACTAACCTGGACTGACGTTGTTTTCAGCAGAATTGCCATGGTCTTATTTTTGTGCAGAAATAAAAGTTCTTGGAATGACCTAAAAATCAACGGAGATTATTTTTGGAATATATAAAAAATACTGGCGAAAGAATCAAGGCCAGGGGGCCACACCCTGCCCACAGGGTGGGGGAGCGCCTCCCCCTGGGCGCGCCCCCTGCCTCGTGGGCCCCCTGACGCTCCACCGACCTCAACTCCAACTCCATATATTCATGTTTGGGGAGAAAAAAATCCGAGAGAAGGATTCATCGCGTTTTACGATACGGAGCTGCCGCCAAGCCCTAATCTCTCTCGGGGGGCTGATCTGGAGTCCGTTCGGGGCTCCGGAGAGGGGAATCCATCGACATCGTCATCATCAACCTTCCCGCATCACCAATTTCATGATGCTCACCGCCGTGCGTGAGTAATTCCATCGTAGGCTTGCTGGACGGTGATGGGTTGGATGAGATTTATCATGTAATCGAGTTAGTTTTGTTAGGGTTTGATACCTAGTATCCAGTATGTTCTGAGATTGATGTTGCTATGACTTTGCTATGCTTAATGCTTGTCACTAGGGCCCGAGTGCCATGATTTCAGATCTGAACCTATTATGTTTTCATGAATATATGTGAGTTCTTGATTCTATCTTGCAAGTCTATAGTCACCTATTATGTGTTATGATCCGTTAACCCCGAAGTGACAATAATTGGGATACTTACCGGTGATGACCATAGTTTGAGGAGTTCATGTATTCACTATGTGTTAATGCTTTGGTACGTTTCTCTATTAAAAGGAGGCCTTAATATCCCTTAGTTTCCATAAGCACGTATGACTATATTCGGAATACTTGCCTACATTACATTGATGAACTGGAGCTAGTTCTGTGTCACCCGATGTTATAATTGTTGCATGATTGATCGCATCCGACATAATTATCCATCACTGGTCCATTGCCTACGATCTTTTCATATATTGTTCTTCGCTTATTTACTTTTCCGTTGTTATTGATACAATCACTATAAAACCAAAAATATTACTTTTGCTACCGTTACCACTACTATCATATTATATTGCTACTAAATACTTTGCTGCAGATATTAAGTTTCCAGGTGTGGTTGAATTGACAACTCAGCTGCTAATACTTGAGAATATTCTTTGGCTCCCCTTGTGTCGAATCAATAAATTTGGGTTGAATACTCTACCCTCAAAAACTGTTGCGATCCCCTATACTTGTGTGTTATCAGGAAACGGGATGTAAGGGCAGCAGCTCTGTGCTAGCCAGGATCCGGCCTTAGGAGCAGAGGAGGATCTCTTGCCATTTGTTCCAACCTTGCAACCACTCTCCTCAGTCCTTCCTTGACAGAGCCTGAGCACAGGATTTCCCACGAAGACAGTATAGCTGTTGTCCTCCTCTACACAACCTGCATATCAGACCACATAGCGCGGCCAAAGTACTTGTCCTTGTGAACTATCCACAAGGCCCACATAGCTGCAGCCTGTTATAATTTACGAGCAGTGTTCAAGTTATTTTTCAACCAATCTAGCATGGAGGCAATATCAATAATACTAGAAGTATTAGCTAGCTCATTAACACTTCTCCAAATCTCCTTCGCAACCACTCATTCATGAAACAGATGCCTCCCAGTTTCATGTTCAGAATAGAACAAGCAGGAAAGGTCATCTAAATGTTGCCTCTTACTGAGATTATCTCTAGTAAGCAGCTTGTTATTAGAAGCCAGCCAGATGAAAATCTGGACCCTAGGTGGGATTTTAACTTCCCATACTACAGGGCCATTACCAGGTATAACACCTCTAAAGTGTACTATCTTATAAAAGGAACTAACCGAATAAATACCCCTGGCATTATAATTCCACACTAACTTATCAGGGGCATCCGAAAGAGGGATATTTTTAATACAACCAAACAAAGCATTCCAGGATTGCATCATGTCCTGAGAGAAACACCTCCTGAAATTATTTTTCAGCTTGGTGCCATCCCACATATTTGCAACAGTCACATGATGCTCAGTAGCAATATTGTAAAGGTACCAAAACTAGGTAGCCAGGCTAGAATGGCCACACCAGGTATCCTCCCAGAATCTAATGAACCCCCCATTGCCCACCTTCCAAGAGTACCCAATCCTGGCTGCCCTAGCAGCCCAAATGGCATTTTTCTAGAAAGGGAAAGCACCATCAATGGTACTAGTGAAAATATTGGGGTTGTGGGTATCATACTTATCATCACTGATTTGTTTTCAAAATTTTCCATCTCCCAAAGCATGTCTTTTAACACAGGAGGCTAGCATACAAAGATTAAAATCAGCTAGGTTAGTAATCCCCAACCCTCCATGCTCCCTCTAAGGGTGACAACACCCCAAGCAGCCAAGTGGTACTTGTGGTGGCAATCATAGTTATCCCAAAAACAATGGGCAAGTTGCAAATTGATCTTATTCAAAGTCCATTTAGGGAATTTAATTAAGCCCATACGATAGGAAGGGATACTGGCTAGGCAAGCTTGAACTAATATAAGCCTTTTACCATAGGACAGGAGTCTGCCTCTCCATCCAGCCCCTTTTTTGATGATCTTATCGATCACAGGCTGCAAATCCTCCCTTCTAATCTTAGAGTGATGAAGGGGGGCTCCCAAATATTTAATTGGGAAGGAACCAATTTTACAACCAAAACATTGGGCAAACTTAAATAGCCTCATCATATTCTATATTAATAGGAACTAAGTCACATTTGTGAAAATTTATCCTCATCCCTGACATCTGTTCAAAATAGGACAACAACCACTTAAGATGCTTAGCATGCTCCACCAGCTCCTTCCTGGTCCATACCAGATTTTGGAGGGTGGCTCTGCGGCGGTGAACCCTAGCACGGGGGATTTTATCTGCCTCCGGAATGCTGCCTAGAGAAGGCGTACTTGCAGTAGGCACCACCCTACACAGCCCCTCAGAACAGACGGCCGCAATTGCGCCATGTGGCACATTATCGCCCTGTCCATCCCCAAGGCCCACCATCAGGAGGGCCCTCCTGGTTTTGGCTGCACCACCACCGCTGACCCTTCTGACCGGTGAGGTCATCACCAATAGCGGTGGCGAGGCCCGCCTGCTGGCCGACGAAGGCAACACCAACGAAGTTAGCGGTGCCCCTCTCCTCTGAGCTGCAGATGAGCGACCACAACTTGGCGATCCTGGCGGCGTAAATCCCTCCTCTGCGCTGACCAGATCCGGGGACAACCCATCTACATCTCGAAAGCATGGCAAAAATAGAATCACTCCTCCCTGTACAGAATCCACCTTCTCCATTGAGCACGGGATTGGGAGTCCGCCTCTCTCGCGGCCCAATATAATATCCTCTCTATTGTTAATTCATCTTTGGTCGCAAAAATTCTTCGCCTCTCCTCCTTGCTCGTCCTCGACATCATCCGCAGGGCCAGTGTGTGACGAGCATCTCAAATTGCTTGTGCCGCCTGATAACCCACAAGTATAGGGGATCGCAGCAGTTTTCGAGGGTAAAGTATTAAACCCAAATTTATTGATTCGACACAAGGGGGGCAAAAGAATACTCTCAAGTATTAGCAGATGAGTTGTCAATTCAACCACACCTGGAAACTTAATATCTGCAGCAAAGTGTTCCGTAGCAAGGAAATATGATAGTAGTGGTAACGGTAGAAAAAGGTAACAGTAGTAAAAGTAATGTTTTTGGTATTTTGTAGTGATGATAGCAATAGCAACGGGAAAGTAAATAAGCGAAGAACAATATATAGAAAGCTCGTAGGCAATGGATCGGTGATGGAGAATTATGCTGGATGCGGTTCATCATGTAACAGTCATAACCTAGGGTGACACAGAACTAGCTCCAGTTCATTGATATAATCTAGGCATGTATTCCGAATATAGTCATACGTGCTTATGGAAAAGAACTTGCATGACATCTTTTGTCCTACCCTCCCATGGCAGCGGGGTACTTATGGAAACTAAGGGATATTAAGGCCTCCTTTTAATAGAGATCCGGAACAAAGCATTAACACAGAGTGAATACATGAACTCCTCAAACTACGGTCATCACCGGTAAGTATCCCAATTATTGTCACTTCGGGGTTAACGGATCATAACACATAATAGGTGACTATAGACATGCAAGATAGGATCAAGAACTCTCATATATTGATAAAAAGATAATAGGTTCTGTCATGGAATTGTCACGGCAGATGTCCTCTTGCAAGGACTTAATCGTGGAGCCATCGCAGCTAGGAAGCTTGAAGGGGTTAATCGGGACAAAGGACACGCGAGGTTTATACTAGTTCAGCCCCTTACGGTGAAGGAAGGCCTACGTCTAGTTCGGTTGGAATTGCTTGAGGTTTCGGTGACCAGGGAGCGAGATACGCTATGCCCGGTTCTCGATTTGTTGTTTCTTACCCTAAGCCGCCAGTGGGTCGTCCCCTTATATACACGGGTCGACGCCCTACGGCTTACAGAGTCCTGGCCGGCTCATAAACAGTGTCCGGCTTGATGACTAGTTACTTCTACCTTACAATACAAGTCACGCCCTTATGGCGGTTTATCACCATGGGCCATAAATCGCCTGTGGGCCTTTAGACCCTTTACTGAACCGCCATCTTCATGTCTTGGTCTTGGGCTTCAGATGGGCTTCTCTTTGCGTAACCCGGCCCCTCCTGGGTGGCTTACATAAATAGTTATATCCCCAACATTAGGCCCCAGATTGATTTGAACTGGTTCATGTCAATCTTTAAAAACCTTATGAACTAGCCTTAAGTCTTCTGTTTTGCGTGGAAACTTTAACCCGCCATGACATCATCATCTGGATCCGGGTTAAATCTCCGTGACGTCATCTTCAATAAAACTCATATTTTATTCCATCATATCCTCCAACGGATCTTTGTCTTTACTGACCATCCTGAAAATCGAGGCGTTGGGGTTGTTGTAAAATGATATTCCATCTCCTCGTTTCTCGCGCCGTCTTGGTCGGCCCCTCCATATAAATGGATGCGACCTAGGTCTTTTTCATTTCCTTCAGTCGTCTTCCTCCTCGCACCTCCTTCTTTGCTGCTCAAGCTCCGCCGCCGCCGCCGCCGTCGACCCCCTCGTCTTCACCGACTCAGGCCGCTGCATCACCCTGAACTTGACCAGAAAACGACAGCGACCCTCCGCAGTTCTTCCGCATCTGTGAGTTCCTCTTTTCCCCCTCTCAGATCTGCATTGAAACCGTCTTGAATTCGTCATCGTTCATCGCCGCCCGATGCAAACCTCCATTAGCTCTCACCTCCGATGCCTTGTTTAGATTATAAAAACAACTTAGAACTACTGCGGAAAATGTTTGTGCTTATCCTGTATGAGAACAGATCTCATTTCCCTTGTTTTGGAAGCCTTCCGCGAGTATATGAACTTCTCTGTACTGTTTTAGATCTAGAAATATTTTCCTTTCCAGAGCATCGTTTGATCTAAAATAATGATGGCAACTTGTGAAACCTGTTTGTTCCACACTTAGCCAAAAACTGTGTCTGTTGACTCTGTTTCAACCATAGTAGTCCGTGTAGCCGGTTTAAGATAATACCGGCTGTCAGCACCGCTTGCCTCTGGCGACTTAAGAAAACCTTAATCATCTTTAATACCTGCAGCTGTTAAACATTATCACATAGTTACCTGCATGTCATTAGGCCCCTTCTTAAGCCGCCATCTTAAATAACCCAATAATGTTTATTCTCCGGGTTATAATAAACCGGAAAAATTTCCTTTATCTTGTTGTAGGCTTCAATTTACCCAATGGCACCCAAAGCTGTTAAACCTCCGGTTACCTGCAACTGGGTCCCATCCATTGTTACAAAGAACAAACTGTCCGAGTTTGTAAAGTCTGGCCATCTACCCAAGAAGGATGTCATGTCTTATCGTGCTCCTGAACCGTCTGAAGAGAAACCTCAACCAAAGGAAGGGGAGGTGATCATTTTTACCGATCACATGAGCCGGGGATTTGCTCCTCCCGGTTCAAAATTCTTTAGAGACGTTCTGCATTTCTTTGACTTAAGACCTCAAGACATCGGGCCCAATTCCGTGTCAAATATCTGCAACTTCCAAGTTTTCTGTGAGGTCTACCTTGGAGAAGAACCCAGCCTACTTTTGTTCAGGGAGTTGTTCTATTTGAACCGGCAGAATGAGCGCGCCAATGGACCCAGTCTAGAACTTGGTGGCATCTTGATTCAGCGACGGAGAGACTGCCTTTTCCCTTATGCTGAACTGCCGAGTCATCCAAAGGATTGGAACCAAATGTGGTTCTACTGCCAGGACACTTCTCCGGCTGGTGAAAACCCGCTGACCGGCTTCCGCGCCTTGCGCCTTGAATCCAACCACCCGCTGCCGGACAAGTTGACTGCTATTGAGCGTCTGCCACTCACCCCCACTATTAAGAAAATCAAAGCTCTTTTAGGGAATGGTTTAGATGACATCGACCTGGTCCGAGTCTGGGTTGCTTGGCGAGTGATTCCATTAAGCCGCCGCCCCGGCTTAATGTGTACTTACTCAGGCGAAAAGGATGACCAACTGCGTCATAGTCCTGACGACTTACCAGATGATGCGGTGGAAGCTACAACCCAGTCTTTGCTGAAAGAGGGCACGGTGACTAGTAATGCCTTTGGCTTACTTCCTTTCTGCAAGAAGAACCCGGCCCCTCCAGTGAGTTATTATCCTCCACAAGTATCTTTATTATGTTATACCTTACCTTTACTCATAACCCTTTATCCTTATTCATAGGCAAATATCGACTTCTGGAAGGTCAAGTATGACCATGAGGCTGCCAAACAAGCCAGAGCAATGAAAAGAGCCGAAAGAAGAACCGCTAAGACTGGAACTTCAAGAAAAAGGAAACCCAGCGCCTCAGATATGATGAAACTGGATGATACTGAGGATGATGAAGAAGAGGTAATTCCTAATTCCTCTGACTCTTTTATCATCATGTTATTGACATTAATTCCTTTCAGGAGGATACAGGTAACAGCCAAGCTGTTGAAGAGGTAACTATAATCTCCTCCGACTCAGAGCCTTTACTGAGGTTGAAAATCCGAAGAGTGACCCGGAAAGTAAGATTTTCACATCCTTTAGCTTACCAAGACCCTCAATTTATTTTGAAGCGACAGATTTATGAGAGCCGGAGGCAGAGCCGGACCAGCAACGACGCGGAACTCTCCTCCGGCTTACCTGATGTGACCAGGAAACGCCAGGCTGAGGTTATCTCCGATTTACGCCTTTTTTTCCTTTGGCGGGTTTCATTTGTCAGCCTCTTAATTCTTCTGACTCCAACTATCAGGATATTTCACCTTCCTCCGGTGAGTCTATGCAGTCCAACATGCCAGCCTTCAAAACTGCTCCCGGGTAATATGAACTTGTTGTACCTTATGCCTTATTTTACTCATATTTTTTGTATTTAACCTGTCTACCTTTTCCACAGTGTGCAAGTAAAGCCCAGCAAAAGGGCAAAAAAGAATAAGCCACCCCAAGAGTCGGTTGTGACTAAACCAGAACTGGGCACAGCTGCTCCTGACACCTCTGCTCATGAGCCGCCGCCTCAACCATCTCATGATGTTCCTATATCTTCCTCTGACCCGCCTACTGAGCAAACCCTCAACAATTCTGGTAACCCGGAGGCTCCTAGCCCCGCCAAGGCAAATGATCCGGAAGTTGAGATTCTCAAGACTCAGTTTGTTGACCGGCACAACCAACTGTACTTGCCAAGTGTTCTAAAGAGGAATTGGTAGAATGCCGAAAGGCCAAGCTGGACGTCACTGACTATACTCATTTGAGTATTGGAGAGATCGTCTACGGCTATATCAATCAAGTACATAGCAGCCCTGACCTGGAAATTGATATGGTGAAGTAGATACAGCAAAAATCTGAGATATGACTTATGCTAGCTTTCTTTAACCATACTTACTGTACCAGCCCCCAAGTCTATTGCTTATAAGTAAATATGTTGTAGACTTTAGAAAATTGCTTAGCACTGCTTATCCGGCTTAGGAAAAAGACATTTAACCCAGTTGTAGCACTTGCGATACACATTAGCCCCCAAGTGCCAAACATCTTTGCTTGCAAAGTGCTTGGGACTTAATTTCCATGAGCCGGAGTAGTAATTGAAAGTTCCTCAGTATACATTAGCCCCCAAGTGTCAAGTACCTTTGCTTGCAAAGTGCTTGGGACTTTAATATTATTTACTGTAATCTTGACTACTATCCGGTGCAATGCAGGCCATCCTAAGTCAATTTGAATCGGAGATTGTTGACCTGAAGAACCGTGTGGCAGCCCAGGAGATTGAAAATCAAAAGGCTAACTCCAAATTTGAATTCAGCGTCTCTAAACAAGAGAAGCTGAAGAAAAATTTTGAATCGGAGAAGAAAATTTGGGCTGATGAAAAGGCATCGCTTGCGGAAGCAACGGCCGGACTGTCCGACTTAAAGTGCCAGATATCTCGAATGGTCTCATCAATCTTTGGTGAGTGACTTACTCAAACCTTAAATGACCATTTCAGTTGTTTCCTCTGACTCACCTTATGCTTAATAACGCAGGCCCCAGGAGCACAAATCTCAAGCAGAACATGGTGATCAAGCTGAAGGCGATTTATACCCTGGTGGAACAGCTCTACACCGGGTCACAACGTGCTCTGGCTGTTGTGGCTTTATCAAATGATGTTCCCTATCTCCAGCAAGATGTGCTGAAGCGGCTTGCTGTGCTACCTCAGCGAATCCAAGAGTTAAGACGAGCATCTGCAAGAGCCGGAGCTATAGCCGCATTGAGCCGGGCCAAGGCGTGGCTTCCAGAACTAGACCCCGCTGATATTGCTCTTGGGTATCCAAGTTTAAAGGAAGATGGCACCGTGTTTAATGATAAGGATTTCACCGCCCGTGTGAGGGATATACGTCCGGTGGCTACTCCTATTGGGAACGATACTGACCTCACCAAGTGTCAGCCGGGTTATGACAAGGAAAATCGGAGAATCCCCATGCCGCATGATGACGATGTCAGCTTGATCCCTCCAACCCGTAAGCACACCTTTGCTCCTGAAGTCGACCCAACCGGTTTAATAGATGATGAAGCTGAGTTTGAGGCCTTGAGTGGCATTGACTGGGCCTCATCATCCTTCCAGGACAAAGCAACCGGCGGAGAGACGGAGAAGGATAACCCGGAGGCTTCAAATCAACCCCCAGTGGATACGATCTGTTAGCCCCCAGTGGCTGTGGCGGTGCCGATCAAGTGGGTATCGACAGCTATGTTCTCTTTGGTTCGAATACGACCTATGTTTGAATAGGAAGCCCCCAAGTGACCATAAGAGTTGTTTAATGACACTGATTCGAATACGATCCACGTCAGACCCAAAAGGGGTTAAGCTATGATTCAAATATGATCAAGAAGCCCCCAAGTGGGTTTGGCAGTATGCCGATCAAGTGGGTATCAACAGCTATGTTCTCTTTGGTTCGAATACGACCTATGTTTGAACAGGGAGCCCCCAAGTGATCACGGCTAGATTCAGATATGATCATAAACCGGACCAAAGGAAAGCCGGATTCAGATATGATCCGCTTCTCCTTGGTTATCTCCACCACCTGACAAAGAAAACACATAAACCTTTTTTGGGAGTGGAAAAAAGGACAGAGGTCCTGCTTTATTGCTTTATGTAATATACATAGTATAAGTATGTACACATTAGAGCCGACGGCTCAAGTATAATAAGGCCGAAGATGAGCGATATTCCACGACCGATGGGTCTCCTCCTCCGATTTACGTGAATCTTTGTGTTCCCGAACGTCGATAAGGTAGTATGATCCGTTGTTCAGATTCTTGCTGACCATAAAGGGTCCTTCCCAAGGAGGGGATAGCTTGTGCATGTCAGATTGATCCTGGATGAGTCGGAGCACTAAGTCTCCTTCCTGAAAGGTTCTGGACTTAACCCGGCGGCTGTGGTAGCGGCGCAGGTCTTGCTGGTAAATCGCCGAGCAGGCTATTGCCAAGTCTCGCTCTTCATCCAATAGGTCAAGTGCGTCTTGCTGAGCTTTTTCGTTGTCTTCCTCAACATAAGCCGCCACACGGGGTGAGTCATGACGGATGTCACTTGGCAGGACCACCTCTGCTCCATACACCATAAAGAAAGGCGTATAACGCGTAGATCTGTTAGGTGTAGTATTGATGCTCCAGAGTACAGAAGGTAACTCCTCCACCCAACAACCCGGCGTCCGCTGCAAGGGGACCAAGAGCCGGGGCTTGATACCCCTCAAGATTTCTTGATTAGCTCGTTCTTCCTGACCATTAGATTGAGGGTGAGCCACAGCTGAAACGTCAAGCCGGATATGCTCTCGTTGACAGAACTCTTCCATAGCTCCTTTGGAAAGGTTAGTGCCATTATCAGTTATGATGTTGTGTGGAAAACCAAAGCAAAAAATCACCTTTTTCATAAACTGGACCGCCGTGGCTGCATCACACTTACTGACTGGATCCGCCTCCACCCACTTTGTGAACTTGTCAACCGCCACCAAGAGGTGAGTCTTTTTATCCTTAGACCTTTTGAAAGGCCCGACCATATCAAGCCCCCAGACTGCAAATGGCCAGGTAATTGGAATCATCCTCAATTCTTGAGCCGGCACATGGGCTCGTCGTGAGAATTTCTGACATCCGTCACATTTACTGACCAGGTCCTCTGCATCAGCATGAGCCGTCAGCCAATAAAACCCATGATGGAAAGCTTTGGCCACAAGAGATTTTGAGCCGGCGTGATTGTTGGGTTTCGTAGTAATTTCAAAAAATTTCCTACGCACACGCAAGATCATGTGATGCATAGCAACGAGAGGGGAGAGTGTTGTCTACGTACCCAACGCAGACCGACTGCGGAAGCGCTGACACGACATAGAGGAAGTAGTTGTACGTCTTCACGATCCAACCGATCAAGCACCGAAACTACGGCACCTCCGAGTTAGAGCACACGTTCAACTCGATGACGATCCCCGGACTCCGATCCAGCAAAGTGTCAGGGAAGAGTTCCGTCAGCATGACGGCGTGGTGACGATCTTGATGAATTACAGCAGCAGGGCTTCGCCTAAACTCCGCTACAGTATTATCAAGGAATATGGTGGCAGGGGGCACCGCACACGGCTAAGGAATAGATCACGTGTATCAACTTGTGCGGACCTTTGATTAACCGTAGGGTCCGCACGCTTAAGGTTACGATGACAGTTATATTATGATTTTATGCATTTTGATGTACCGAAGGTTGTTCGGAGTCCCGGATGTGATCACGGACATGACGAGGAGTCTCGAAATGGTCGAGACGTAAAGATTGATATATTGGAAGCCTATGTTTGGATATCGGAACTGTTCCGGGTGAAATCGGGATTTTACCGGAATACCGGGAGGGTTACCGGAACCCCCCGGGAACCATATGGGCCTTCATGGGCCTTAGTGGAAAGGAGAAAGGGGCAGCCCAAGGTGGCTGCGCACCTTCCCCCTCCCCTAGTCCTATTAGGACTATGAGAAGGTGGCCGGCCCCCTCTCTCTCCCCCTTTGGGAATCCTAGTTGGAATAGGATTGGGGGGGGGGAGTCCTACTCCCGGAAGGAGTAGGACTCCTTCTGCGCCCTCCTCCTGGCCGACGCCCCTCTCCCCCCTTGGCTCCTTTATATACTGAGGCAGAGGCACCCCAGAAACACACAAGTTGATCCACGTGATCTATTCCTTAGCCTTGTGCGGTGCCCCCTGCCACCATATTCCTCGATAATACTGTAGCGGAGTTTAGGCGAAGCCCTGCTGCTGTTATTCATCAAGATCGTCACCACGTCGTCGTGCTGATGGAACTCTTCCCCGACACTTTGCTGGATCGGAGTCCGGGGATCGTCGTCGAGCTGAACGTGTGCTCGAACTCGGAGGTGCCGTAGTTTCGGTGCTTGATCGGTTGGATCGTGAAGACGTACGACTACTTCCTCTACGTCGTGTCAGCGCTTCCGTAGTCGGTCTGCATTGGGTACGTAGACAACACTCTCCCCTCTCGTTGCTATGCATCACATGATCTTGCGCGTGCGTAGGAATTTTTTTGAAATTACTACGAAACCCAACAGTGGCATCCGAGCCTAGGTTATTTATGTTGATGTTATTTGCACGAGTAGAACACAAGTGAGTTGTGGGCGATATAAGTCATACTGCCTACCAGCATGTCATACTTTGGTTCGGCGGTATTGTTGGACGAGACGACCCGGACCAACCTTATGCGTACGCTTACGCGAGACCGGCTCCCTCGACGTGCTTTGCACATAGATGGCTTGCGGGCGACTGTCTCTCCAACTTTAGTTGAACCGAGTGTGGCTACGCCCGGTCCTTGCGAAGGTTAAAACGGAGTCTATTTGACAAACTATCGTTGTGGTTTTGATGTGTAGGTGAGATTGGTTCTTACTTAAGCCCGTAGCAGCCACGTAAAACATGCAACAACAAAGTAGAGGACGTCTAACTTGTTTTTGCAGGGCATGTTGTGATGTGATATGGTCAGGGCATGATGCTGAATTTTATTGTATGAGATGATCATGTTTTGTAACCGAGTTATCGGCAACTGGCAGGAGCCATATGGTTGTCGTTTTATTGTATGCAATGCAATCGCGCTGTAATGCTTTACTTTATTACTAAACGGTAGTGATAGTCGTGGAAGCATAAGAGTGGCGAGACGACAACGATGCTACGATGGAGATCAAGGTGTCGCGCCGGTGACGATGGTGATCATGATGGTGCTTCGGAGATGGAGATCACAAGCACAAGATGATGATGGCCATATCATATCACTTAAATTGATTGCATGTGATGTTTATCTTTTTTATGCATCTTATCTTGCTTTGATTGACGGTAGCATTATAAGATGATCTCTCACTAAATTATCAAGAAGTGTTCTCCCTGAGTATGCACCGTTGCCAAAGTTCGTCGTGCCCAGACACCACGTGATGATCGGGTGTGATACGCTCTACTTCCATCTACAACGGGTGCAAGCCAGTTTTGCACACGCAGAATACTCAGGTTAAACTTGACGAGCCTAGCATATGCAGATATGGCCTCGGAACACGGAGACCGAAAGGTCGAGCGTGAATCATATAGTAGATATGATCAACATAACGATGTTCACCATTGAAAACTACTCCATCTCACGTGATGATCGGTTATGGTTTAGTTGATTTGGATCACGTAATCACTTAGAAGATTAGAGGGATGTCTATCTAAGTGGGAGTTCTTAAGTAATTTGATTAATTGAACTTAAATTTATCATGAACTTAGTCCCTGATAGTATCTTGCTTGTTTATGTTGATTGTAGATAGATGGCTCGTGCTGTTGTTCCGTTGAATTTTAATGCGTTCCTTGAGAAAGCAAAGTTGAAAGATGATGGTAGCAATTACACGGACTGGGTCCGTAACTTGAGGGTTATCCTCATTGCTGCTCAGAAGAATTACGTCCTGGAAGCACCGCTGGGTGCCAGGCCTGCTGCTGGAGCAACACCAGATGTTATGAATGTCTGGCAGAGCAAAGCTGATGACTACTCGATAGTTCAGTGTGCCATGCTTTACGGCTTAGAATCGGGACTTCAACGACGTTTTGAACGTCATGGAGCATATGAGATGTTCCAGGAGTTGAAGTTAATATTTCAAGCAAATGCCCGGATTGAGAGATATGAAGTCTCCAATAAGTTCTATAGCTGCAAGATGGAGGAGAACAGTTCTGTCAGTGAGCATATACTCAAAATGTCTGGGTATAATAATCACTTGATTCAATTGGGAGTTAATCTTCCGGATGATTGCGTCATTGACAGAATTCTCCAATCACTGCCACCAAGCTACAAAAGCTTCGTGATGAACTATAATATGCAAGGGATGAACAAGACTATTCCCGAGCTCTTCGCAATGCTGAAAGCTGCGGAGGTAGAAATCAAGAAGGAGCATCAAGTGTTGATGGTTAACAAGACCACTAGTTTCAAGAAAAAGGGCAAAGGGAAGAAGAAGGGGAACTTCAAGAAGAACGGCAAGCAAGTTGCTACTCAAGAGAAAAAACCCAAGTATGGACCTAAGCCTGAAACTGAGTGCTTCTACTGCAAGCAGACTGGTCACTGGAAGCAGAACTGCCCCAAGTATTTGGCGGATAAGAAGGATGGCAAGGTGAACAAAGGTATATGTGATATACATGTTATTGATGTGTACCTTACTAGAGCTCGCAGTAGCACCTGGGTATTTGATACTGGTTCTGTTGCTAATATTTGCAACTCGAAACAGGGATTACGGAATAAGCGGGCACTGGCAAAGGACGAGGTGACGATGCGCGTGGGAAATGGTTCCAAAGTCGATTTGATCGCGGTCGGCACGCTACCTCTACATCTACCTTTGGGATTAATATTAGACCTAAATAATTGTTATTTGGTGCCAGCGTTGAGCATGAGCATTATATTTGGATCTTGTTTAATGCGAGACGGTTATTCATTTAAATCAGAGAATAATGGTTGTTCTATTTATATGAGTAATATCTTTTATGGTCATGCACCCTTGAAGAGTGGTTTATTTTTATTGAATCTCGATAGCAGTAATACACATATTCATAATGTTGAAGCCAAAAGATGCAGAGTTGATAATGAAAGTGCAACTTATTTGTGGCACTGTCGTTTAGGTCATATCGGTGTAAAGCGCATGAAGAAACTCCATACTGATGGACTTTTGGAACCACTTGATTATGAATCACTTGGTACTTGCGAACCGTGCCTCATGGGCAAGATGACTAAAACACCGTTCTCCGGTACTATGGAGAGAGCAACAGATTTGTTGGAAATCATACATACCGATGTATGTGGTCCGATGAATATTGAGGCTCGTGGCGGATATCGTTATTTTCTCACCTTCACAAATGATTTAAGCAGATATGGATATATCTTCTTAATGAAACATAAGTCTGAAACATTTGAAAAGTTCAAAGAATTTCAGAGTGAAGTTGAAAATCATCGTAACAAGAAAATAAAGTTTCTACGATCTGATCGTGGAGGAGAATATTTGAGTTACGAGTTTGGTGTACATTTGAAAAACTGTGGAATAGTTTCGCAGCTCACGCCACCCGGAACACCACAGCGTAATGGTGTGTCCGAACGTCGTAATCGTACTTTATTAGATATGGTGCGATCTATGATGTCTCTTACTGATTTACCGCTATCGTTTTGGGGTTATGCTCTAGAGACGGCTGCATTCACGTTAAATAGGGCACCATCAAAATCCGTTGAGACGACGCCTTATGAACTGTGGTTTGGCAAGAAACCAAAGTTGTCGTTTCTTAAATTTGGGGCTGCGATGCTTATGTGAAAAAGCTTCAACCTGATAAGCTCGAACCCAAATTGGAGAAATGTGTCTTCATAGGATACCCAAAGGAAACTGTTGGGTGCACCTTCTATCACAGATACGAAGGCAAGACATTCGTTGCTAAGAATGGATCCTTTCTAGAGAAGGAGTTTCTCTCGAAAGAAGTGAGTGGGAGGAAAGTAGAACTTGACGAGGTAACTGTACCTGCTCCCTTACTGGAAAGTAGTTCATCATAGAAAACTGTTTCAGTGACACCTACACCAGTTAGTGAGGAAGCCAATGATAATGATCATGAAACTTCAGATCAAGATACTACTGAACCTCGTAGATCAACCAGAGTAAGATCCGCACCAGAGTGGTACGGTAATCCTGTTCTGGAAGTCATGCTACTAGATCATGATGAACCTACGAACTATGAAGAAGCGATAGTGAGCCCAGAATCCGCAAAGTGGCTTGAAGCCATGAAATCTGAGATGGGATCCATGTATGAGAACAAAGTATGGACTTTGGTTGACTTGCCCGATGATCGGCAAGCAATTGAGAATAAATGGATCTTTAAGAAGAAGACTGACGCTGATGGTAATGTTACTGTCTACAAAGCTCGACTTGTTGCAAAAGGTTTTCGGCAAGTTCAAGGGATTGACTACGATGAGACCTTCTCACCCGTAGCGATGCTTAAGTCCGTCCGAATCATGTTAGCGATTGCCGCATTTTATGATTATGAAATTTGGCAGATGGATGTCAAAACTGCATTCCTGAATGGATTTCTGGAAGAAGAGTTGTATATGATGCAACCGGAAGGTTTTGTCGATCCAAAGGGAGCTAACAAAGTGTGCAAGCTCCAGCGATCCATTTATGGACTGGTGCAAGCCTCTCGGAGTTGGAATAAACGTTTTGATAGTGTGATCAAAGCATTTGGTTTTATACAGACTTTTGGAGAAGCCTGTATTTACAAGAAAGTGAGTGGGAGCTCTGTAGCATTTCTGATATTATATGTGGATGACATATTGCTGATTGGAAATGATATAGAATTTCTGGATAGCATAAAGGGATACTTGAATAAGAGTTTTTCTATGAAAGACCTCGGTGAAGCTGCTTACATATTAGGCATTAAGATCTATAGAGATAGATCAAGACGCTTAATTGGACTTTCACAAAGCACATACCTTGACAAAATTTTGAAGAAGTTCAAAATGGATCAAGCAAAGAAAGGGTTCTTGCCTGTGTTACAAGGTGTGAAGTTGAGTAAGACTCAATGCCCGACCACTGCAGAAGATAGAGAGAATATGAAAGATGTTCCCTATGCATCATCCATAGGATCTATCATGTATGCAATGCTGTGTACCAGACCTGATGTGTGCCTTGCTATAAGTTTAGCATGGAGGTACCAAAGTAATCCAGGAATGGATCACTGGACAGCGGTCAAGAACATCCTGAAATACCTGAAAAGGACTAAGGATATGTTTCTCGTATATGGAGGTGACAAAGATCTCACCGTAAAAGGTTACGTTGATGCAAGCTTTGACACTGATCCGGACGATTCTAAATCGCAAACCGGATACGTGTTTACATTAAACGGTGGAGCTGTCAGTTGGTGCAGTTCTAAACAAAGCGTCGTAGCGGGATCTACATGTGAAGCGGAGGCTGCTTCGGAAGCAGCGAACGAAGGAGTCTGGATGAAGGAGTTCATATCCGATCTAGGTGTCATACCTAATGCATCGGGTCCAATGAAAATCTTTTGTGACAATACTGGTGCAATTGCCTTGGCAAAGGAATCCAGATTTCACAAAAGGACCAAACACATCAAGAGACGCTTCAAATCCATCCGGGATCTAGTCCAGGTGGGAGACATAGAGATTTGCAAGATACATACGGATCTGAATGTTGCAGACCCGTTGACTAAGCCTATTCCACGAGCAAAACATGATCAGCACCAAGGCTCCATGGGTGTTAGAATCATTACAGTGTAATCTAGATTATTGACTCTAGTGCAAGTGGGAGACTGAAGGAAATATGCCCTAGAGGCAATAATAAAGTTATTATTTATTTCCTTATAATCATGATAAATGTTTATTATTCATGCTAGAATTGTATTAACCGGAAACATAATACATGTGTGAATACATAGACAAACAAAGTGTCACTAGTATGCCTCTACTTGACTAGCTCGTTAATCAAAGATGGTTATGTTTCCTGACCATGAACAATGAGTTGTTGTTTGATTAACGAGGTCACATCATTAGTTGAATGATCTGATTGACATGACCCATTCCATTAGCTTAGCACCCGATCGTTTAGTATGTTGCTACTGCTTTCTTCATGACTTATACATGTTCCTATGACTATGAGATTATGCAACTCCCGTTTGCCGGAGGAACACTTTGGGTGCTACCAAACGTCACAACGTAACTGGGTGATTATAAAGGAGCATTACAGGTGTCTCCAAAGGTAGATGTTGGGTTGGCGTATTTCGAGATTAGGATTTGTCACTCCGATTGTCGGAGAGGTATCTCTGGGCCCTCTCGGTAATACACATCACATAAGCCTTGCAAGCATTACAACTAATATGGTAGTTGTGAGATGATGTATTACGGAACGAGTAAAGAGACTTGCCGGTAACGAGATTGAACTAGGTATTGGATACCGACGATCAAATCTCGGGCAAGTAACATACCGATGACAAAGGGAACAACGTATGTTGTTATGCGGTCTGACCGATAAAGATCTTCGTAGAATATGTAGGAGCCAATATGGGCATCCAGGTCCCGCTATTGGTTATTGACCGGAGACGTGTCTCGGTCATGTCTACATTGTTCTCGAACCTGTAGGGTCCGCACGCTTAAGGTTACGATGACAGTTATATTATGAGTTTATGCATTTTGATGTACCGAAGGTTGTTCGGAGTCCCGGATGTGATCACGGACATGACGAGGAGTCTCGAAATGGTCGAGACGTAAAGATTGATATATTGGAAGCCTATGTTTGGATATCGGAAGTGTTCCGGGTGAAATCGGGATTTTACCGGAATACCGGGAGGGTTACCGGAACCCCTCGAGAACCATATGGGACTTCATGGGCCTTAGTGGAAAGGAGAAAGGGGCAGCCCAAGGTGACTGCGCACCTTCCCCCTCCCCTAGTCCTATTAGGACTAGGAGAAGGTGGCCGGCCCCCCTCTCTCTCCCCCCCTTTGGGAATCCTAGTTGGAATAGGATTGGGGGGGGGGGAGTCCTACTCCCGGAAGGAGTAGGACTCCTCCTGCGCCCTCCTCCTGGCCGGCGCCCCTCTCCCCCCTTGGCTCCTTTATATACTGAGGCAGAGGCACCCCATAAACACACAAGTTGATCCACGTGATCTATTCCTTAGCCGTGTGCGGTGCCCCCTGCCACCATATTCCTCGATAATACTGTAGCGGAGTTTAGGCGAAGCCCTGCTGCTGTAATTCATCAAGATCGTCACCACGGCGTCGTGCTGATGGAACTCTTCCCTGACACTTTGCTGGATCGGAGTCCGGGGATCGTCATCGAGCTGAACGTGTGCTCGAATTCGGAGGTGCCGTAGTTTCGGTGCTTGATCGGTTGGATCGTGAAGACGTACGACTACTTCCTCTACGTCGTGTCAGCGCTTTCGCAGTCGGTCTGCGTTGGGTACGTAGACAACACTCTCCCCTCTCGTTGCTATGCATCACATGATCTTGCGTGTGCGTAGGAATTTTTTTGAAATTACTACGAAACCCAGCAGAAGTTAATACCACTCCAGCCCCCGAGCCTTCCAGCTGTCTAGACCCATCAAAGTGAATAATCCAATAAGTGTTATCGGGCTTCTCTTCAGGTGCCTATAGCTCTGTATAGTCGTTGATGAAATCCACCAAAGCTTGAGACTTAATGGCAGTGCGCGGTACGTACTTCAGACCGTGAGGCCGGAGCTCGATGGCCCATTTGGCGACTCGTCATGTAGCCTCTCTGTTGTGAATAATGTCTCCCAAGGGGGCAGAACTTACCACAGTGATAGGGTGACCCTGGAAGTATTGCTTTAGCTTCCGGCTTGCCATGAACACCCCGTAAACAAGTTTCTTCCAATGAGGATATCTTTTTTTTGACTCGATGAGTACCTCACTGACATAATAAACCGGCCGTTGAACCGGATGTTCCTTACCAGC
Source organism: Triticum dicoccoides (assembly GCF_002162155.2). Lineage (NCBI taxonomy): Eukaryota > Viridiplantae > Streptophyta > Magnoliopsida > Poales > Poaceae > Triticum > Triticum dicoccoides. The sequence goes on from NC_041382.1 coordinate 785,595,300, forward strand.
CTTTGCGCTCTACCACAATTGCCACACGGACGGCTCGTGAATTAGCAGCCACATATAACAGCAAAGGCTCTTTGTCAATGGGAGCCGCAAGAACTGGCGGCTCAGATAACTGCCTCTTCAAATCCTCAAAAGCAGTATTAGCAGCATCACTCCAGACAAAGGTGTCGGCCTTCTTCATCAATTGGTACAGCGGTAGGGCCTTCTCCCCTAACCGGCTTATGAACCGGCTTAAAGCGGCAACATGACCCGCCAGTCGCTGAACATCATTGATACATGCCGATTTAGCCAAGGAAGTGATTGCCTTAATCTTCTCCGGATTAGCCTCAATACCCCTGTTTGAGACCAAGAATCCCAAAAGCTTTCCTGCAGGCACACCAAATACACACTTCTCCGGGTTAAGCATCATTTTTTAAACCCGGAGATTGTCAAAGGTTTCTCTGAGATCAGATATCATGGTTTCCGCCTCTCTGGATTTCACCACTATGTCATCCACATAAGCATGAACATTGCGCCCAATCTGATTGTGGAGAAAATTCTGTACACACCGTTGATAAGTCGCCTGGGCACTCTTGAGCCCAAAAGGCATAGACACATAGCAGAAGGCTCCAAACAGGGTGATGAAACCCGTCTTCTCCTGGTCCTTAACTGCCATCTTGATCTGATAATAACCAGAATAAGCATCCAAAAAGCTCAAACGCGCACAACCTGCCGTAGCATCAATGATTTGATCAATACGGGGGAGAGCAAAAGGATCAGCCGGACAAGCCTTATTTAAGTCCGTGTAATCCACACACATCCGCCAGGTGCCGTTTTTCTTGAGTACGAGCACCGGGTTAGCCAACCACTCCTGGTGAAAAACTTCGACAATGAACCCAGCCGCCAAGAGCCGGGCGACCTCTTCTCCTATAGCTTTTCGTCGCTCTTCATTGAATCGCCGCAGAAACTGCCTGACCGGCTTATACTTCGGATCAATATTAAGAGTGTGCTCAGCGTGTCCTCTCGGTACACCCGGCATGTCAGAAGGTTTCCATGCAAAGATGTCCCGATTCTCACGGATGAACTCGATGAGCGTGTTTTCCTATTTAGGATCCAAGTTGGCACTGATGCTGAATTGCTTAGATGAATCGCCCGGAGTAAAATCAACAAGCTTAGTCTCTGCAGCCGATTTAAACTTCATGGCCGGGTCATGCTCCGTAGTCGGCTTCTTGAGAGAAGTCATATCCGCCGGGTCAACGTTATCTTGATAAAATTTGAGCTCCTCTGCTGCACAGATAGACTCGGCATAAGCCGCATCGCCTTCTTCGCATTCTAGGGCCACCTTTCGGCTTCCATGCACGGTGATGGTACCCTTGTAACCCGGCATCTTGAGCTGTAAATAAACATAACACGGCCGCGCCATGAACTTGGCATAAGCCGGCCGCCCGAACAAAGCGTGATATGGACTCTTGATTTTTACCACCTCAAAACATAACTTTTCTGCCCTAGAATCATGCTCGTCTCCAAAGCCCACCTCTAGCTCAATTTTACCCACAGGATACGCCGATTTACTAGGCACCACTCCATGGACGAAGGTGTTGGAAGTCTTTGTTGGGGAACGTTGCAGAAAACAAAAAATTTCCTACGGTTTCACCAAGATCCATCTATGAGTTCATCTAGCAACGAGTGATCGGATGCATCTACATACCTTGTAGATCGTGAGCGGAAGCGTTCAAAGAACGGGGATGAGGGAGTCATACTCGACGTGATCCAAATCACCAGAGATCCTAGCGCCGAACGGACGGCACCTCCGCGTTCAACACACGTACGGTCAGCGTGACGTCTCCTCCTTCTTGATCCAGCAAGGGGAAGGAGAGGTTGAGGAAGATGGCTCCAGCAGCAGCACGGCAGCGTGGTGGTGGTGGAGAAGCAGTACTCCGACAGGGCTTCGCCGAGCTCTACGGAGGAGGAGGAGGTGTTGGAGGGGAGAGGGAGACGCCAAGGGCATGGGTTCGGCTGCCCTCCCTTCCCCCTTCTATATATAGGGGGCCTAGGGGGCGCCGGCCCTAGGAGATCCAATCTCCTAGGGGGGCGGCGGCCAAGGGGGGTGGAGTGCTCCCCAAGGCAAGTGGGGAGCCCCCCCCACCCTAGGGTTTCAACCCTAGGCGCAAGGGGTGGGCCTTAGGGGGCGCACCAGCCCACTAAGGGCTGGTTCCCCTCCCCACTTCAGCCCATGGGGCCCTCCGGGATGGGTGGCCCCACCCGGTGGACCCCCGGGAACCTTCTGGTGGTCCCGGTACAATACCGGTGACCCCCGAAACTCCCCCGATGGCCGAAACTGCACTTCCTATATATAATTCTTCACCTCCGGACCATTCCGGAACTCCTCGTGACGTCCGGGATCTCATCCGGGACTCTGAACAACTTTCGGGTTACTGCATATTCATATCCCTACAACCCTAGCATCACCGAACCTTAAGTGTGTAGACCCTACGGGTTCGGGAGACATGTAGACATGACCGAGATGGCTCTCCGGTCAATAACCAACAACGGGATCTGGATACCCATGTTGGCTCCCACATGCTCCTCGATGATCTCATCGGATGAACCACGATGTCGAGGATTCAAGCAACCCCGTATACAATTCCTTTTGTCAATCGGTACGTTACTTGCCCGAGATTCGATTGTCGGTATCCCAATACCTCATTCAATCTCGTTACCGGCAAGTCACTTTACTCATACTGTAATGCATGATCCCGTGACCAGACACTTGGTCACTTTGAGCTCATTGTGATGATGCATTACCGAGTGGGCCTAGAGATACCTCTCCGTCATACAGAGTGACAAATCCCAGTCTTGATCCGTGTCAACCCAACAGACACTTTCGGAGATACCCGTAGTATACCTTTATAGTCACCCAGTTACGTTGTGACGTTTGGTACACCCAAAGCACTCCTACGGTATACGGGAGTTACACGATCTCATGGTCTAAGGAAAGGATACTTGACATTGGAAAAACTCTAGCAAACGAACTATACGATCTTGTGCTATGTTTAGGATTGGGTCTTGTCCATCACATCATTCTCCTAATGATGTGATCTCGTTATCAATGACATCCAATGTCCATAGTCAGGAAACCATGACTATCTGTTGATCAACGAGCTAGTTAACTAGAGGCTTACTAGGGACATGCTGGTGTCTATTTATTCACACATGTATTACGATTTCCGGATAACACAATTATAGCATGAATAAAAGACAATTATCATGAACAAGGAAATATAATAATAATGCTTTTATTATTGCCTCTAGGGCATATTTCCAACAGTCTCCCACTTGCACTAGAGTCAATAATCTAGTTACATTGTGATGAATCGAACACCCATGGAATTCTGGTGTTGATCATGTTTTGCTCTAGCGAGAGGTTTAGTCAACGGATCTGCTACATTCAGGTCCGTATGTACTTTACAAATATCTATGTCTCCATCTTGAACATTTTCAAGAATGGAGTTGAAGCGACGCTTGATGTGCCTGGTCTTCTTGTGAAACCTGGGCTCCTTGGCAAGCGCAATAGCTCCAGTGTTGTCACAGAAGAGTTTGATTGGCCCCGACGCATTGGGTATGACACCTAGGTCGGTGATGAACTCCTTCACCCAAATTGCTTCATGCGCTGCCTCCGAGGCTGCCATGTACTCCGCTTCACATGTAGATCCCGCCACGACGCTCTGCTTGCAACTGCACCAGCTTACTGCCCCACCATTCAAAATATACACGTATCCGGTTTGTGACTTAGAGTCATCCAGATCTGTGTCGAAGCTAGCGTCGACGTAACCCTTTACGACGAGCTCTTCGTCACCTCCATAAATGAGAAACATTTCCTTAGTCCTTTTCAGGTACTTCAGGATATTCTTGACTGCTGTCCAGTGTTCCTTGCCGGGATTACTTTTGTACCTACCTACCAAACTTACGGCAAGGTTTACATCAGGTCTGGTACACAGCATGGCATACATAATAGAACCTATGGCTGAGGCATAGGGGATGACACTCATCTCTTCTATATCTTCTGCCGTGGTCGGACATTGAGCTGAGCTCAATTTCACACCTTGCATCACAGGCAAGAACCCCTTCTTAGACTGATCCATATTGAACTTCTTCAATATCTTATCAAGGTATGTGCTTTGTGAAAGACCTATGAGGCGTCTTGATCTATCTCTATAGATCTTGATGCCTAATATATATGCAGCTTCTCCAAGGTCCTTCATTGAAAAACTTTTATTCAAGTAGGCCTTAATGTTGTCCAAGAGTTCTATATCATTTCCCATCAAAAGTATGTCATCTACATATAATATGAGAAATGCTACAGAGCTCCCACTCACTTTCTTGTAAACGCAGGCTTCTCCATAAGTCTGCGTAAACCCAAACGTTTTGATCATCTCATCAAAGCGAATGTTCCAACTCCGAGATGCTTGCACCAGCCCATAAATCGAGCGTTGGAGCTTGCACACCTTGTCAGCATTCTTAGGATCGACAAAACCTTCCGGCTGCATCATATACAATTCTTCCTTAAGGAAACCATTAAGGAATGCCGTTTTGACGTCCATTTGCCATATCTCATAATCATAGAATGCGGCAATTGATAACATGATTCGGACGGACTTTAGCTTCGCTACCGGTGAGAAAGTCTCATCGTAGGCAACCCCTTGAACTTGTCGATAACCCTTAGCGACAAGCTGAGCTTTATAGATGGTCACATTACCATCCGCGTCTATCTTCTTCTTAAAGATCCATTTATTTTCTATGGCTCGCCGCTCAACGGGCAAGTCAGTCAAAGTCCATACTTCGTTTTCATACATGGATCCTATCTCGGATTTCATGGCTTCTATCCATTTGTCGGAATCCGGGCCCGCCATCGCTTCTTCATAGTTCGAAGGTTCACCGTTGTCTAACAACATGATTTCCAAGACATGGTTGCCGTACCACTCTGGTGCGGAACGTGTCCTTGTGGACCTACGAAGTTCAGTAGCAACTTGATCTAAAGTTTCATGATCATCATCATTAATTTCCTCTCTAGTCGGTGCAGGCACCTCAGGAACATTTTCTTGAGTTGTGCCATTTTCTGGTTCAAGAGGTAATACTTCATCAAGTTCTACTTTCCTCCCACTTACTTCTTTCGAGAGAAACTCCTTCTCTAGAAAGGATCCATTCTTGGCAACAAAGATCTTGCCTTCGGATCTGAGGTAGAAGGTATACCCAATAGTTTCTTTAGGGTATCCTATGAAGACGCATTTTTCTGACTTGGGTTCGAGCTTTTCAGGTTGAAGTTTCTTGACATAAGCATCACATCCCCAAACTTTTAGAAACGACAGCTTCGGTTTCTTCCCAAACCATAATTCATACGGTGTCATCTCAATGGATTTCGACGGAGCCCTATTTAAAGTGAATGCGGCAGTCTCTAAAGCATAGCCCCAAAATGCAAGCGGTAAATCGGTAAGAGACATCATAGATCGCACCATATCTAATAGAGTGCAATTACGACGTTCGGACACACCATTATGCTGAGGTGTTCCAGGCGGCGTCAGTTGTGAAACTATAGCACATTTTCTTAAGTGTGTGCCAAATTCGTGACTCAAGTATTCTCCTCCACGATTTGATCGCAAGAACTTGATTTTCCCGTCACATTGATTCTCAACCTCACTCTGAAATTCCTTGAACTTTTCAAAGGTCTCAGACTTGTGTTTCATTAAATAGATATACCCATATCTACTTAAGTCATCAGTGAGGGTGAGAACATAACGATAGCCACCACGAGCCTCAACACTCATTGGACCGCACACATTAGTATGTATGATTTCTAATAAGTTGGTTGCTCGCTCCATTGTTCCTGAGAACGGAGTCTTGGTCATTTTACCCATGAGGCATGGTTCGCACGTGTCAAATGATTCGTAATCAAGAGACTCTAAAAGTCCATCTGCATGGAGCTTCTTCATGCGTTTGACACCTATGTGACCAAGGCGGCAGTGCCACAGATATGTGGGACTATCATTATCAATCTTACATTTTTTGGTATTCACACTATGAATATGTGTAGCATTACGCTCGAGATTCATTAAGAATAAACCATTCACCATCGGAGCATGACCATAAAACATATCTCTTATATAAATAGAACAACCATTATTCTCGGATTTAAATGAGTAGCCATCTCGTATTAAACGAGATCCTGATACAATGTTCATGCTCAAACTTGGCACTAAATAACAATTATTGAGGTTCAAAACTAATCCCGTAGGTAAATGTAGAGGTAGCATGCCGACGGCGATCACATCGACCTTGGAACCATTCCCGACGCGCATCGTCACCTCGTCCTTCGCCAGTCTCCGCTTATTCCGCAGCTCCTGCTTTGAGTTACAAATGTGAGCAACTGCACCGGTATCAAATACCCAAGAGCTACTACGAGTACTGGTAAGGTACACATCAATTACATGTATATCACATATACCTTTCGTGATGCCGGCCTTCTTGTCCGCTAAGTATTTGGGGCAGTTCCGCTTCCAGTGACCACTTCCCTTGCTATAAAAGCACTCAGTCTCGGGCTTGGGTCCATTCTTTGGCTTCTTCCCGGCAGCTTGCTTGCCGGGCGCGGCAACTCCCTTGCCGTCCTTCTTGAAGTTCTTCTTACCCTTGCCTTTCTTGAACTTAGTGGTTTTATTCACCATCAACACTTGATGTTCCTTTTTGACTTCTACCTCTGCTGATTTCAGCATTGCAAATACTTCAGGAACGGTCTTTTCCATCCCCTGCATATTGAAGTTCATCACAAAGCTCTTGTAGCTCGGTGGAAGCGACTGGAGGATTCTGTCAATGACCGCGTCATCCGGGAGATTAACTCCCAGCTGAGTCAAGCGGTTATGTAACCCAGAGATAGTGAGTATGTGCTCACTGACAGAACTATTTTCCTCCATCTTACAGCTGAAGAACTTGTCGGAGACTTCATATCTCTCGACCCGGGCATGAGCTTGAAAAACCATTTTCAGCTCTTCGAACATCTCATATGCTCCGTGTCTCTCAAAACGCTTTTGGAGCCCCGGCTCTAAGCTGTAAAGCATGCCGCACTAAACGAGGGAGTAATCATCGGAACATGTCTGCCAAGCGTTCATAACGTCTTGTTCTGCAGGGAGAACAGGTGCTTCACCTAGCGCTGCTTGTAGGACATAATCTTTCTTGGCAGCTATGAGGATGATCCTCAGGTTCCGGACCCAGTCCGTATAGTTACTGCCATCGTCTTTTAGCTTGGTTTTCTCTAGGAACGCGTTGAAGTTGAGGACAACATTGGCCATTTGATCTACAAGACATTGTAAATATTTTAGACTAAGTTCATGATAATTAAGTTCATCTAATCAAATTATTCAATGAACTCCCACTTAGATAGACATCCCTCCAGTCATCAAAGTATAACATGATCCGAGTTAACTAGGCCGTGTCCGATCATCACGTGAGACGGACTAGTAAACATCGGTGAACATCTTCATGTTGATCGTATCTTCTATACGACTCATGCTCGACCTTTCGGTCTTCTATGTTCCGAGGCCATGTATGTACATACTAGGCTCGTCAAGTCAACCTAAGTGTTTGCATGTGTAAATCTGTCTTACACCCATTGTATGTGAACGTTGGAATCTATCACACCCGATCATCACGTGGTGCTTCGAAACAACGAACTGTTGCAACGGTGCACAGTTAGGGGGGACACTTTCTTGAAATTATTATGAGGGGTCATTTTATTTACTACTGTCGTTCTAAGTAAACAAGATGCAAAAACATGATAAACATCACATGCAATCAAATAATAATAGTGACATGATATGGCCAATATCACATAGCTCCTTTGATCTCCATCTTGGGGCTCCATGATCATCTTGTCACCGGCATGACACCATGATCTCCATCATCGTGTCTCCATGAAGTTGCTTGCCAACTATTACTTCTACTACTATGGCTAACACGTTTAGCAATAAAGTAAAGTAATTTACATGGTGTTTCTCAATGACACGCGGGTCATACAAAAAATAAAGACAACTCCTATGACTCCTGCTGGTTGTCATACTCATCGACATGCAAGTCGTGATTCCTATTACAATAGCATGAACATCTCATACATCACATATATATCATTCATCATTCATCACAACTTTGGCCATATCACATCACAAAACACTTGCTGCAAAAACAAGTTAGACGTCCTCTAATTGTTGTTGCAAGTTTTACGTGGCTGCAATAGGGTTCTAGCAAGAACGTTTTCTTACCTACGTGAAAGCCACAACGTGATTTGTCAACTTCTATGTACCCTTCATAAGGACCCTTTCCATCGAATCCGCTCCAACTAAAGTGGGAGAGACAGATACCCGCCAGCCACCTTATGCAACTAGTGCATGTTAGTCGGTGGAACCGGTCTCACGTAAGCGTACGTGTAAGGTTGGTCCGGGCCGCTTCATCCCACAATACCGCTGAGGCAAAATAAGACTAGTAGCAGCAAGAAAGTTGACAACATCTACGCCCACAACAAATTGTGTTCTACTCGTGCAAAGAGAACTACGCATAGACCTAGCTCATGATGCCAATGTTGGGGAACGTTGCAGAAAACAAAAATTTTCCTACGGTTTCACCAAGATCCATCTATGAGTTCATCTAGTAACGAGTGATCGGATGCATCTACATACCTTGTAGATCGTGAGCGGAAGCGTTCAAAGAACGGGGATGAGGGAGTCATACTCGACATGATCCAAATCACCGGAGATCCTAGCGCTGAACGGACGGCACCTCCGCGTTCAACACACGTACGGTCAGCGTGACGTCTCCTCCTTCTTGATCCAGCAAGGGGAACGAGAGGTTGAGGAAGATGGCTCCAGCAGAAGCACGACGGCGTGGTGGTGGTGGAGAAGCAGTACTCCGACAGGGCTTCGCCGAGCTCTACGGAGGAGGAGGTGTTGGAGGGGAGAGGGAGGCGCCAAGGGCATGGGTCCGGCTGCCCTCCCTCCCCCCTCTATATATAGGGGGCCTAGGGGGGGCACCGTCCCTAGGAGATCCAATCTCCTAGGGGAGCGGCGGCCAAGGGGGGTGGAGTGCCCCCCAAGGCAAGTGGGGAGCCTCCCCCCCCCCACCCTAGGGTTTCAACCCTAGGCGCAAGGGGTGGGCCTTGGGAGGCACACCAGCCCACTAAGGGCTGGTTCCCCTCCCCACTTCAGCCCATGGGGCCCTCCGGGATGGGTGGCCCCACCCGGTGGACCCCCGGGAACCTTCTGGTTGTCCCGGTACAATACCGGTGACCCCCGAAACTCCCCCGATGGCCGAAACTGCACTTCCTATATATAATTCTTCACCTCCGGACCATTCTGGAACTCCTCGCGACGTCCGGGATCTCATCCAAGACTCCGAACAACTTTCGGGTTACTGCATATTCATATCCCTACAACCCTAGTGTCACCGAACCTTAAGTGCGTAGATCCTACGGGTTCGTGAGACATGTAGACATGACCGAGATGGCTCTCCGGTCAATAACCAACAGCGGGATCTGGATACCCATGTTGGCTCCCACATGCTCCTCGATGATCTCATCGGATGAACCACGATGTCGAGGATTCAAGCAACCCCGTATACAATTCCCTTTATCAATCGGTACGTTACTTGCCCGAGATTCGATCGTCGGTATCCCAATACCTCGTTCAATCTCGTTACCGGCAAGTCACTTTACTCGTACCGTAATGCATGATCCCGTGACCAGACACTCGGTCACTTTGAGCTCATTGTGATGATGCATTACCGAGTGGGCCCAGAGATACCTCTCTGTCATACGGAGTGACAAATCCCAGTCTTGACCCGTGTCAACCCAACAGACACTTTCGGAGATACCCGTAGTATACCTTTATAGTCACCCAGTTATGTTGTGACGTTTGGTACACCCAAAGCACTCCTACGGTATCCGGGAGTTACACGATTATCTCATGGTCTAAGGAAAGGATACTTGACATTGGAAAAACTCTAGCAAACGAACTATACGATCTTGTGCTATGTTTAGGATTGGGTCTTGTCCATCACATCATTCTCCTAATGATGTGATCTCGTTATCAATGACATCCAATGTCCATAGTCAGGAAACCATGACTATCTGTTGATCAACGAGCTAGTTAACTAGAGGCTTACTAGGGACATGCTGGTGTCTATTTATTCACACATGTATTACGATTTCCGGATAACACAATTATAGCATGAATAAAAGACAATTATCATGAACAAGGAAATATAATAATAATGCTTTTATTATTGCCTCTAGGGCATATTTCCAACAGTCTTTAAATTCTTGTCAGTTAAGCCCATGCACCGAAAGGTCTCGTAATAAAGGATGTTGATGCTACTACCTCCATCCATGAGCACCTTAGTAAATTTATAACCACCAACCTGTGGTGCCACTACCAAGGCCAGTTGACCCGGATTATCAACCCGGGGAGGGTGATCCTCCCTGCTCCAGACAATAGGCTGTTCCGACCACCTCAAGTAACGAGGGACTGCCGGCTCAATAGAATTCACAGCCCTCTTATGAACTTTCTGATCACGTTTACACAAACTTGTGGTGAACACATGATACTGCCCACTGTTTAGCTATTTTGGATGACTATGATAACCTGACTGCTGCTGCTGACCTCCTTGACCAGACTGTTGTTGATTATAACTACCCTGGCTTCCCTGAAAGCCGGATCCTGAACCGCCGCCCGGGCCATGAAAGCCGCCAGCTCCTGAGCCGCCGCCTGGGCCTTGATTGCCATCAAACATACTAGAATTCTCGAAAGCCTTCATGATTGCGCAATCCTTCCTCTCATTGAGTAATTTCTCAAGAGACGGGCCTGACCCGCCAAACCGGGGTGGCTTTCCTTTGCGCTTCTGATTGTTACCCTGTGCATTGGCCACAAATTCTGGGTTACCGTTCGCCTTACGCTTATTACCTCCTTGACTCGCCGGGTTATGCTGCTGACCCTTTCCATTGTCGTTCTTCTTTCCCTTCCCTGCCTTTTCCTCATCAGACGCGGGATCCTTGGTACTATCAGAATCGGCATACTTGACTAAAGCCGCAATTAGCGTCCCCATATCGTTGCAATCACGCTTAAGGCGCCCCATTTTCTGTCTCAAAGGCTCAAAAAAACGGCAATTCTTCTCCAGCATGAGAACTGCTGAGCCGGCATCCATCTTGTCAGACGAATGTATTATATCTTTGACCCGGCGTACCCAATGAGTCGTAGATTCACCTTCCTCCTGCTTACAATTTGTTAGGTCCACAATCGACATAGACTGCTTGCAAGTGTCCTTGAAGTTCTGGATGAAACGGGCCTTTAGCTCCGCCCATGAACCAATGGAATTGGGTGGCAGTCCCTTTAGCCAAGAACAGGCCGTTCCGTGCAACATCATGGTGAAGTATTTAGCCATCGCTTCATCGCTAACCTCCAGCAGCTCCATGGCCATCTCGTAACTTTCAATCCACGCCCCAGGCTGTAAATCGGCCATATAATTCGGCACCTTTCGAGGTCCCTTGAAATCCTTGGGCAGACGTACATTACATAGAGCCGGTATCAGACAAGAAACTCCTCCGGTTCTAGTAGCAACACCCGCCTCAACAGAAGTCATCGGGTAAGCCGGTGAGTCCTGTTGGGCTGGTAGCTGAGCCGCTAGCTGAGTTGCCCGCTCGTCCTCCTGACATATCCGATCCTGAACCGGGTTATACCCGCGGGGCTGGTTCCGGCGCTGAGCGCTACTTGACAAGGCCTTTGACTCCATGTGTCTACTGTAACTCGGGCTCCGGTTTTGACGAGGCGGAGCTAACCAGGGCGAAGGAGTTGAGTGAATCCTGTCCCTGCTGTAGGAGTAGGTCTCTTGCTGAGCCAGGGCTGTTTGGACAAGTTCCCTGATCTTCCGGGTTTCCACCACTGTCGGATCATCACCATCTACTGGGAGAGCCGCCAAACGTGCGGATGCTGCGATTAAGTTCTCCATGGGGTTAGAGAAGTGACTCTGTGGTATTGGCACGTAATGGGCGGTGCCATATTGCCGTGAAGAGGCGCCGTCACCGGAGGCTGGACTGGGCCTCCCACTCCGGATGTCATAAACTGATTTGCACCTGGCGGGTTACTTGGGCCGGCCCTGGGTGTAGCGAAGAGATTCCGAGGATCATAAATCTGAGGTAAACGGGGCTGAGTTTTCTGATGTCTCCTCCTCATTACCTCATTAGATGCGTTTAAGCTCAACGTGAGTTGCAAGGCCTCTGCCTGAAGTTGCTGCGCCCGCACGTCCAAAGCCGCCCGCTCTGTTGCTAACCTAGCATCTTCAGCTGCTAAGGTTTCCTTGGCCCGGGCGATCTCGTCGTGAACCTGTGCCACCTCTGCCTCATGCTCAGATTGGTTCGCAGGGATGACTGTAACAGTTAACAAAGCCGTAAGCTTATCCATGAGATCCATCAGCACCTGAGCCGGTGAGCGCACAGGGCCTCCTGCCCCGGCTGCTCCTAACCCGGACGTTATCGCCGCTGAGGCTGTAGAATTTTGGCCGGGTTGAGTACCAGCCATGAAGACTCCTGCCCAGTTTAGCCACTCTGAGGGGTCCGGAATAGTGCTGCCATCGGAACAGCCCCCAAGCACACCATCTTGAACTTGATACAGCGAATCTGTTGAGCCGGCGGACGAATCACCGTCAGAGAGGACGGCCGGCTCACCATCACCTTCAAATCCTTCAGGAAGTTCACCTCCGTGGATGCAACCCACAAAGGCACGCTTCACGATGGGTTGAGCTCGGGCGGGTTTCGCACGCTGAGCCGTCTCGACGAGGTCAGCGCAGCTGTCCGGCTCAGGGCCCGGCTCACCAATCCGGCCGATGAAGACGTGAATTCCACCAAAGGGGACCCGGTATCCATACTCAATTGAGCCGGCGTCGGGGGCCCAGCCTTCGTCGTCGATGTAGATCTTGCCGCGACGACTCTTGGTCATCCGGCCGACTGTGTATCCCTTGAGCCCTTCGAAGCTTCCCTTCAAGAACTCAAATCCACCGTGCGCTAGCCCCATGGTGGGCGCCAACTGTCGTGGAATTGTCACGGCAGATGTCCTCTTGCAAGGACTTAATCGTGGAGCCATCGCAACTAGGAAGCTTGAATGGGTTAATTGGGACAAAGGACACGCGAGGTTTATACTAGTTCAGCCCCTTACGGTGAAGGAAGGCCTACGTCTAGTTGGGTTGGAATTGCTTGAGGTTTCGATGACCAGGGAGCGAGATACGCTATGCCCGGTTCTCGATTTGTTGTTTCTTACCCTAAGCCGCTAGCGGGTCGTCCCCTTATATACACGGGTCGACGCCCTACGTCTTACAGAGTCCCGGCCGGCTCATAAACAGTGTCCGGCTTGGTGAATAGTTACTTCTACCTTACAATACAAGTCACGCCCTTATGGCGGTTTATCACCATGGGCCATAAATCGCATGTGGGCCTTTAGACCCTTTACTGAACCGCCATCTTCACGTCTTGGTCTTGGGCTTCAGATGGGCTTCTCTTTGCGTAACCCGGCCCCTCCTGGGCGGCTTACATAAATAGTTATATCCCCAACAGGTTCAGATCTGAAATCATGGCACTCGGGCCCTATGACAAGCATTAAGCATAGCAAAGTCATAGCAACATCAATCTCAGAACATAGTGGACACTAGGGATCAAACCCTAACAAAACTAACTCGATTACATGATAGATCCCATCCAACCCATCACCGTCCAGCAAGCCTACGATGGAATTACTCACGCACAGCGGTGAGCATCATGAAATTGGTGATGGAGGATGGTTGATGATGACGATGGCGACGGATTCCCCTCTCCGGAGCCCCGAACGGACTCCAGATCAGCCCTCCCGAGAGGTTTCTGGGCTTGGCGGCGGCTCCATATCGTAAAACGTGATGATTTCTTCTCTCTGATTTTTTTCTCCCCGAAACACAATATATAGAGTTGGAGTTGGAGTCGGAGAGGCAACAGGGGGCCCACGAGGTAGGCGGCGCGCCCCCCACCCTCGTGGACACGTGGTGGGCCCCCTGGCCTACATCTTTGGCAGGTATTTTTCTTATTTTCTGAAAAGTAGCTCCGTGAAGTTTCAGTCATTCCGATAACGTTTGTTCCTGCACATAAATAGCACCATGGTAATTCTGCTGAAAACAGCGTCAGTCCGGGTTAGTTCGATTCAAATCATGCAAGTTAGAGTCCAAAACAAGGGCAAAAGTGTTTGGAAAAGTAGATACGATGGAGACATATCACCGCCCTCTACGCCTCCCTTTCTAGCCTCTCCAGCCCCGACATCAGCCCGACGATCTCCCAGTCCGGTGCCCATTGTCCTCGCGACACCATCACTAGCTCTGAACAGATCGCCCTCAATTAGTGCCAGATCTGGGCGCCTTGAGGAGCCCATGTGCGGAGTGGCGGAGTGACCAGGTTCACGTATGGAATCGCCGACATTTGGTGGGCTATTGAGCTCCAGGGAGTGGTGGAGAGGAGGAGTCGCCGGCGGGGAGCAGGGGAGCGGTCATGCGGTGGAGCGGGGGCCATCGGGCCATAGGGCCCTGCTAGTAAGATCGATCAACTGGTCCATCCCATTTACAATCAATAACATTCTTGCATTTTCTAGTGGTACTAAATGCCAAGTTTTATTTTTCATGAGTTTCTCATATTCACTATCCATGGCTCCCTTCCAATCTTTATTAGCAAGTGCTTTATGCAAATGAGTTGGTTCACCCGTGCTAGTAACAAAGAGGCGTTTGATTTTATCATACTTTATAGTACCATCTTTGTACTATTTCTTCTTCAAGATACCAGATTGTGACCCTTTATGTCCACGTGGAAGTTCATGTATGGAAGCATGGGTGGTCGTCGGCACGGAAGATCCAGGTGTGGCTGGTTCTGCAGCAGAATTTTCTTCCACAGAAGATCCTGCTGGATCCGTTGCACTGGACAACTATGATTTGATGGAGTCAGAGGAGGAGGAATCCCCCTCATGACCGCGCCCAGAGGGAATGTGCCGCATGGAACCCTTGATGTTCGTCCGCTCGATGCCAAATTTGGTGTTTTGACCCTTTCGCGAAAGTTAAGCCAAATTTGACCTTGGTTTGAAAACATATCAAGATCTGACCCTTTTCCTACCGCGGGGGTTGATGGCGGTAGTGTATACCAGCCTACCCCCAAGACCCTTGACGGTAGGAAACTTACCCATGTCAGCGCAGTGCAACCCTACTGCCAAACAAGTTGGCGGTAGCCTATGCAACCCTACCACCGAGGTGCACGATGGTAGGCGGGTACAAGCACTGTATTTGATACTTGATTTTTTTACTGTAGGACGTGCGACCCAACCGCCATGGGCCTCGATGGTAGGAAAATGGTCAGATGTCGTTTTTTTGAAACAGGGTCAGATTTGGCTCAACTTTCTCAAAAAGGTCAAAACACCAAATTTACCCTCCGCCCAATCGTCTGGGATGGGACATCAGTGCTCGGCTCCACGCTTGTCTCCTGGTCGGCTACTGACCCGACCCATGCTTGTGTGGCGTGTGGGACGGGAAATTACTGCCGGTCTCCGTGTTGGCTGGACTGGAGGGGCCCGCACTGGTGGGGTTGTTGGCCACCATTGCGTTTGTTGCATGCGGGACACTAACATCCTCCTCGGGTCATGCGTCTGTTTGTGCTGCACCTCTGGCACAAGGATTTTCTCGGATCACGCAGAGCAGTTGCTAGCGGGATCAACCTGGGATCATGTGCCGGTTTTGTTTGCATCCCCGTAAATGAAATTACAGCCTGTATCTGCACACTTAGCAGCAAAATTAAAATTTTCTATGAAACCAGTCACATGACCAGCCTTATGTAATTCACACTCGTGATCAGAACTAGGCATATATTCTGGAAGGAGAGCAATTTCAGAACGAAGAAGGCTCCTACGTTTAGATGAAGTTTTGCAAATGGAAATGATGTTTAATCAAACACAACATTTCAAGAAATATAAATACACCAAGTTGGAACTGCAAGGCACTTATATCCTTTATGAAGATTACTGTAACAATAAAAAACACAGTTTTGGAGACTAAAAATTCCAACCCAGGACATGCAATGCTCCCATATTGACGAGAACAGTCCACATCCCCTACACCCTAGTTTTCTCTGCCTCACCAACCAGTCAGAACCTGCAGCAAAATACCACATCATCGCCCTCATTAACACACAACTCCCCATGTCTTCATCGCCTCCGCCCGCATCACCAATCCACCATCCATCAAGCTCGTTTGTTGTGGACAACATTCCAGTCATCCCCAACTAGTTCATATTTGGCCCCTTCACAATTCACCAAGGCACAGAGAACCGCCTACAGTGCAACATGATGGTGGTCGGCGCTCCTCCTGTCCACCATGAGAACTACGACATTGTCTTCACCAAGTCGCCGTCGCCATTATACTCCCCGCCCTAGTCATTATGAACCGTGATAATTTTCCTGTCAAATTGAAGTTAAGCAAGTTTCTAAAACTCTTGAAAACATAGAGGACCACAGATTTAAATTGGCGCTGACTTATTTTGAAATGACAATAAGACAAAATATTTTGTAAATTCAGTAATATTTATACTAAAATTTTGTAGTTGCCTATAATTTACTGTGTTCACCTAAAATCCCAAGAATTTATTTATCTATTGCTTTTGCTTGGCATAATTACATGTAACAACGTTGTTATTAACATACAATGTTCTTTTTTACAACGTTAAAACATCTATCATTAAGAAATACATCTTTGCTAAATATACAACGTCAGTTGTAGCAAATATTATGTTAAATTTTAGCGACACACTACCCTTAAAAGTAATTCAATAATTAATCACCTACCAAAAATCTATTTAAATCCATTAATGATATAAAAGGAAAAAATGATGTGTCTCGGCGGAGTAATTTATGACCTGAATGCACTATATTGTATACATGCGAGTACTGTTTTTTTCCTTCAAGATCTTAGTACGATCCGTAATGCATAAGGCCTAAGAAATGTATTTTTTGAAAGAGGTTTCCATAGTGTGATTAATAAGTCACCAATAAAAATATCTCGTTAGAATGGTGTTTAACAAAAAAATCTATCGATCTTGGCCGTTTTAATTGGTTTTATCCTGAACAAACGTGGCTTACATGTTTCAATCGGTTCAATATTATTACAGCATGTATTAGTTATATTTTGAGCCCTCCTAGTTTAGAGGTGCCTACATTTCAACTAATTGTGGGAGAATCTATATGTAAACAGAGCTGACCCTATTTGAATTTGAGGAGAACGTGTGGAAAACGTATTGTAAGGTGGTAATCTAGTGTTACAATCGTCATAGTGACTAGCTATGCAATGAAAAGATTGGTTATGTAGATGGATAGAAAGTGCATGTTCGTTTTAGAAAATGGATGGATAGCGCGTGCATGCAAAAGCTACGGTGACGGCAAACCACCCCGCCGACGATCGTGGACACTCGTCTGACCCGTGGGCCTTACTCCAGATTATGTCTATTGTAAATCAATAGTGGCGAGACATGCGTCCTTCTTCCTTCCTAAACAGAGTACCTAGATACTGAGACAGAGCAGAGCACACCATACATACATGGCCGGCCATCGTACTCGTAGGTTGTAAAGCCTGGCCATCCTACAGCGCCTAACAAGCCATCCAGCTCAGCCCCTGACCGGCGCCCGGATGAAACTGGTGGAGGTCGCGGACGCGGCGGAGCTGTCCCGGAAGGACGGCACGGCCTCCTGCAACGCGTTTGTGGAGCTGGACTTCAACGGGCAGCGGCAGCGCAACGCCGGTCCGCCACCAGGCCCGGCGACCTCTCCCTGCAGTGGACCTAGAAGCTCGTCTGGGACACCCGGAACCCGGCCCGCATCCCAACCCTCACCGCCGACGTCTCCGACTACCATGAGCATAGCCTCAACGACCACAACGCGTTCCGCCCCCACCCGACGATGGTCGTCGTGCAGCGCTTCCAGCGATGCATGGACACGCTAGATTAGGTATTATCAAAAAAGCTTTTGTCCCGTTTTATATATAAAGTAATGACCGGCCACAGCTCAAATACAAACACACGCCACCACGACACACGCACACACCCAAACTTAAATACATAGGCGTTGAGCGCGGCAATACTACCCCTAGTACTACAAGAGGGACTGGAGACCTCAACCGTGGACGCGCCAACGTGAAGAGAAGAAGCCGCATATGACGAACCGTGTGCTTCAAGGCGGCGCCTTCAGAAAGGTTATGATACTAGAGCGCCGTCACCGCCCGACCCGAGGATCAGAGTTTCACCTGAAGCAGCACGCCGGGTAATGTGAGTCGCGACGACGCCTTCAAAAAGGGAGCGAGCTTCGCCGCCGTCAGTCCGTCCGAAGACAGATCAGGTTTTCACCCCGGCCAACACTCACCACCACCGAACGCCACATCCCATTGATCACGCCGCCCAAACGGCCATGGCCATCGGGCAGCACCTAACCACGGGCTCTGCCCAAGAGCACCGCGGAGCCACCCCCCAGGGCCGCCGCCCTGTCATCCAAGACCTGGGATCCACCTCACTCGAGACCCACCGCTACCTCAACCAAAGATACGAGTGGAAAGGAACCGCCTTTCGCACCCCTGGGCTGCCCCTAACGCCAAAACCCAAAGGTCGGCCAAAATTGGCCGCCATCGACCCATCCTGCTGCCGGGCGCGAGACGAGCATGGTCCTGCTGTCGGGCGCGAGACGAGGTCGGTCCTACTGCCGGACGCGAGACAAGGTTGGTCTTGCTGCCGAGCGCGAGACGAGCGATGGACCATAGTCGGGGGAGGGCCGAACCTTCGACGGAGGTAGCAACCAGACAACGAGGAGAGGGCCGATGGTCAAAACGGGCCGCCAACAGACGAGCCGACACCGGAAAGCCAGCGCCGCCCCAGTTGACCTGCCGAGCTGCCGTGGAGCCAGCACGGCGAAGCCACCTCGCCGCCGCCACCCACAGTCGGGACCGCAGCCACGCCGGGTCGGGGCCCCAAACCCGCGTCGCCGGCCGGAAAAAAGGTGAAATCCGGCCGGCACGCACCACCACCACCGTCACCTTGTCGACGAGGGCGAGCGCAACAGCCCCGCGCGCCGCCGGCAGGCCCTAGCCGTCGCAGCCTATGCCGCCCGCGAAGCGGCAGCCGGAGGATCCACCACCGTCTAGATCAGATCTTGGAAACCCTCGCTGCCACTCCAAGCACACCCCGCCACTGCATCCAAGCATGCCAGCCCCCAAGCACCATGCCCCGCAAGGCCCAGCAGCCCTCCACGCCACCACCCTCAGCCGCCGCCGTCGCGCCCCGCCAAGTGCCACGCATCAGCTCAAGGGGGGCAGCCCCGCGGCAGACCACCTCAAGGGACGGGAGACCAGGGCCCCGCTGCCGCCTACGCTGGCCGGGTTTTGCCCGGCGGCGCGCTCCGACAACGGCGAGGGGAAAAGGAGGGGAGAGGAGGGCTAGCGGTGGCGCAGACGGGAATCGCCCCTGGCAGTAAATTCTTCAAAATTCACGCAGGTATATAGTCTCAAAGACTGAGAAGCATTACTGCTTAACTACATACCTGTGATCATTCTGAACATTTTTATAAATTTGGGAACATTTTGAAAAATCAAGAACATTTTTTTTACTATTTACAAACTTTTTTAAATTCTGAATTTGTTTATACTGTGAACGGTTTTTAAGCATTTTCTTTTGAATCAGCGAACAAGTCTAGAATAGATGAACATTTTTTTAAAATTGGTGGATTTTTTTTCGAAATTGACGAGCATTTTTTGAAATGCATGAACATTTTCTGAATCTGCAAACATTTTGTTAATTAATAAACTCTTTTGTAATTTACAAACTGTTTTAGAATTTTTAGGATATTTTTTAAAATGCATGAACATTTTTTGAATTAGCAAACATTTTGTTCAATTTCATTAATATTTTTAATACACGGGCTTTTCTTCAAAATCATGGACCTTTTTTATTTTATGAACATATTTTTTCAAATTTACAAACAATTTTTGGATATGCGAACATTTTTGGAAAACTCCAAGCATTTTTTTGAATTCACAAATATTTTATGTTTTCTTGAACATTTACTTCAAAATTCTCATTTTTGAAAAAATGCAAAAAAAAGTTGAAGTTACAAATTATTTAAATTAGAAAAAAGAAAAACATGACAGAAAAATAAAAATAAAAAATAAACTAAAAAACCAGGCGCCCGCAAATGGGCCGACCCAAACAGGAGCGTTGTGTCTTCTCCGACGTGCATAGGGCAGTATAGTTGGTACCTATGCTTGGGCTGGCCCAAGCGGGGATTCCCTACAAAACGTTTTTTCTCACTTATATGTGGCATTGATGGGTAATATTTTGCAACTTTAAGGACAACTATAATGACGTACCGCCAGAAGCAATAGCCCTTTATTATTACTAGCACAAAATACCCGTGCGTTGAAACGGAAGAAAAAAACAGACTTCACATCAAGAGACATCGGCAATGAATCAGCAAAAGCGCAACAAAGGCCTTGGTGTGTCGACGGAGACGTGGATGGAGCTGTGGTCAAAGAGGAGGGAGCCATTGATGATTAGTCATACGAACTCACTTGGGAGATGACGAATCACATGCGGCACAAAGTGGCGTGGGCGAGGTCGGCTTGAGGGCTTTGATGCTGACAGATGCATGGGCGAGTGGCGTCAACAGACTCCCTCTTATTGTGCTTCATGGCATGCTCTAATCACCATAGTGTCTTCCATCATCCAAGTGATAGAGCTCGTAGCATGCTCTAATCACCATAGTGTCTTCCATCATCCAAGTGATAGAGCTCGTAGCCATCGAAGCCCTAATCATCCATGATTGCCACCATCGCCGCACACCTAACCTCCGCGATGTTCCTGATGGACGCGAGTATATTTTTCTTCTTAAATTAAGTACTCACTAATCCAACTCCATATAGGTAAGAAGTATCTAAAGAAACGTATAGGTTAGAAGCATGTGGTCAAGTAATTTAGGTAGACTAAAACTTAGTCTGGTCTGAATCTTATGGTATATAGTCCAAACTTACATGCACATACTGTTGGATAAGCCGACGGAGAAGTATGTGTGGAAGGACATGATCCGTTCATGAAAAATTTGTTGGACATCCGGGATCTATTCGAATTTGCGACTTTGTTGTACTAGACTTAATTTGCATGCTATATGTGGATGATTCATACTATTTTCTATTCCAACTTTGATGAATATCGGTGGATTTGCATGAATTTCGTCTAATTATTAAAATGCGGATTGAAATGTATGCGACTATCGTTGGATGACGTCTTCCCGCATCCGTATCCATGAACTGGTCTCCCCTGTCCGTGGACGGATGAGGAAGGTTTTTTATAGGTTGCCGTTGGAGATGCCCTTACTACTATATAGTATATGTGCCGATAAATATGGCACTACTTCTGTATGTAGATAAATTTAAGACAACTAATATGAGACGAGGGGTATGTTGCAGAGAAAAATAGAACTTTTTATTTTCTACTAGCCAGCTAGGGACGGTCAAATTTATCTATTAGCAAGCTAGCTCCATTGTCAAACCACTCTCACATCAACGTCGTCACCAGTACGTAAACTAATCAAGATTTTCAAGCTTGTGATTGATGGATCAGTTTCTAGATTGATGTGGTCCATCAGCGTCGTCCTCCGACAAGACACCACCATAGCAGAAGAAATATTATTGTTTTTTAGATAACTCACCATTCATGTCGAATGGTCACAGGAGAAGAAATATCAGAGTAACTTTATTTTCAACAACATCACACACTACGGCTGATGATGACCATAAAAATCTCACTAATTTAACTTTTAAATACACTTGTGAAGATCCAAGACGCCCTAACATCGTAGCGTGGCGGCTGGAGGTGTGGAAGAATCGGGTGGGTTTTTTGCCTGCCTGTGTGTGCTTGCTTATGGTTTTTGAGTGAAAGAGTGGGAGGGGCTTTGTCTCGCTCGCAGCGAGCGAAGCATCGCCTCGCCTCAAGCGACGAGCTACTGGGCTGGCCAGTAGCGCCCTTCTTCATTTGTTTGCTAGTTAGATCATTTTTGTGTGACCCTTTTTTGTTTATATTTTGAATATATATTTCAAACATTACAATAGCTAATTATTTAAAAACTAGTCATCAACCCGTGTAGAGGTATATACTGTCAAATGTAATTTCAGCCAAAGCAGTAAATAACACATGGTGTATATGAAAAAATTACACATATAAAAATATATATGAACAAACAAATCACACGCAAATACAGACTATACTGCTTCAATTATTATTTTTGTTAGACTACTCGTGCACTACATATTAATTTTCTTTACTCCAAATTTGGATTCATAACTTTTCTTCATGCCAAATTTTGTATACTAACTGCTTCAATTCTTTACTCGTGAACTGCATATTTGGATTCATAACTTTTCTTCATGCCAAATTTTGTATTGCTGCACACGTAACAAGCTGCAACATGGCCTGTAGGGGCCAAACGGGATCGTTGAGATGCAGAAAGATCTAAGTATTGGGGTAATTGATTTTGTCAAACAAATGCAAAAGTATTGTGGAAACCAAAGGGGTATAGCTCAAAGGTTATATATGTATACATTTGACAAGTGTGAGAGCGTTCATAAAGGTGTGCATCAGTGCATGGGTTAGAGTTGATGAGTACTCTCCTGGAAGTGCGCTTCAACATAGCTTACGATGGTGAAATATTAGATGTAAAAGTTCTATTGTTGCATATCAAAAATTAAGTCAACTATCATAAAGAAATGATAAATAATATGAAATTCAAAGGGTTGTATATACTCATATTTATTTATTTTTTATTTTTATTCAACACTACTACTATAAACTCTGTTTTTTATGAAGTAAATAAAAGTGAGTAGCTAAATTCTGAAACATCTAAAAGGGGTTTGCCCAGTGACGCCATCACCGCTGTACGATTCATCGCCGGAGGACTTCATGGGGAACGGAAGACCATGGAGCGGGCACAGTCGAGGAGCGAGGTTGTCTGGCTACAGGCATCGAGCAGCGGCGCCGGTCAAACTCGTCCTCGCGGCGCTCGTACTGGAGCCAGATGACGAGGCGACGCAGCGTTGCAGGTCCCAGCGTCGAATCGCGTTGAAACCCGCAATCGGTGCGCTGCTAGGGCTCTAGGCTGAGCGTGACGGCCCTCATGTAGCAGGGGACAATGCCTCAGTGATGTAGGCAGCTGGGGCGGCGTAGGGGCATCAGCAGCGCCGCCGTTGGCAGCGACAGAAGCAAACGGTGAGCACGAGTACGGCGAGAAGGCACGACCCGGACCTGTACACACACGCATGCAGCTATGTATGATGCCCACGGCATGCACATGCACGAGGAAAATAAACATGCGGCTAAACTACCGAAGGCACGAACACTTCCTCCTGCTGCACATCATCCGTGTCTTCCAGTGCAGGCACATCTGAAGCCGGCCACAAGCACTGCAAGCTTCGGCATCCCCGACGCGCAAATCCACCACGGGATGACTTGGCTAAACACTGCACTATCGCCAGGTTGCTGCAGCGAGCACTCTGTCAGTGAGGACGGCAGCAGCTAAGACGACGTCGAGCTGCGCCTAGCTGCTCCCCTGGCGACCTGTCCACTTCGCAGGAGTTGAATGCAAAGGGCAAGTCCTGCACTGAGCCGAGCGAGGGCGGCGAATCAGACGCGGGCACCAGCACGCCGGACGCACGCCACATGAGTTTCTGTCGGTGGTAGACTGGTGGTGATGAACGTCGTGGGGCGGGGCGGGTCGTTGACAGCGCCAGACATTGCACGCCAAATGTTTATCAAAATATCCATACCAGTGTAGACGGAAGGAAAGATCAAACCTTGCCACGTGGGCGTGACAACTGGTCAAAACCGGAGTGAGGGACGAAACTTGTCCGGTTTTAAAAATTGAGGGTGCAAATTGTGCGGTTTTGAAGTTGAGGGACCAAATCTAGATTCCGTTAAGAATTGAGGGACGAAAAGCATACTTTTCTCTTTATTTTTCTCTCTTGATTTGTTATTTGTGTGCGCGCTCCAAAATAACAGTTTCACATTTAAGTATGAATTTTGGCTATTTTATCATATGATCCAAGTAAGCATTATATACCAACAGTAGTCAGCTAGCTAGTATGTGAGAATGACATGTACTATATATTTATACACAATTCTTGTAATGAACTCAGTTATTAGAGAGGGCATGAATATTATACGTGAAATCCAGTATTAAGGCTGATGTATTGGGCCACCCGGTGGCTGGTCGAAATTGGTACAGAAGCAACACTGTGAAGTGAGAATTTGTATAATCTAACGTGGGTTGTAAGCTAGAAACACAAAGCTCTATCATGACGTTTATGCCTTTAGATATTTTGTATATAATTTTTTTCGCACCAAATTATTTCGATGCATCCAACGCTAGGTTTCAACTAAAATTGAATATCCTTGCCAACTTCTTTCAGTCCTTCAAATTATGAAAAATCTAATTGCTTATAATAAATTTTAGAATAACACGTGAATTGACTATGTATTATACTTATTCGCTCTTCACCATCACATAGATAGCAATGCATGTCAAACAGAGCTACTCATGCATGTACACTGATTTTCCAAGGAGGGTAAAACTATATTGAAAAGTCAGGAAGTATCAAGTGAAGAGTATTACTGAGATCATGTAAACTTCTCGATTGTCAAATCAACTCGCACAACTGGAGCTTTTTCTCCCATGCTTGTGTTGGAATTTTGCTAGTAGGCCTTTGGCCCAAAGCCCAACTAAAATTCTGAAATTCTCTTGGCCCATTCATGCACACATGTGAGTGGAGTGAGTGAGGCTAAAGTTTAGTCCCACCCCGGAAGTTGAGAGAGAGTTGCACCTCTTTATAAGGTGAGCTCTTCTACCACTTGTATGAGCATCAGAAAAGGAGACCTACACGCGCTCCTCCTCCTCGCTCGTCACGCCTTGTCACGACGCGCCGCGCCGCGCGGGATTGAGCCGAGCACAGAGCTATGCACGTTGTCTACATTTTTGCTGCATGGAAAAATTAATGAGTCATTAATTAATAATTAACAGACGCGTTAATTCTGATTCTTTTGGATCGTGATGACTCAGACGTGGGGTTTACTCCCACGACCTACCCGGCCCGCACTATATAGTCAGGCAGACGTCTACCCTAGCCGCCGCCGCTTCGTATGGTTTCTCACCACCGTTCCAGATCATTGCGCCGCCAAGCAAGTCTTCTCCATCCCTCCTTTCAACGTGCACCGCGAGAAGGGACAGCAGGCCTCCGGAACCCCGCCTCTCGTGATCCTGTACGGGAGAGGGGTGATCAGGTTTTTGGGGAGCCCACTCGCGCGACTGCTGGCAGCGACAACTTCGCGAACGATGACTTCTTCCCCGACCTGGGCAACCTCATCCTCGACGACATGGGCGACAACGTCAACGCCGGCGGTGCTGGACCCGCTTCACCGTATGTGATCCTATTCTTCCTGTTCGAGATCGTGGTAGAATTCATGTTTCTAGTATGTGCCCTAGATCTGATATGTTCATCTGCTATGCTAGTTCGCATGATTAGTTTAATCTCTGCTGCTGTGGTCATGACTTATCTTCTGTTTATTCGGATTAAATCTCGTAGTAATTTGCTCATATTTCCAACAATCCAAAAACCTGATTATAGGCAATTTACCGAGTGGTTTTGCTGCGCATCTGAAGCCGCCTGCCTTTAAGGGGGCGCAATATAAGAGGTGGCGCACGAGAGCAGTCTACTGGTTTCAGACCATGGGCTGCTATGATGCCACCAAGGCAAGCCTGAGGGCGATCTTAATCCAGCACAGCTGGAAGCTTTTGAGAAGATCGATACCCTCTTTAAAGGCGCTCTTCTGAGTATTCTTGATGACTCCATTGTGGATTCGTATATGTCGTTTGACAACGGCAAGGACATGTGGGATGTGCTCGAGGCCAAGTTTGGTGCCTCGGACGCCGGCAGCGAGTTGTACGTCATGGAGCAATTCTATGACTATAAGATGACTGATGAGCGCCCTCTTGTACAGCAGGCTCATGAGATACAGTCGCTCGCAAAAGAACTTGAGTACTTCAAGTGTGTGTTGCCGGACAAATTTGTTGCCGGAGGCATCATTGCCAAGCTTCCACCTTCGTGGAACAATTTTGCTACTTTCCTGAAACACAAGAGACAGGAGTTTTCCGTTGCGGATCTCATTGGTACTCTTGATGTTGAAGAGAAGGCGAGAGCAAAGGACACACGTGCTCGAGTTGCTGAGGGAGGTTCTAGTGCCCACATGGTACAGAAGAAGAACTCCCAGCCCAACAAGTTCAAAAACAATAAGAACAAAACTCAGGGCAAAGGCAAGTTTGATACAAAGAACAAGCCATCACATTCTACCAACTTCAAGAAGAATTCTCATAAGAAGGGGAAGGGACTTTGCCATGTCTGCGGTGATCCTAATCACTGGGCTCCGAAGTGTCCTAACCGCTTTGAGGAGCGCGAACATGAGAAGAGCGGCAAGTCCGCTAATGTTGTCATCGGTGATACTAATATGAAGGAATCAGGGTACGGTATTTTTCCTACCATCCTTTCAGTATTTCAATCCCCTGATTGGTTAATTGACACCGGTGCCAATGTACATGTTTGTGCTGAAGTCTCCATGTTTTCTTCTTACCGGGCAACAGGGACTTCACCCGTGCTGATGGGGAACGGGTCACATGCCATCGTTCGAGGTGTTGGTACGGTTGATCTGAAGTTTACTTCGGGGAAGACTGTGCGTCTGAAGAACGTTCATCATGTGCCGTCCATTAATAAAAATATCGTTAGCGGTTCCCATTTATGTCGAGATGGTTTTAAGTTGGTTTTCGAATCCAATAAAGTTGTAATTTCTAAGTGTGGACAATTTATTGGAAAAGGCTATGAGTGTGGAGGCTTGTTCCGCCTATCTTTGTCAGATATTTGCACTAAAGTTATTAATAATGTTTGCCACAATAATGAGAGTGATATTTGGCATTCACGACTCTGTCATATTAACTTTGGTTGCATGACGCGGTTAGCCAATATGAATTTAATTCCGAAAATCTCTACTGTCAAAGGCTCCAAGTGCCAAGTATGTGTGCAATCTAAGCAACCTCGCAAGTCCCATAAGACTGCAGAGGCAAGAGACTTGGCGCCACTAGAGCTTATACATTCTGATCTTTGTGAGATGAATGGCGTGTTGACAAAAGGTGGAAAGAGATACTTCATGACGTTGATTGATGACTCCACTAGATATTGTTATGTGTATCTTCTGAAATCAAAAGATGAGGCTTTGACTTTCTTTAAAAACTATAAAGATGAGGCAGAGAACCAACTTGATCGAAAAATTAAATGGCTTAGGTCTGATCATGGTGGAGAGTATTTTTCGAATGAATTTGATCTTTTTTGTGCGGAACATGGTATAATCCATGAGAGGACGCCTCCCTACTCACCCCAGTCAAATGGGGTAGCCGAAAGAAAGAACCGAACTCTAACTGATATGGTTAACACCATGTTAGACACTTCGGGTCTATCCAAGGAATGGTGGGGGGAGGCGCTAATGACTGCGTGTCATGTCCTAAACCAAGTTCCCACAAAGCATAAGACGATGACTCCATTTGAGGAATGGGAAAGGAAAATGTTGAAACTCTCTTAGCTACGTACTTGGGGTTGTTTGGCGAAAGTCAATATACCAATTCTCAAGAAGCGCAAGCTTGGACCAAAAACCGTGGATTGTGTTCTTCTAGGCTATGCTTTTCATAGCATCGGCTATAGATTTTGGATAATAAAATCCGAGGTATCCGACATGCATGTTGGTACGATTATGGAATCAAATGATGCAACTTTCTTTGAGGACATATTTCCTATGAAGGATATGTCGAGTTCATCATATCGGGAGATACCTACTCCTTCTAGTGAGGAATTCACTGTAATTCCTGAACCCACCATTGCGATGGAACACATTGAGAATCCTGTTGAGGGTAACAATGGAACTCCTGTGAGGAGTAAGAGATGGAGGACTGCAAAGTCTTTTGGTGATGATTTCATTGTGTACCTCGTGGATGACACACCCATGACTATTTCAGAAGCCTATGCATCTCCTGATGCTGACTACTGGAAGGAAGCTGTACGTAGCGAGATGGATTCCATCTTAGCTAAGGGTACCTGGGAGATCACTGACCGTCCTTATGGGTGCAAACCTATAGGATGTAAGTGGGTGTTCAAGAAGAAGCTTAGACCTGATGGTATGATTGAAAAGTATAAGGCACGGCTTGTGTCCAAGGGTTATACCCAGAAAGAAGGTGAAGACTTCTTTGATACTTACTCACCCGTGGCTAGACTGACCACAATTCGGGTGCTACTATCACTGGCTGCCTCACATGGTCTTCTCGTTCATCAAATGGACGTTAAGACGACTTTCCTCAATGGAGAGTTGAAGGAGGAAATTTACATGGATTAGCTAGATGGTTTTGTAGTACCTGGTCAGGAAGGAAAGGTGTGAAAGTTATTAAAGTCTTTATATGGCCTTAAACAAGCTCCTAAGGAGTGGCATGAGAAGTTCGAAAGAACATTAACTGCTGCCGGCTTTGTAGTAAACGATGCTGACAAGTGCGTGTACTATCGCTATGGTGGGGGCGAAGGAGTTATTCTTTGTCTGTATGTCGACGACATATTGATCTTTGAAACCAAACTTGATTTAATCAAGGAGGTTAAGGATTTCTTATCTCGCTGTTTTGAGATGAAGGATCTAGGAGTAGTTGATGTTATCTTAAACATCAAGCTGTTGAGAGATGAGAATGGTGGGATCACACTGCTTCAGTCTCCTTATGTGAAAAAGGTCTTGGGTCGTTTTGGGTATAGCGACTGCACGCCTTCTCCAACTCCATATGATGCTAGTGTGTTGCTTCAAAAGAATCGATGGATTGCTAGAGATCAACTGAGGTATTCTCAGATTATTGGCTCGCTTATGTATTTGGCGAGTGCCACGAGGCCTGACATCTCTTTTGCTGTGAGCAAGCTGAGTCGGTTTGTGTCAAAACCGGGAGATGATCATTGGCATGCGCTTGAGAGAGTTATGCGCTATATGAAAGACACCGCAAGCTATGGGATTCACTACACAGGGTATCCAAGGGTACTGGAGGGTTATAGTGACTCAAACTGGATATCTGATGCTGATGAGATTAAGGCCACAAGTGGTTATGTTTTTACGCTTGGTGGTGGCGCTGTTTCCTGGAAGTCTTGCAAGCAGACCATCTTAACGAGGTTAACTATGGAAGCAGAACTCACAGCATTAGACACTGCCACTGTTGAAGCAGAGTGGCTTCGTGAACTCTTGGTGGACTTACCTATGGTTGAAAAACCAATACCCCCTATCCTGATGAACTGTGATAATCAAACTGTGATCGTCAAGATAAACAGTTCTAAGGACAATATGAAGTCCTCAAGGCATGTGAAGAGGAGACTAAAATCTGTCAGAAAATTGAGGAACTCCGGAGTTATTACGTTGGATTATATCCAAACATCGAAAAACTTGGCAGATCCCTTCACAAAGGGTCTATCACGTAATGTGATAGATAATGCATCGATGGAGATGGGTTTGAGACCCACCGCATGAGTTGTCCATAGTGGTAACCCACTCTATGTGATCGGAGATCCCGTGAAGTAGAAGTGGGAGACAAGCTGTTGGTCAGCTGGGAGGAGAGTATCCCTATATTAATTATCCCACTCCGTGAAGATGCCATACTCTCCTGATCTGCATGGCAGGTTGATACTTATCTTAATGTGTTCCAAGTGGCTTATTCGGGTAAGTAGAGATGTTGTCATGCAGAACATCTTCTGAGGAACACACCTATATGAATTTGACTGTTAACGTCGCAGTCTGTGAGAATTGGGTGTTCTCTAATAAATTCATGAAAGGCCCTGGAGTATGACATATACGCTCCACCCGCGGGGAAGCCTTGCGGCAGCCCAGTATCGGTCAAGAATTTGTCTGAAACTAGTTTCACAGAAAACGTGTAGTTCAAGGCATAGTCCACTATTCAAGTTGTGATCTAGTGTAGCATAAATTTCTAAGTGGAAGTTCAACTTCACAGTCTCCACTAAGCACCGATATATAAAACAATGTTTTGGAACTAAATGATGAGATGTGCCAATGAGACTTTGTGGGGGATTGTTGGAATTTTGCTAGTAGGCCTTTGGCCCAAAGCCCAACTAAAATTCTGAAATTCTCTTGGCCCATTCATGCACACATGTGAGTGGAGTGAGTGAGGCTAAAGATTAGTCCCACCCCGGAAGTTGAGAGAGAGTTGCACCTCTTTATAAGGTGAGCTCTTCTACCACTTGTATGAGCATGAGAAGAGGAGACCTACACGCATGCTCCTCCTCCTCGCTTGCCTTGCCACGCCACGCCATGCCTCGTCACGACGCACCGCGGGTTGCGGGATTGAGCTGAGCCGAGGACAGAGCTATGCACGTTGTCTATATTTATGCTGCATGGGAAAATTAATGAGTCATTAATTAATAATTAACGGACGCGTTAATTACTGAACCGTTTCCGATTCTTTTGGATCCTGACGACTCGGATGTGGGGTTTACTCCCACGACCTACCCGGCCCGCACTGTATAGTCAGGTAGACGTCTACCCTAGCCGCCGCCGCTTCGTATGGTTTCTCACCACCGTTCCAGATCATTGCGCCGCCAAGCAAGTCTTCTCCATCCCTCCTTCCGGCGTGCATCGCGAGAAGGGACAGCAGGCCTCCGGAACCCTGCCTCTCGTGATCCTGTACGGGAGAGGGGCGATCAGGTTTTTGGGGAGCGCACTCGCGCGACTGCTGGCAGCGACGACTTCGCGAACGACGACTTCTTCCCCGACCTCGGCAACCTCATCCTCGACGACATGGGCGACAACATCAACGCCGGCGGTGCTACACCCGCTGCTCCGTATGTGATTCTATCCTTCCTGTTCGAGATCGTGGTAGAATTCATGTTTCTAGTATGTGCCCTAGATGTGATATGTTCATCTGCTATGCTAGTTCGCATGATTAGTTTAATCTCTGCTGCTGTGGTCATGACTTATCTTCTTTTTATTCGGATTAAATCTCGTAGTAATTTGCTCATATTTCCAACAATCCAAAAACCTGATTATAGGCAATTTACTCCGAGTGGTTTTGCTGCGCATCTGAAGCCTCCTGCCTTTAAGGGGGCGCAATATAAGAGGTGGCGCACGAGAGCAGTCTACTGGTTTCAGATCATGGGCTGCTATGATGCCACCAAGGGCTCCAAGTGCCAAGTATGTGTGCAAGCTAAGCAACCTCGCAAGTCCCATAAGACTGCAGAGGCAAGAGACTTGGTGCCACTAGAGCTTATACATTCTGATCTTTGTGAGATGAATGGCGTGTTGACCAAAGGTGGAAAGAGATACTTCATGACGTTGATTGATGCCTCCACTAGATATTGTTATGTGTATCTTCTGAAATCAAAAGATGAGGCTTTGACTTTCTTTAAAAACTATAAAGCTGAGGCAGAGAACCAACTTGATCGAAAAATTAAACGGCTTAGGTCCGATCGTGGTGGAGAGTTTTTTTCCAATGAATTTGATCTGTTTTGTGCGGAACATGGTATAATCCATGAGAGGACGCCTCCCTACTCACCCCAGTCAAATGGGGTAGCCGAAAGAAAGAACCGAACTCTAACTGATATGGTTAACACCATGTTAGACACTTCGGGTCTATCCAAGGAATGGTGGGGGGAGGCGCTAATGACTGCGTGTCATGTCCTAAACCGAGTTCCCACAAAGCGTAAGACCATGACTCCATTTGAGGAATGGGAAAGGAAAAGGTTGAAACTCTCTTACCTACGTACTTGGGGTTGTTTGGCGAAAGTCAATATACCAATTCCCAAGAAGCGCAAGCTTGGACCAAAAACCGTGGATTGTGTTCTTCTGGGCTATGCTTTTCATAGCATCGGCTATAGATTTTTGATAATAAAATATGAGGTATCCGACATGCATGTTGGTACGATTATGGAATCAAATGATGCACCTTTCTTTGAGGACATATTTCCTATGAAGGATATGTCGAGTTCATCAAATCAGGAGATACCTACTCCTTCTAGTGAGGAATTCACTGTAATTCCTGAACCCACCATTGTGATGGAACACGTTGAGAATCTTGTTGAGGGTAACAATGGAACTCCTGTGAGGAGTAAGAGACAGAGGACTGCAAAGTCTTTTGGTGATGATTTCATTGTGTACCTCGTGGATGACACACCCAGGACTATTTCAGAAGCCTATGCATCTCCTGATGCTGACTACTGGAAGGAAGCTGTACGTAGCGAGATGGATTCCATCTTAGCTAACGGTACCTGGGAGATCACTGACCGTCCTTATGGGTGCAAACCTGTAGGATGTAAGTGGGTGTTCAAGAAGAAGGTTAGACCTGATGGTACGATTGAAAAGTACAAGGCACGGCTTGTGGCCAAGGGTTATACCCAGAAAGAAGGTGAAGACTTCTTTGATATTTACTCACCCGTGGCTAGACTAACCACAATTCGGGTGCTACTATCACTGGCTGCCTCACATGGTCTTCTCGTTCATCAAATGGATGTTAAGACGGCTTTCCTCAATGGAGAGTTGAAGGAGCAAATTTACATGGATCAGCCAGATGGTTTTGTAGTACCTGGTCAGGAAGGAAAGGTGTGCAAGTTATTGAAGTCGTTATATGGCCTTAAATAAGCTCCTAAGGAGTGGCATGAGAAGTTCGAAAGAACATTAACTGCTGCTGGATTTGTAGTAAACGATGGTGACAAGTGCGTGTACTATCGCTATGGTGGGGGCGAAGGAGTTATTCTTTGTCTGTATGTCGACGACATATTGATCTTTGGAACCAAACTTGATTTAATCAAGGAGATTAAGGATTTCTTATCTCGCTGTTTTGAGATGAAGGATCTAGGAGTAGCTGATGTTATCTTAAACATCAAGTTGTTGAGAGATGAGAATGGTGGGATCACACTGCTTCAGTCTCATTATGTGGAAAAGGTCTTGAGTCGTTTTGGGTATAGCGACTGCACGCCTTCTCCAACTCCATATGATGCTAGTGTGTTGCTTCGAAAGAATCGACAGATTGCTAGAGATCAACTGAAGTATTCTCAGATTATTGGCTCGCTTATGTATTTGGCGAGTGCCATGAGGCCTGACATCTCTTTTGCTGTGAGCAAGCTGAGTCGGTTTGTGTCAAAACCGGGAGATGATCATTGGCATGCGCTTGAGAGAGTTATGCGCTATTTGAAAGGCACCGCGAGCTATGGGATTCACTACACCTGGTATCCAAGGGTACTGGAGGGTTATAGTGACTCAAACTGGATATCTGATGGTGATGAGAGTAAGGCCACAAGTGGTTATGTTTTTACACTTGGTGGTGGCGCTATTTCCTGGAAGTCTTGCAAGCAGACCATCTTAACGAGGTCAACTATGGAAGCAGAACTCACAACATTAGACACTGCCACTGTTGAAGCAGAGTGGCTTCGTGAACTCTTGATGGACTTACCTATGGTTGAAAAACCAATACCCCCTTTCCTGATGAACTGTGATAATCAAACTGTGATCGTCAAGATAAACAGTTCTAAGGACAATATGAAGTCCTCAAGGCAGTGAAGAGGAGACTAAAATATGTCAGAAAATTGAGGAACTCCAGAGTTATTACGTTGGATTATATCCAAACGTCGAAAAACATGGCAGATCCCTTCACAAAGGGTCTATCACGTGATAGATAATGCATCGATGGAGATGGGTTTGAGACCCACCGCATGAGTTGTCCATAGTGGTAACCCACTCTATGTGATCGGAGATCCCGTGAAGTAGAAGTGGGAGACAAGCTGTTGGTCAGCTGGGAGGAGAGTATCCCTATATTAATTATCCCACTCCGTGAAGATGCAATACTCTCCTGATCTGCATGGCAGGTTGATACTTATCTTAATGTGTTCCAAGTGGCTTATTCGGGTAAGCAGAGATGTTGTCATGCAGAACATCTTTTGAGGAACACACCTATATGAATTTGACTGTTAACGTCGCAGTCTGTGAGAATTGGGTGTTCTCTAATAAATTCATGAAAGGCCCTGGAGTATGACATATACGCTCCACCCGCGGGGAAGCCTTGCTGCAGCCCAGTATCGGTCAAGAATTTGTCTGAAACTAGTTTCACAGAAAACTTGTAGTTCAAGGCATAGTCCACTATTCAAGTTGTGATCTAGTGTAGCATAAATTTCTAAGTGGAAGTTCAACTTCACAGTCTCCACTAAGCACCGATATATAAAACAATGTTTTGGAACTAAATGATGAGATGTGCCAATGAGACTTTGTGGGGGATTGTTGGAATTTTGCTAGTAGGCCTTTGGCCCAAAGCCCAACTAAAATTCTGAAATTCTCTTGGCCCATTCATGTACACATGTGAGTGTAGTGAGTGAGGCTAAACTTTAGTCCCACCCCGGAAGTTGAGAGAGAGTTGCACCTTTTTATAAGGTGAGTTCTTCTACCACTTGTATGAGCATCAGAAAAGGAGATCTACACGCGCTCCTCCTCCTCGCTCGTGACGCCTCGTCACGACGCGCCGCGCCGCGCCGCACCGCGGGTTGCGGGATTGAGCCGAGGACAGAGCTATGCACGTTGTCTATATTTTTGCTGCATGGGAAAATTAATTAGTCATTAATTAATAATTAACGGACGCGTTAATTCCGATTCTTTTGGATCGTGACGACTCAGACGTGGGGTTTACTCCCACGACCTACCCGGCCCACACTATATAGTCAAGCAGACGTCTACCCTAGCCGCCACCGCTTCGTATGGTTTCTCACCACTGTTCCAGATCATTGCACCGCCAAGCAAGTCTTCTCCATCCCTCCTTCCGGCGTGCACCGCGAGAAGGGACAGCAGGCCTCCGGAACCCCGCCTCTCGTGATCCTGTACGGGAGAGGGGCGATCAGGTTTTTGGGGAGCGCACTCGCGCGATTGCTGGCAGCGACGACTTTGCGAACGACGACTTCTTCCCCGACCTCGGCAACCTCATCCTCGACGACATGGGCGACAATGTCAACGCCGGCGGTGCTGCACCCGCTACACCTATGTGATGCTATCCTTCCTGTTCGAGATCGTGGTAGAATTCATGTTTCTAGTATGTGCCCTAGATGTGATATGTTCATTTGCTATGCTAGTTCGCATGATTAGTTTAATCTCTGCTGCTGTGGTCATGACTTATCTTCTGTTTATTCGGATTAAATCTTGTACCAATTTGCTCATATTTCCAACAATCCAAAAACCTGATTATAGGCAATTTACTCCGACTGGTTTTGCTGCGCATCTGAAGCCGCCTGCCTTTAAGGGGGCGCAATATAAGAGGTGGCGCACGAGAGTAGTCTATTGGTTTCAGACCATGGGCTGCTATGATGCCACCAAGGGCAAGCCTGAGGGCGATCTTAATCCAGCACAGCTGGAAGCTTTTGAGAAGATCGATACCCTCTTTAAAGGCGCTCTTCTGAGTGTTCTTGATGACTCCATTGTGGATTCGTATATGTCGTTTGACAACGGTAAGGACATGTGGGCTGTGCTCGAGGCCAAGTTTGGTGCCTCGGACACCGGCAGCGAGTTGTACGTCATGGAGCAATTCTATGACTACAAGATGACTGATGAGCGCCCTGTTGTACAGCAGGCTCATGAGATACAGTCGCTCGCAAAAGAACTTGAGTACTTCAAGTGTGTGTTGCCGGACAAATTTTTTGCCGGAGGCATCATTGCCAAGCTTCCACCTTCGTGGAACAATTTTGCTACTTCCCTGAAACACAAGAGACAGGAGTTTTCCGTTGCGGATCTCATTGGTACTCTTGATGTTGAAGAGAGGGCAAGAGCAAAGGACACACGTGCTCGAGTTGCTGAGGGAGGTTCTAGTGCCCACATGGTACAGAAGAAGAACTCCCAGCCCAACAAGTTCAGAAACAATAAGAACAAAACTCAGGGAAAAGGCAAGTTTGATACAGAGAACAAGCCATCACATTCTACCAACTTCAAGAAGAATTCTCATAAGAAGGGGAAGAGACTTTGCCATGTCTGCGGTGATCCTAATCACTTGGCTCCGAAGTGTCCTAACAGCTTTGAGGAGCGCGAACATGAGAAGAGCGGCAAGTCCGCTAATGTTTTCATCGGTGATACTGATATGAAGGAATCAGGGTACAGTATTTTTCCTACCATCCTTTCAGTATTTCAATCCCCTGATTGGTTAATTGACACCGGTGCCAATGTACATGTTTGTGCTGACGCCTCCATGTTTTCTTCTTACCAGGCAACAGGGACTTCACCGTGCTGATGGGGAACGGGTCACATGCCATCGTTCGAGGTGTTGGTACGGTCGATCTGAAGTTTACTTCGGGGAAGACTGTGCGTCTGAAGAACGTCATCATGTGTCGTCCATCAATAAAAATATCGTTAGCGGTTCCCGTTTATGTCGAGATGGTTTTAAGTTGGTTTTCGAATCCAATAAAGTTGTAATTTCAAAGTGTGGACAATTTGTTGGAAAAGGCTATGAGTGCGGAGGCTTGTTCCGCCTATCTTTGTCAGATATTTGCACTAAAGTTATTAATAATGTTTGCCACAATAATGAGTCTGATATTTGGCATTCACGACTCTGTCATATTAACTTTGGTTGCGTGACGCGGTTAGCCAATATGAATTTAGTTCTGAAAATCTCTACTGTCAAAGGCTCCAAGTGCCAAGTATTTTCAAGCTAAGCAACCTCGCAAGTCCCATAAGACTGCAGAGGCAAGAGACTTGGCGCCACTAGAGCTTATACATTCTGATCTTTGTGAGATGAATGGCGTGTTGACAAAAGGTAGAAAGAGATACTTCATGACGTTGATTGATGACTCCACTAGATATTGTTATGTGTATCTTCTGAAATCAAAAGATGAGGCTTTGTGTCGGTGTCAAAACCGGCGGATCTTGGGTAGGGGGTCCCGAACTGTGCGTCTAGGCCGGATGGTAACAGGAGGCAGGGGACACGAAGTTTTACCCAGGTTCGGGCCCTCTCAATGGAGGTAAAACCCTACGTCCTGCTTGATTAATATTGATGATATGGGTAGTGCAAGAGTTGATCTACCACGAGATCAGAGAGGCTAAACCCTAGAAGCTAGCCTATGGTATGATTGTAGATGTGTATGTTGTCCTACGGACTAGAACCCTCTGGTTTATATAGACACCGGATAGGGTTAGGGTTACATAGAGTCGGTTACAATGGTAGGAGATCTGAACATCCGTATCGCCAAGCTTGCCTTCCACGCCAAGGAAAATCCCTTCCGGACACGGGACGAAGTCTTCAATCGTGTATCTTCATAGTCCAGGAGTCCGGCTAAAGGTATAATTCGGCTATCTGAACATCCCCTAATCCAGGACTCCCTCAGTAGCCCCTGAACCAGGCTTCAATGACGACGAGTCCGGCGCGCAAATTGTCTTCGGCATTGCAAGGCGGGTTCCTCCTCCAAGCACCCCATAGAAGATTTTGAACACAAAGATAGTGTCCTTCTCTGCAAAATAAGTTTCCACATATTGCCATAGAGAGAATAATAATATTAACACAAATCTAATCTGCTGACGTATTCCGTGGTGCGACACGCCACGCCCAACCCTTTATCCAAATCGTTTCATTATCCCACCTCAGTGCGTTATGCGAGGCGGTTTCCTTGGCACGTCTTGTCAATGCAGAGATCGTGTCCCTTTATTCCGGGATTCTCATCAATACGGGCGTGGGTAACCCAACCGCGCCTTCTTCCTCCTTTGCCTATCCATTCTTGCACACTCGAGCTCCAGCACCCAAGTCCGCACTACCACCTCGACCTTCTCTAGTCATGTCCGGAGCGGGAGGCAAGTGGATGGTCTCCTCCGTCACGGAGGGACACATCAAAAAGCCGAGGAAGGCCGGATATCTGGCTAGCAACATCGCGCACCGGCTTCCCGAAACGGGGCAGCTCATCCCCACTCCCAGGCCCCATGAGAGGGTGGTATTCCTCCCTCATTTCCTCCGCGGACTGGGCTTCCCTCTGCATCCATTTGTCCGGGGGCTCATGTTCTACTACGGCCTGGATTTCCACGATCTGGCCCCGAACTTCGTCCTCAACATCTCGGCGTTTATCGTCGTGTGTGAGGCTTTCCTCCGCATCCGCCCTCATTTCGGCGTATGGCTAAAGACCTTCAACGTCAAGCCGAAGGTGGTGCGCGGCAGCCGGGTGGAGTGCGGCGGTGCCATGGTTGGCAAGATGGCCAATGTCTTGTGGCTCGAGGGCTCCTTTGTGGAGACCCTGAAGGGGTGGCAATCGGGGTGGTTTTACATCACCGAGCTGTGCGACCCCGAATGGGTCGCAGCCCCCGAGTTTCGGTCCGGACCCCCTACGCGGCTCACCTCCTGGAAGGAGACTAGCCTGTCGTGGGGTAAAAAAGGAGAGCTGACCGGACACCAAACATGCATCCAAACCCTGGTGGACAAGAAGCTCAAGCTTGTCAACGTAGTCCAGGTTATGCTCATCCGCCTGATCCTCCCGTGTCAACGACGGGCCTTCAACCTGTGGGAGTTCGACCCGGCGGAGCATCAAACTCTAAACAGGCTCTTTGACACGACGTACGAAGATGCCTGGAGGATGCTTTTCAAGGGCGTCGAGGCTCCCGCATCCGCTCCCGAGGATCGCGTATTCAGTACTCAGCATCACGCTCATGTGGTAAGCTGTTTTTGTCCTTTTACAGGGTATCAGTTTTTCATAGTTTGACTCTATGCGGGATCTGAGTTCCCTTATCTTTGATAGGATTGGGTGGCGACATCCGGACAGATCAACTGTCCGGCTCCTCTGCCCGAAGGCCCAGCGGATGCTCGCTTGGCGAAGCTGCTGGTTCCGGCGCCCTATGTGGTGCCGGAGAAGAAGGCAACGAAAAGGGCCATGGGGACTCGAAAGAGTGCCCGGCGCCAGGAGGTGTCGGATTCGTCATTCGACGGTCCCGAAGCGCCTTCCTCTCGTGAAGACGAGGAGGAAGAAGAAGAGACCTCTCCCCCTCCAGCGCTAGGAGAGAAGAAAAGGAAGGTCGCCCTCTCCGAGGAGGCCGGAGGGTCTAAGAAGGGGAAAACTTTTCCTCCGGACTGCTCCACCGACGCCGACGACGACGAAGAGGCCGGAGGGTCCAAGAAGGGGAAAACCCTTCCTCCGGACTGCTCCACCAAGCCCCTGGCGAAATTGTAAGTGTCCGGATATCGGGGTAATTCATAGTATTCGTTTTTCGCACAACTTTTCCTTATGTCGAATATGTTTATGCAGCCCACCCAAAGACCGGCTCGACGCATCGTCGAGCGTCTCACTAGACCCGTCAGAGGTGAACTCGCTTCCGACGGCTTCATCCCCCCGCCCTGCGGACGACACCGAAGTGTTGTCCCAACAGGTTCCAAGCCGGGAGGAGGTGGTCCTAGAGGCGCCGCAAGGCGACCTCCCGGACTCCAGGAGTAAAGGGGACGAAACCCCCCAGGGCTCCAAGTTCGGCTTAAGGCCAGACACAGCTCCGGAATCTTCAAGGATTCCAGAGTCTGGCGGGCGACCTCCTTCCAAGAGGAGCAAGCCTACCATGCCGGTGGCCTCAGTCCAACCGGAGGCGCCGGACAATATGTTGGAGGCGCTCCAAGGTGCCTCCATCGACGAGGGGCACTGCACTATTATGAGTTCGGTGATCCAGAAGGTTCAGTCCGCCAAAAGCGGACTGACTGAAGCTTGTACAAGCCTTTTAACAGGCTTTGAGGTAAGTAAAGAATGTTCAAATAATGTTACCGCATAGACAGTAGCCCCTGATGCTCTGTTGGGCGTTCGGGAAGAAAAGCCGAATAGAGGATCAAATAATTCACAGGAGTCTAACAAAAGGAGTCAATATGCGTATGCAGGCTTCTCTGCTAGCGTCCGCAGCACTGACTGCGGAAGTGAATGTGCTGAAGCAGAGTCTCGAGAAGTCCGAGCAAGAGCTCGGGCGTGCCAAGAAGCAGCTCGAGGAGAAGGAAGGTAAGAAATACCCTGTTTGAATATGTATATAAAAAGGTGCAATTGCAAAAAATGACAGGATTGACATGTCTATTGCAGGGGCCATGTCTGAGGTGGTGACCCTTAAGTAAGCACTGCTCGAGGCTGAGAAGAGTGCGGTCGTGGAGCGCACCAAGCGGGAGAGATATGAGGCTGAGGTTGGCAAGGTGCGGCAAGAGCTCTAGGTTTTCTTGAAGAAACATGAGAGTTTGGAGCTTGACTCGAAGACGCGGGCGTCCAAGCTCGCGGCAGCTATAGAAAAT
This sequence comes from Triticum dicoccoides, assembly GCF_002162155.2. NCBI lineage: Eukaryota > Viridiplantae > Streptophyta > Magnoliopsida > Poales > Poaceae > Triticum > Triticum dicoccoides. Next base: position 785,635,736 of record NC_041382.1, read on the forward strand.
TCCAAGTCTGCCAAGGCCGAGTCCCAGAAGACCCTCCAGGAGTTGGATGAGGTGAAGAAGATTGCGGCGGGTAAGGCATTCTTTATGCAAAGCAAACAAATAAACGTGAGTTACCTGTTACTTACCCGAATCCGGAGCTCTCCCGGAGCGTTCGCAGATCTTCCCCAGAGTGTATCTGATGCCGCCGCATTCTATCGAGCCGAGGAGGGCAGCTCGACGGAGAAGGTGTTCTGGTGTCAGTATGCTGAGGCCGACACCCCGTGCCCCTGAGCGACCAGCTGAAGCAACTGGTCGAGCTCCACAAGGCGGCCGAACAGGCCATGAAGGGCCTCCTAGTTCGGCTGTGGCCTGGAGAGGCTCTGCCTGGGAGCTATTTTGGGCTGGTGCAGCAGCTGGTGGAGGCCTGTCCGAGGCTTGAAGACATCAAGCGCTCTGTCTGCATTGAAGGTGCTCGTAGGGCCCTTGCCCGTGCTAAGGTGCACTGGGGCAAGCTGGATGCGGAGAAGCTTGTGAGGGATGGGCCACCACCGGGGAAAGAGCATCGCAAGCCCGAGAATTATTATAAGGATGTTCTGAAGGGTGCCCGCCTTGTTGCGGATGAATGTACCAAGGATGTATTTTTTGAGTAAAACCCGCTCGTGTTATCCTGTGCGCTGAAAACTTGTTCATATGCGCTAAGCAATGCTGCTTGAATTTAAAATATTACCTTCTGTGCGGCTATTTATCAATACTGAGAGATGGCAAGTCGTCGGCTTCTGCCCCCATGCCGCTAGTGCTGGGGTGTTCGGGGATAAACATGGGCGCTCTTTTTCCCATATTTGGGTCCTTCGAGGGAGGCGCTCAGCCCAACGAACGAGGCAATCGGACTATAATGCGTGAACACTCTCACTTAGCCATAGAATTCTATAATTTTAAATTTAGGCGAAGCCCCTAGTATTCAGAAGACCGATTTTGGGGTGCTATCCACGCCTTGGCCGGACAGAGCCGACTCCTCGCCCGAAGCGGCATAAGTTTTTAGGGACTCGAAAAAACCTCTCGAACAGCGACCAGCTCTCGCTTCATCATGACAGTCAGTTTTAGCTTTCTTCACTGAGGTGCTCGGCCTAGCTCAACTGGGGCACAATCGGAGTGGTTCTCCTAGTGCTACCTTAGCCGATATAGTGGAACGTAAGGCACCAAAACATAGGAGCCGGGCAAACCCAACTATTGACCCAAGACATGATTCGGAGCCGATGCATATAATGCTATAAGTTCGGGGTGCCGCACTTGTTAAAGTGTTCAGACTTCTCACACCATGTTGAGGGGTACTGAAGCCCCTGGCGTATTTTGGCCATACCAAAGTGTACGGGTGCAACATGTCATGAAGGAACACATATATATATATATATATATATATATATATATATATATATATATATATATATATTAAAAAAAGGTAATGCAAAAAATAGACAAAAGCTATGCATTGTTCATTAAAATAGTTGCGATCAAAGCAGAACGATACAAGTGATGTGATAAACGAAAAGTTGGACTATTTAACATGTCTGCTTTAGGGGCAAGCTCTGGGATAGTATGCGAAACAGGTATACTGCTCGTGATAGAGACCACCTGGGATTTCCGTAATGCAGCATGGCTTGTCTGCTTCCCTGGTCCTTGCATCGTTTGTGCGGCAATTGAACTGCCGAACAAGCCTTCCAAAGAGTAGAGTCCTGAAAGTAAGAGAAAAGTAAAAAAATCGGCAGCCCCTGGTGCGGTTTAAGCCGTGTTTTGGGCGTGCCGTGATGGTGCCCCTCCCCCTATGCCCATGGTATTTCCAGAGCGTAGTTATGGACGCGAAGTACTGGCGTCGCCTTTTTGCGGGGGTTGGGGTTGGGGCCGCATTGCTACGCCTGCTCGGAACGTGCCAGGCGGTCTTGTTGTAGGTTACTCCGGACGCGCTTGACTATGTCCGGACGTTTAATGGCCGGACTGGAGAACTGCCTGGAGAGGCTGCTTTGTACTTCCGCTGCAAGGGCCGCCGTATGCTCCTCCGTTCGGCGGGAGCGTTCGGTGTTTCCGTTGACCATAATTACTCCTCGAGGGCCTGGCATCTTGAGCTTAAGGTATGCGTAGTGCGGGACCACATTGAACTTGGCGAATGCGGTTCGTCCGAGCAGTGCGTGATAACCACTGCGGAACGAGACTATGTCGAAGATTAACTCCTCGCTTCGGAAATTATCCGGAGATCCGAAGACCACTTCAAGTGTGACCGAGCCTGTGCAGCTGGCCTCTACACCTGGTATTACGCCTTTAAAGGTCGTTTTGGTGGGCTTAATCCTCGAGGGATCTATGCCCATTTTCCGCACTGTATCCTGGTAAAGCAGGTTCAGGCTACTGTCGCCGTCCATAAGGACTCTAGTGAGATGAAATCTGTCAATAATTGGGTCGAGAACCAATGCGGCGAATCCTCCATGACGGATGCTAGTGGGATGGTCTCTTCGATCAAAGGTGATCGGGCAGGAGGACCATGGGTTGAACTTTGGGGCGACTGGTTCTACCGTGTATACGTCCCTTAACGCACGCTTCCGCTCCCTCTTAGGGACGTGGGTGGCGTATATCATGTTCACTGTCCGCACTTGTGGGGGAAATCCTTCTGTCCATTGTTGTTCGGCGGCCGGGGCTCCTCGCCGTCATCGCTATGCAACCCCTTGTCTTCATTGTCGGCGCTTAATCTGCCTGCCTGCTTGAACACCCAACAGTCCTTGTTGGTGTGATTGGCCGGCTTTTCGAGGGTGCCATGTATTTGGCACAAGCGGTCGAGTATTCGGTCCAAGCAGGACAGGCCCCTGGGATTCCTTTTGAATGATTTTTTCCACTGACCGGATTTAGAGCCTCTGAATACGGCATTAACTGCCGTATCCTTAGCATTGTCGCTGTTGATGCGGCGCTTCTGTTGATTGCGACGCGACCTGCCACTAATGTCCCTAGTGTCCGAACGACCAGGGTTCTTGGTCATATTGTTGCTACGAGCAAGCCAGCTGTCTTCTCCCGCGCAAAAGCGGGTCATGAGTGCCGTGAGTGCTGCCATAGATTTCGGCTTCTCTTGTCCTAGGTGCCGGGCAAGCCACTCGCCACGGATATTATGCTTGAAGGCTCCTAAGGCTTCTGCGTCCGGACAGTCGAGTATTTGATTTTTCTTTGTTAGGAACCGTGTCCAGAATTTCCTGGCCGATTCGTCTGGCTGCTGAATCACATGGCTTAGGTCGTCAGCGTCTGGGGGTCGCACGTAAGTGCCCTGGAAATTGTCAAGGAATGCGGCTTCCAGGTCCTCCCAACAGCTGATTGACCCTGTTGGTAGGCTGTTAAGCCACTGCCGGGCTGGTCCTTTAAGCTTGAGTGGGAGGTATTTGATGGCGTGGAAATCATCGCCGCGGGCCATGTGGATATGAAGGAGATAATCCTCGATCCAGACCGCGGGATCTGTTGAGCCATCATATGATTCGATGTTTACGGGTTTGAAACCCTCGGGGATTTGATGATCCATTATTTCGTCTGTGAAGCACAATGGGTGTGCGGCGCCTCTGTATTGGGCGATATCATGATGTAGCTCCGATGAGCTTTGTCTACTGTGTTCGGCCCTGCCGAATTTGTGGCCGGCATGACAGTTGTCGTCTCGAGCCGTGGGGTGCCTACGCGATCCGTAGATCGATCTTGTTTGCCTTGTCTTGTCCTCCAACATGTCTCCTAAGTCCGGCGCTTCCCGTGCCTTGATACGGGGTGCGGCTTGGGTGGAGGGCCATGAGGCCTCTCTGTCGCGGCCACGAGGTGGCCTATCGGCCGCGTTGAGTGCTTCCTCCTCTAATCAGGGTAGCAACCTGCGCTTCGGGTAGCACTTGGAGGGGCGTTTGGGTTTATGCTCTTCGGCCGCAAGGACTTCAGTCCATCTATCGACTAGCCGATCTTGATCAGCTTTAAGCTGTTGCTGTTTTTTCTTGAGGCTTCTTGCCGTGGCCATAAGCCTGCGTTCAAAGCGCTCTTGTTCGACGGGATCGTCTGGCACGGCGAACTCGTCGTCGTCGAGGCTTGCCTCGTCTTCGGAGCGAGGCATACAATTATTGTCCTCGACCTCTCTATCGGCCGCTCCCTCATGAGGGCTGGTTTCTCCATCCACCTGTGCTAAATCTTGCTCGGGGGGATGTTCTTCGGCGCTTTCCGGGGTATTATTATCTCCCATGCTGGAATCACCGTTTTTGTGTTGGCGGGATTTTGAGCGGCGCCGCTGACACCGGCGCTTTTGCTGTTTCTTGGAGGGGTCCGCTGTTCCATCGCCCTCTCCCTCTTTTGGGGTGTCCACCATGTATATGTCATATGACGAGGTGGCTTTCCAGGGCCTAGTGGGCGTTGGTTCTTCATCATCTCCTTCATCGGTGTCCATACCGTCGATGTCTTCGGAGTCGAAGTCGAGCATGTCGGTTAAGTTGTCGACAGTGGCTACCATGTGGGTGGTGGGTGGGTTTTGAATTTCTTCATCGTCCGTACCCCAACCTTGCTGACCGTAGTCCGGCCAGGGCTCTCCTGACAAAGAGAGAGACTTCAGTGATTTCAGGATATCGCCGAAAGGCGAGTGCTGAAAGACGTCCGCGGCCGTGAACTCCATGATCGGCGCCCAATCGGATTTGCTCGGCAGGGGCGTGGAGGGTTCGGAGTCCGGAGAAGAATCCGGCTCCATGGAGTCACGAGTTTTGTAGAGTATGGGGCTGGTGTTCGGCTCAACCGCCGTAGGGATCGCAGCCCCCGAGGTGGCGTCCAACCGCCCATCCTCGATCGGCGCGGTCGGCTCCGAACTAGGTGTCGGAGCCAATGCGGGTGCGGCCTCCAGGGCTCTCTTCGGTGGCAGAGCTAGATCATGTTCGTCGTGACAGTGTGGCGCGCTCGGCAGTGGTTCGAATCCGTTGAAGATCAAGTCCCCGCGGATGTCAGCCGTGTAGTTTAAACTTCCGAATCTGACCTGACGGCCAGGGGCGTAGCTTTCGATCTGCTCTAGATGGCCAAGTGAATTGGCCCGGAGTGCGAAGCCGCCAAAGACGAAGATCTGTCCGGGGAGGAAGGTCTCACCCTGGACTGCATCGCCATTGATGATCGTAGGAGCCATTGGGCCTGACGGCGACGACACAGAGGAACTCTCAATGAAAGCACCAATGTCGGTGTCAAAACCGGCGGATCTCAGGTAGGGTGTCCCGAACTGTGCATCTAGGCCGGATGGTAACAGGAGGCAGGGGACACGAAGTTTTACCCAGGTTCGGGCCCTCTCGATGGAGGTAGAACCCTACGTCCTGCTTGATTAATATTGATGATATGGGTAGTACAAGAGTTGATCTACCACGAGATCAGAGAGGCTAAACCCTAGAAGCTAGCCTATGGTATGATTGTAGATGTGTATGTTGTCCTACGGACTAGAACCCTCTGGTTTATATAGACACCGGATAGGGTTAGGGTTACATAGAGTCGGTTACAATGGTAGGAGATTTGAACATCCGTATCGCCAAGCTTGCCTTCCACCCCAAGGAAAATCCCTTCCGGACACGGGACAGAGTCTTCAATCTTGTATCTTCATAGTCCAGGAGTCCGGCTGAAGGTATAATTCGGCTATCCGAACACCCCCTAATCCAGGACTCCCTTACTTTGACTTTCTTTAAAAATATAAAGCTGAGGCAGAGAACCAACTTGATTGAAAAAATAAACGGCTAAGGTCCGATCGTGGTGGAGAGTATTTTTCCAATGAATTTGATCTGTTTTGTGCGGAACATGGTATAATCCATGAGAGGACGCCTCCCTACTGACCCCAGTCAAATGGGGTAGCCGAAAGAAAGAACTGAACTCTAACTGATATGGTTAACACCATGTTAGACACTTCGGGTCTATCCAAGGAATGGTGGGGGGAGGCGCTAATGACTGCGTGTCATGTCCTAAACCGAGTTCCCACAAAGCATAAGACCATGACTCCATTTGAGGAATGGGAAAGGAAAAGGTTAAAACTCTCTTACCTATGTACTTGGGGTTGTTTGGCGAAAGTCAATATACCAATTCCCAAGAAGCGCAAGCTTGGACCAAAAACCGTGGATTGTGTTCTTCTGGGCTATGCTTTTCATAGCATCGGCTATAGATTTTTGATAATAAAATCTGAGGTATCCGACATGCATGTTGGTACGATTATGGAATCAAATGATGCAACTTTCTTTGAGGACATATTTCCTATGAAGGATATGTCGAGTTCATCAAATCAGGAGATACCTACTCCATCTAGTGAGGAATTCACTGTAATTCCTGAACCCACCATTGTGATGGAACACGTTGAGAATCCTGTTGAGGGTAACAATGGAACTCCTGTGAGGAGTAAGAGACAAATGACTGCAAAGTCTTTTGGTGATGATTTCATTGTGTACCTCGTGGATGACACACCCAGGACTATTTCAGAAGCCTATGCATCTCCTGATGCTGACTACTGGAAGGAAGCTGTACGTAGCGAGATGGATTCCATCTTAGCTAACGGTACCTGGGAGATCACTGACCGTCCTTATGGGTGCAAACCTATAGGATGTAAGTGGGTGTTCAAGAAGAAGCTTAGACCTGATGGTACGATTGAAAAGTACAAGGCACGGCTTGTGTCCAAGGTTTATACCCAGAAAGAAGGTGAAGACTTCTTTGATACTTACTCACCCGTGGCTAGACTGACCACAATTCGGGTGCTACTATCACTGGCTGCCTCACATGGTCTTCTCGTTCATCAAATGGACGTTAAGACGGCTTTCCTCAATGGAGAGTTGAAGGAGGAAATTTACATGGATCAGCCAGATGGTTTTGTAGTACCTGGTCAGGAAGGAAAGGTGTGCAAGTTATTAAAGTCTTTATATGGCCTTAAACAAGCTCCTAAGGAGTGGCATGAGAAGTTTGAAAGAACATTAACTTATGCCGGCTTTCTAGTAAACGATGGTGACAAGTGCGTGTACTATCGCTATGGTGGGGGCGAAGGAGTTATTCTTTGTCTGTATGTCGATGACATATTGATCTTTGGAACGAAACATGATTTCATCAAGGAGGTTAAGGATTTCTTATCTCGCTGTTTTGAGATGAAGGATCTAGGAGTAGTTGATGTTATCTTAAACATCAAGCTGTTGAGAGATGAGAATGGTGGGATCACACTGCTTCAGTCTCATTATGTGGAAAAGGTCTTGAGTCGTTTTGGGTATAGCGACTGCACGCCTTCTCCAACTCCATATGATGCTAGTGTGTTGCTTCGAAAGAATCGACGGATTGCTAGAGATCAACTGAGGTATTCTCAGATTATTGGCTCGCTTATGTATTTGGCGAGTGCCACGAGGCCTGACATCTCTTTTGCTGTGAGCAAGCTGAGTCGGTTTGTGTCAAAACCGGGAGATGATTATTGGCATGCGCTTGAGAGAGTTATGCGCTATTTGAAAGGCACCGCGAGCTATGCGATTCACTACACCGGGTATCCAAGGGTACTGGAGGGTTATAGTGACTCAAACTGGATATCTGATGCTGATGAGATTAAGGCCACAAGTGGTTATGTTTTTACACTTGGTGGTGGCGCTGTTTCCTGGAAGTCTTGCAAGCAGACCATCTTAACGAGGTCAACTGTGGAAGCAGAACTCACAGCATTAGACACTGCCACTGTTGAAGCAGAGTGGCTTCGTGAACTCTTGATGGACTTACCTATGGTTGAAACACCAATACCCCATATCCTGATGAACTGTGATAATCAAACTGTGATCGTCAAGATAAACAGTTCTAAGGACAATATGAAGTCCTCAAGGCATGTGAAGAGGAGACTAAAATCTGTCAGAAAATTGAGGAACTCCAGAGTTATTACGTTGGATTATATCCAAACATCGAAAAACTTGGCAGATCCCTTCACGCCTCGCCACGCCACGCCTCGTCACGACGCGCCGCGGGTTGCGGGATTGAGCCGAGCCGAGGACAGAGCTATGCACATTGTCTATATTTTTGCTGCATGGGAAAATTAATGAGTCATTAATTAATAATTAACGGACACGTTAATTACTGAACCGTTTCCGATTCTTTTGGATCGTGACGACTTGGACGTGGGGTTTACTCCCACGACCTACCCGGCCCGCACTATATAGTCAGGCAGACGTCTACCCTAGCCGCCGCCGCTTCGTATGGTTTCTCACCATCGTTCCAGATCATTGCGCCGCCAAGCAAGTCTTCTGCATCCCTCCTTCCGGCGTGCACCGCGAGAAGGAACAGCAGGCCTCCGGAACCCCGCCTCTCGTGATCCTGTACGGGAGAGGGGCGATTAGGTTTTTGGGGAGCGCACTCGCGCGACTGCTGGCAGTGACGACTTCGCGAACGACGACTTCTTCCCCGACCTCGGCAACCTCATCCTCGACGACATGGGCGACAATGTCAACGCCGGCGGTGCTGCACCCGCTGCACCGTATGTGATTCTATCCTTCCTGTTCGAGAACGTGGTAGAATTCATGTTTCTAGTATGTGCCCTAGATGTGATATGTTCATCTGCTATGTTAGTTCGCATGATTAGTTTAATCTCTGCTGCTGTGGTCATGACTTATCTTCTGTTTATTCGGATTAAATCTCGTAGTAATTTGCTCATATTTCCAACAGCTTGGGTATCTAGGCACAACTATGATGGAGTCCTTTCTCATCTGGAAGAGGTTTGGTACTCGCGCCATGACAATCACTTTGGTTTGTTCGTCAACTGCTCCAAAATTGGGTTTCCCTGTCAACCGTGGCGAAAATATTTTGATGAGAGAGATTAGGGCATGAGTACACGACAAAGATGAAGAAGTGAAGCAATGATCCCAAGCAATGAAACACATTAGGAATTAGGAGAAATATATATCCTCGGCAAAAAAAATCGTCTGCTATGGGCGTCCGGCTGGGAGGATGGCAAAATAAACTAATCCTATGAGGAAGATGTGGAGATTGGCGCTCGGCATCTAATGATGATCCATCGATCGATCCGCAGGAGCGGTGGAAGAAGGCAGTCTGCCAGTTTTTTTTTTTCATTCCGCACATGAGTTTTTTTACAGCTGTACATGAGTTTGTTATACGGAAGAAGATGTGTTCATGTGGGACACAACCTATAGAGGTGTTCACGTGGGACACAACTTGTACATGAGTTTTTTCATTGAACGGTGCATGTACATGAGTTTGTTACAAAAAAATTTCATTGAACGGTGCATGTACATGAGTTTGTTACAAAAAAACCTAAGGACTTTGCGTGAGCTCATCCGATGGTTGTAATTAACTAATAGGAAGATCGGATGGACAACATTACTTATTTTCTAGAATTAATGTGGAGCCTCATATGATGCATCCAACTAGTAAATATACGATTAAACATGCTAATCATAAATTTTTAAAATGTTCACGCAACATTTAAAACATGTTGATACCATTCAGATTTTTTTTAAAAAACAATGTTGACGCATCTGAAAAATGGTCATGAAATATTCAAAAATTGTATACATAAGGCAAAAATTATGCTGAGTAACTCAAAAAAATGTTTCATGACATTAATCTTTTTTTACACATTTCAATAACATGTTTGTGAATTTTTTATGAAATGATTATCAATGGAAAAAATGACCTTTCAATAAATAATTGAATGGATAAAGTAGTACTCCCTCCATATCAAAATATAAGACATTTTTTAGGCTAGCTTATATAGACTACAAAAACATCTTATATTTTAATACGGAGGTAGCCTTAGTTAAAATACGCCGATTCAGACAAATTGCGCAGTTTAAGAAAAGTTCCATACCATTCAAAATTATGTATGCTACATTAAAAAAATGTTCACATGTTCCAAGAATATGTTCAAAAGTATTATACAATGTAAATAAATCATATAGTTTAAAAAATGTTGCATACCATTCAAAAAATGTAAAATTCATATTGGAATATGTTTAACATTTATTTGAAACAATAAGTTCTAATATGTATTGGATAAAATGTTCATCGTCTATCTGAGAAATGTGCAACACTTGCCAAAAAATGTTACACGTACATTAAAAAATGAACATGCATTTGAATTAAGGAAAAATGAAGAAAAGACGAGAATACAAAAAAACCAAAGAAAATCGACGAACGCAAAGAAGAAATACACAAAGAAAAAGGAAATAAAAAAACACACACAAGCTTCTAGTACCATACATAACCGATCCATGGAAGCTTCCCAAAACCTCCCCTGCTGGAAGCTACAGTACTGGGCCCGCCCACTAACGTCGCGCTAGAGGCAAGACTGTAGGATCTCTTAGCGAGACATAGCCCTGGCGTGAAAGAATGGACTAGCTTATGTGCGAGCAGCATTGAGATTGGGCCGGGCCATGGGTTAAATGGGTTTGAGGCCAGGCCGAACGCAAGTCCGCTAGGCCCAAACAAACAATAAAGTCATTGTCCCTTCTCTCCCTCCCTAAATACGGTATACGACCTCCCAGTTCAATATTGCGACACTAATTTCAAAACGGAGGGAGTAATACTTACGAATGAGTGAGTATAATTTCGAAGAAAAAAAAAGATAAATCAACAGTACGCACAGTTGAGCATAATTGATCAGTGTGCTTACTAGGAGGTGGCAGCTATTAGATTGCTCGTAGCAGTAATATGTCGACATCGGTCTAGCCATCAATCAACTAATCAACCTGCAATTGTTAATGGTGTCGCAATCGGTTTAGTAGTGATTGGAATGCTGTTGGGAGGCATGATTGTACCAGCGACGTATGTTTTATTGTTTGCTACAGTACTCGCCTCACCTGGCTGCATGCCCTGTCTTGGTTGGAATGGACGGTGGTGGTTCCTGTGCCGCCATCGCCGAATCAATGCCATGCCATATCCTGCCCTCCATTGCAATTTGGTTCATCATGCATCGGTCGATTGAGTTGAGACGTCGCTCTCTCCCCCTGCTGCTTGGATCCTTCCTTCCATGTTGGATGCATGCCCTCGTCTAGACCAACCGCTAAGTACGTACTGTACTAGGTACACCAGCTAACTAGCAATAAGGGTGCCAGCATGCGTATGTAATGGAGCCAAGCTAACTAATCAATGGCAATCGTGTCCTTCGTCAGCTAGAGCGTGCATGGTTCGAATAGCTTAATTTAAAAGATGGAGAAAAAATAAACTAACAGAAGCCGACATGTCCGCCCATATATGATCCACAGAAGATTAAGGTTGTTATTAAAAATATAAGCGCAATATATATAAGCCTATCAGCAGGACTACACTGTAGGTGTCGGTTAGCCTAGTACTTTCTGGGTCTATAATTTTCCTTCGGGCTACATATCACAGTCAATCGCTGTCAATGCACCTAAGCGAGCATGCACGGTACAAGCCAGTCAATTCGGAGGATATGGTTTTATTTCCAGAGATAATGCATAATATGAATACAGTTTGTCTAATTCACATCTAGATGTTTATTAAAGATGTCACATCTAAACTCCCATAAATAAATAACGCAACAAGAAGGAAAAAAAGGCTGGACAAAAAAAAATAGACCACAAACATTGTGGACATCAGATTAGATGTGACATAAGTATGTCACATTTAAATGTGTCCTAGACAGACCGTATGTATAATCCTATATCCACAATTGAGGTTGTTGCTTAAATAGAAGCACAATATGTCAATTAAGAGGATATGATTTTTTACCAGGAAAGATGATATGATATTTATATTTGACCTATATATCCACCAAAATCATAGAAATACAATTATATGACCTCGTTTGTGCTTCATTTATTTGAATCAGAAGGGAGCTTGTTACAAAAAAAAAATGACCATCTCATTTGCCCAACCCTAGCTGTCAACAGGGACACACTCTTCTCTACCATTTGGCGGCCATAGGAGTGGGGATCTGCCCTTTTGTTAGTTTTAGTTCTAGTAGGTCCTTGTTTTCATCAGGTTTTGGTGATGCAGGTGGTGGCAATGATGGCGCGTTGAAATAATGTATATTCAGCTCCTCCCTGTCTGATCTGTGGTACTGCTAGATCTGTTGGTTCTCTTCAGATAGAGCCTCCTTCTTTACCACTCTAGGGAATGGGGGTGAAGAGGGGTTTACGTAGAACCGGGGCCAAGTCGTTTATGATTGAACTCAAAGGCATTCTTATCACTTGGGAGATCCAAGTTTGACAATTAGTGTGTCAAGGAAGGAAAGCAGTTGGTCGTCTTTTTGTGTGGCGACTTCAACCTCCTTTTCCAGCTTGTTCTGATACAAGGTTCAGTTTCTCCAACCCCCTGGATTGGTGGTGCAAGATTAGAAGTCTGCGCTACTTGGTGGTCATTTCGCAGCCAATGCTTCCACTTAGGGAGGAGGATATCGCCCAAGCGGAGTGACTTCATTTTGTTTCCCATTCGGCCTTAGTGTGGTTGCACGTGTTTTCGGCTCTTAAGCCAATGACCCTATATGGGTTTGTATCGAACTTCCTGCTGTGTGTACTCCTTTATTTTCGTTGTGTCGGTGTTGTAAATCTTACGGGCTTCAGTTCGCTAAAGCCGGGCAAGCGCCTCCTCTCTAAAAAAAATGTTCCTTCGATGGTTACTAATTAATCTCGTTGCTAGCATCGATTGTGTTATCTTCAATGCCTTGGATGGTGAGGGCTCTGCATTTGTCTCTTCCTGCATGTTCCTTTCAAGTTTCAAGCTCATGTGAGTGGTGGGCAATCGAAGGAACAAGACAACAATGAAGGTTCTTGATGCAATTTTATTTATCGGTGGCAATGTATGTCTAGCTGTCCTTTCTTTGATGAATTTCTGAAATCAGATGCCTTTTGGTGTCTTCTCAAAAAAGTGTGGGTTGTTGATAAACAAACTTAGTTGTGTTGCCTTCCAAGAACTTTATTAGAGCTCACAACCTAGAGATTAGTGCAATAGGATAAGACATGGAAGTAAAATGTTTTTGAGGTTTTTAGTGTTAAGTGTTTTATACGTTGATCAAACAGTGGAACGAGGCAGCGGATCTTTTCCAGTTTTCAGCCGGCCAAGCATAGCGTCGTCCATACTTTCTTTCCATTTGTTCCTTTGACCTATGGGCCCGCTGCCACTTTTCTCTTTATGTCTATTATTTTCACTGCCCGATACCAACCAACCCCTTCTAAACAATAAATACGGGAACACTATAAAGAGTGTGAGTCGCTTAATTCATGAACGGCTACATAATTAAATCTGGCTTCATATAACTATTAGAAGGAAGCGTGGCTAACTGCAATTAAAAACAGCAGCAAGAACTGTATTAACATACTATAGTTCCCTTTTTGTATTAATCAATATAACTATTAGAAGGATGTGTGGTTAACTGCAATTAAAAAATAAATAAAGATGGGCAAGGAGTATTTAAAAACAGCAGAAAGAAGTGTACCCACAATTTATATATTTTCAAGAAGGCAACAGCTGAAAAGTGTCGTTGACGGCGGTCATGCATGATTTAGAGAGGAAGATGATATACAAAAGATTAAGGTCGTTGATAATCATGTATTATACCGCACATTATATATAGGTAGGTAGGTTGCAAAGTGTGAGAAGAATTGGGAAGCGTAGAACCCTTCGTCTGAGCCGCATTGTATTATATAGGGATCATGCCGTGGCTTACAAGGGAGAGATCGATCGAGAGAAGAGTAGATCGATCAAGGTTCGGTACAGGAGGTTGTAACAAAAGTAGAGATAAGAGGAGATAAGATTACAAAGATTTAAACTGCTCAACTACTCTCCTATCTCTATACAACATATATTCTAACATTCCCCCTCAATCTGAACCGACTGAACTTTACCAAGGTTAAGATTGTTCTTGAAGTCATTCAACCTTCATGTAGTAAGAGGTTTTGTGAAGCCATCAGCAAGTTGATCACCAGTTGGTATAAACCGAATATCAAGTAGCTTGCGAGCTACTCTTTCTCTGACAAAGTGAAAATCAACTTCAATATGTTTAGTTCATGCATGGAAAACAGGATTAGCTGAGAGATAGGTTGCACCAATATTATCACACCATAACCTCGCAGCTTGTGGAGCCTTGATCCCAAGCTCATATAACAGTGTCTGTATCCACATCACCTCAGCTGTAGCATTAGTCAAAGCTTTATACTCAGGTTCTGTACTGGACCTAGAAACAGTGTCCTGTTTTCTTGCACTCCATGATACAAGATTTGTTCCCAGAAACACAACAAAACCACCTGTGGACCTTCTGTCATCAGCACACCCTGCCCAGTCTGCATTACAATAGGCAGTAACAAGCAAAGACATGGACTTGACAATCTAAAGTCCAAGACCTGTTGAGTATTTGAGATACCTTAAAATCCTTTTTACTGCAGTCCAGTGTGTTGTTCTAGGTGCATGCAAATACTGACAAACTTTATTGACAGAGTAAGATATATCAGGACGTGTAAGAGTCAAATACTGTAAAGCACCAACAACACTTCTGTATTTTGTTGCATCATCTGAACCAAGTGCTTCTCCACTCTCAATTGTAAGTTTTTCTGAAGTTGAAATCGGTGTACTCACAGGTTTGTAATGTTCCAATCCTACTCTCTTGAGTATATCAGTGGTGTATTATTCCTGTGTAAGAAGTATACCATCCTTTATCTGTTTAACTTCTATGCCAAGAAAATAATGAAGATCACCTAAGTCCTTGAGAGCAAATTCCAACTTCAAATCTTTAAGCAAACAAGTTGTAGCATGTGCACTTGAACTTGCAACAATTATATCATCAACATAAACAAGCACAAAAATAGTGATCTTATCTTTGTGATAAAAGAACAATGAGGTATCTGCCTTAGATGGTGTAAATCCAAGTTGTTGTAATTGCATGTTTAACCTGGAATACCAAGCTCTTGGGGCCTGTTTTAAACCATATAAAGCCTTATCCAACTTACAGACATAGTGTGGTGCACTTTGATCCTCGTATCCTGGTGGTTGCCGCATGAACACTTCTTCCTCAAGAACACCATGAAGAAACGCGTTATGAACATCTAGCTGACGTAAACTCCAACCTCTGGAAACAGCAATAGACAGTACAAGCCGAATGGTAGCTGACTTAATAACAGGACTAAAAGTATCTTCATAATCAATACCAAACCTCTGTTTGAAACCTTTGGCAACTAGTCTAGCTTTGTACCTTTCTATGCTTCCATTAGATTTTCTCTTTATCTTATATACCCATTTACAATCTATGACATTATGACCCTGCCTTGGTGGTACTAAATGCCATGTTTTATTTTTCATGAGTGCATCATATTCATGATCCATAGCTTCTTTCCAGTCTTTATGTGTAAGGGCATCATGCAAACAGGTTGGTTCTCCAATATGACTGAGAAAAACACGCTTAACTTTGTCATACCTGATCGTGCCATCAGTGTATTCCTTTTTCTTGATAATACCTGACTGGGATCTGGTGTGCCGGCGCGGAAGTGCTGGTGATGTGGACGCAGGCGCAGAAAATCCCGGTTCAGAAACTGGCGTAGGAGATCCTGTGGCAGTCGGTGACGTAGAACCAGGCGCAGAAGATCCCGGCTCCTGACCCGAGAGAGATACTCGCGCAGATCCTGGCGCATCCGGCGCATGATCCAAGGGGGATCCCGACCGCATCGGCGCATCGCTCTCGGCGGCTGAATCGAGACGCGGGCTCCCGTCGTCCAGTGCACCACATGGAGACACGGTTTCCCCCGCACGGGGGCAGGCGCGTGGGTTGGCGGGGTCCACCAGGCCCAGCCTGTCGGCCGCATCCGCCGCGGGAAAGCTGGAGGCCGCCGGATTGGCTGCATGGGAATCCGGCTCGGGGCGAGGACCAGGCGCAGTCCTGACGCGCGGATCAGCGCGGGATCGTGCGCCGCTGCTGCCAGAGAGATCAGCCTCGTGCTCTGCGCCAACTTCGTCCTATTCTGGACACATAAAATCACAGCTTGTTTTTGCACAAATATCATTAGAACCATCGTTTTGAGTGGAATTTTGCACATCAGCCTTATGTAATTCACCCACGTGATCGAAAAGAAGTGCTATTTCAGCATGAAGAAGGGCTCCGGCGTTTGGACGAAGTTTGGCAAAAGGAAAAAGAGTTTCATCAAACACAACATCCCGAGAAATATAGATTCGTCCAGTGGAAACTTCTAGGCACTTATAACCTTTCTGAAGATTACTATAGCCAATAAAGACACATTGAGTAGAACGAAACTCAAGTTTATGACGATTGTATGGTCGTAGGTTGGGGTAGCAAGCACACCCAAATATTTTGAGAAAATTGTAGTCGGGTGTTTGATGATAAAGACGCTCTAATGGAGTGATATTGCCAATAACTTTGCTAGGAAGACGGTTTATAAGATAGGTGGCAGTGATAAACGCTTCGTCCCAATATTTGAGAGGCATAGATGCATGGGCAAGAAGGGACAAACCAACTTCAACAATATGACGGTGTTTCCGCTCAGCGAAGCCGTTCTGTTGGTAAGCATGAGGACAAGAAACATGATGTTCAATGTCTATGCTACGGAAGAAAGAGTTGAGTTTTTCATACTCCCCTCCCCAGTCACTTTGGACTGTCAAATTTTTTCGATCAAAGTGTCGTTCAACAAGTTTTTGAAACTCTTGAAATACAGAGAAAACCTCAGACTTGTACTTAAGCAAATAAATCCATGTAAATGTGCTATAATCATCAATGAAACTGACATAGTATTTCTTTCTGCCAAAGGAATCTCTCGCGTGTCCCCATACATCACTAAAGATAAGTTCTAAAGGAGCATGAGATATACTATTCGACTTGGGATAAGGTAGTTGGTGACTCTTGGCATATTGGCAAGCTTCACAAACAGACTCACTATTTGAACTATGTGACAACAAGAGGTTGCCTTTATTGACTACTTGTTTAACAATGATCGAAGATGGATGTCCTAATCTTTAATGCCACCTTGCCAAAGAGAGCTTGATGGCGGAGAAAACTTGACGATGCTTGCGACTAAATGCTCCGGATGTGATGGGGTAGAGACCTCCAATGCATCTACCGTGATGAAGGAGTTCCCTCGTTGCACGATCCTTGATAAAAAATTAACGAGGGTGAGTTTCAAAGAAGACATTATTTTCATGGGCTAAACGAGAAATGGATGCAAGATTTTTATCAGCTTGAGGTACATGAAGGACATCTTTGAGAACTATATCACGTTTAAGTGTAGGTGAATTAATAAGGGCTTGACTAATGTGTTGAATATCCATACCTCCACCGCTTGCCGTGTGAATTTGATCGCCGCCGTGGTACTGTTCACGAAGAGCAAGTTGTTCTAGCTCGCTTGTGACGTGATCCGTGGCACCAGAATCCACGTACCACACCCCTTCTCCTCCTTGTTCACGCATGGCTGCAGCAACATGCTTAGCATCAGGGACGAAGTTCTCGTCAAAGAGATGCCAGCAGTCCATTACCTCATGGCCCAGATTTTTGCAGAGTTGATAGCGAGGGCGTGCTCGGGAAGAAGAAGGAGGAGGGCGGCGGCTGTTGTTGTTGTGGAAGCCACCACCCCCGGCCCTGTTGTTGTAGTTGCCGCCGCCGCTGCCGCCGGTGTTGATGTAGCCAGCACTGCCGTTGTTGGAGTAGTCGGCGTTGCTACGCCCGCGTCCGCCGCTGCGTTGCCCCTGGTGACCGCGCCCACGGCCGCGGCCACGAGAGACGGGGTTGGCAGAAGACTGCCGGATGTTGGCACCGTGGAGAAGGCTGAGGTGGGCGTCGAACCTGAGGAGCTGACTATACAGCTCCTGTACGGTGATCGGCTCCACCCGAGCGGCGAGGGCGGAGACCACAGGGTTGTAGTCCATGTCGAGGCCGGCGAGGATTTTGGACACGATCTCCGGATCGGAGAGCGCGGCGGCAGTGCAGGCGACCTCATCGGTGAGACTTTTAATTTTACCAAGGTATTCTGCCATAGACATGTTATCTTTTTGAAGATTTGTGAGCTCAATGCGCGTGTTGATGGCTTGATCTTGGCTTTGGGCAGCAAACATAGCATGGATCGCAGTCCATACTTCGGCCGGCTGGCGAGCGTGGCGACCTGGGCGAGGATCTCGCGGGATAGGGATCCCATCAGGAATCCTTGGAGCTGCTGCTGCTGTGCATACCAGAGGGATCGAGCGAAGTTGACTACCTGTTCGTCCTTGCCATCCTTGGTGATGGTGAGTGTGGCTGGCGGGGGCGGGCTCTGCGGGATGAGGTGGTGTTCCATCTGGGGCCCCTTGATCTGGGGCAGCACAATGGCTTTCCAGAGAAGGAAATTTCCCCTCGTAAGCTTCTCTTGAGGTGGCGATCCGAGCAGGGAGGTGTTGGTGGAGGTGGAGGAGGAGGAGGCAAAGGCGGATGATGATGATGTGGTGAGCGTGCCGGTGGTGCTGGCCGTCATGGCGGCGGCGGTGGTGGACATGCTGCTCGGTCGATGCGGTAGCTAGATGCGATCTATTCCTGACCTATAGACGAAGAGGCTCTGTTACCATGTGAGAAGAATTGGGAAGCGTAGAACCCTTCGTCTGGGCCGCATTGTATTATATAGGGATCATGTCGTGGCTTACAAGGGGGAGATCGATCGAGAGAAGAGGAGATCGATCAAGGTTCGGTACAGGAGGTTGTAACAAAAGTAGAGATAAGAGGAGATAAGATTACAAAGATTTAAACTGCTCAACTACTCTCCTATCTCTATACAACATATATTCTAACACAAAGTGTGTCTGGTACTATTGGTGTCGGTTGAGCATAGCTAGCACCTACATGTTTGGTGCTACTCCATATATTATCGATGTCCACACTATGTCCTTCTCTGCTCATTGAAGTAGTTGGAGAACGATTAATCAACTTTTCCATGATTTTATTATGACCAAGATAGTACATAGTTTTCCTTTTTATTTGAAGCTACCTTTGTGTTTGCAAGTTTTTTATAATTGAGATTGGGTCACATCATGATATGATGTGGTCTAATTGACATCTGCCAACTAGTTATCACCGGCCTCTTTTCCAAAGATTTCTTGGTTCATTTCCGCACCCATGATAATGATAGTAACAGGCTGAGACCATGCATGGTATAGATAAGATAACATGCTATTTCCATCCTGAAAGGATATACCTATACAAAGGATATGTACGTATTGATTGTTGATAGTACAATAGTATGGCTAATTGACGTCACCCCGTCCCAACAGATAGGATATCACACTAGCTAGTAGGAGTAATTCCAAGCATCACCAAATCATGCATGCGTGGACTCTCGGTGCACGCACTTTCCAAGTAAGATCAGTCTCGCCGCACCAAAAATATGTGATGACAATACCAACTGAACTGAAAGTCGTCTCTTCTCTTCACGACTCACCAAACCATCCATTTCTAAAAAAAAAGTAGTGACTACTTTAGGACCTCTATATAGTTCACCAAAGGAAAAAGATGATGATTGGAATTTTATGACCGATATATTGAATCCGTCGTGAAAGCTAGATATTATTTCATTACACAACAAGCGAAACACATGGTTTTCTTCTTTTGAAGATTCAGCGCATGACATGATACAAATTGCAGAGGGTTTATCATGGTAGCTGCACGATTCAGTGTATGCCATTATTGTTGCCATATCAACAAAAAAAATCTGTGTGATTAATTAGACGAATCCTTTTTTTAAAATTGTATGCAGAATAGGCCATAGGTAAAATTGTTATGCTCTTGAATCCAATCCTACAAACCAAGAAAGTAATACTGAAAAAGTCTAGGAAAAGGAACCGTCTAAAATTGATACACACATGATGACAAGGGTACGTAAGTTCACAAAACTGTCTAGGCTGAAAATGATACACATAGTACACCTACTAGTTAGCTAGGACGGGGAAATTGCTCATATATAACTACATAATTAAATCTGGCTACATAAGTACGAGATTGCCCAATATCCACTTTGGTGCCCGGGCTCAGTTGAGCCTGGTGTACAGTAACATGATTAAAAATAGTAACAAAAATCCAAAAAATGTCAAGCAATGTGTGCGTGTGCGTGATTTTCGTGCAAAATTTGGTGAAGTTTGGACATTCAAAGAGCGCACGGTAAAAAGACAAAAAAAAAGTCATGAACAATGTTGTTTTCAAATGTTTCTCACATACCCGAACATTTTTTGCCACGAGCTCCTCGAATGTCCAAACTTGATGAAATTGTGCATGAACATCATGCATTTTGAGCATCTTGCATCACAAAGAAATTGGATTTTTTTTTGAAGTTCATATTTTGGGGGTTTTACTGTTCATGTCCAGGCTCATCTGGGCCCGGGCACCAAAACACCTTGTCCCTATATTGCCATTTTTTGTATTAATTCATATAACTATTAGGAGGATGCATGGATAACTGCAATTAAAAAGGAATTGAAGATGGATAAGGAGCATTTAGAAACAGCATGAAGTGTACCCATAATTTATATATTTTCAAGAAGCCAACAGTTGAAAAGTGGCGTTGACGGCGGGTATGCGTGATTAAGGTTGTTGATAATCATGTACTTAACCACACATAATTATATATAGGCAGGTACTTTGCAAAGTGTGTTTGGTACTGTTGGTGTAGGTTGAGCATAGCTAGCAGTTAATTTTTTGGTGCTACTCCATATATTATAGACGTCCACACTAAGTCCTTTACTGCTCATTGAAGAAGGTTGAGAATAATTGATCATCTTTTCCATGTTTTTATTATGACCAAGATACTATACATAGATTTCCTTATACTTGAAGCTACCTTTTTGTTTGGACTATCAATTTTATTGAGTTTGGGTCACACCTCCTAATAATTATTGATATGTATGTTTTCATTGACATCGGCCGGCCCGTTTTCTAGAGAATTCTGGCTTGATTTCTCCCAACGATAGTGACAATGACAGGTTGAGACCATGCATGTTCCAGTGCCAGATAAAAAACGTGTCATGTCCTTCTACCGAAATGATAGATGGATATAGAGGATATGAACGTACGTGCTCCATTATTCATAGTTGATACTATATAGTAAGTATGGCTAATTGACGTCACCAATCCCAAAAGATAGGATATGATACTAGCTAGTAGTAGAAGAGTATTTCCAAGCATCACTAAATCATGCAGCATATGCATGGATCTCTCCGTACACGCACTTTCCAAGTAAGATCAGTCTCGTCGCATCGAGAATATGTGATGGCAAGACCAAGTGACGTGAAAGTCATCTCTTTTCTTATCGACTCACCAAACCATCCATTTCTAAAATAAAAAGCGACTCCTTTAGTGCCTCTATATAGTTCGTCTGATTTAAGAACACAAGAATAGGAAAAAAAATATGATTGGAAAGCTATGACCTATATATCGAATCCTATGTAAAAGTTATTCCCTCCGTCCCATAATATAAGAGCGTTTTTGATACTATACTAATGTCGAAAACCCTCTTATATTAAGGAACTTACTTACTGAATCGTGCAGCAAGCTTGATAAAGCCTGAGAATTATAGACATATATAGTAAAAAGATTCAGTAAGTAAGTTCACAAAATTGTCTAGGCCGAAAAGGAACTCTCTAAAATTTTACACAAGGGTAAGTAAGTTTGCAAAATTGTCTAGGCCGAAAATGATACATAGTAGTCCTGCTAGCTAGCTAGCTACTTATCAAGGACGAAAGTGCACATGTCATGACAAGCATTGCGTGAACAAGAGATAGACACGACACAAGAGAGAGTAGAAACATGTGACGTATGTAGATAGGGAACAGGGAACTTCGGTCCGTTTTGATATCATGTTCGTCAGCTTGTCAACGTTGCTACTGCACGCACGTACGACGCGTGGGACTTGAGAGAAGAGCTTACTGGACGTCGTACGTAAGCAGGTCGTTCCTGCATGCGACCCCATGTAGGAAAAGTGCATGCGTTGCTGCAGCAGGTGAGGTATCCTACACGAGAGACTGACTATCTAGCCAGGATGAAATGAAGATGTTCAACTATGCATTTATATGCTTATATCTTTTACTCCATTAGAGCATCTACACCCGGGCTTCCCCCTACGCACGGACGGACCACTCGGTTACTGACCAGTTAAAAAACCCGGACCTACACGAACTCTTCATGACGGTCCTATATGCCAAAACTAACCGACACCCCTCATATATAGCACAAATTTGGGGCGGTCCGGGTGTATCCCATGTCGATTGATGGCGGGGTCCCACAGGAAATCACTTGGAAATCCAACGGTCCGACGGGCCTCTCCTCCTGGGGGTGGCGGTGGGGGGTGGATGCCGTGTGGCACTCTTCGGCTATTTAAGCCGGACAGCGACCCCAACCCTAGTTGCATCCACTTCCCTCCCTCTCCGCGCCGCCAACCTGAGGCGCTCGCCGTCCGACAATAACCATGGCCTGAAAGAGGGTGACCACCTCCGCTATGCTCATGTCGGAGCGGCGTCTCCAGCTTGTCCAGGAGAGCTGGGTTAGGCGCGAATCCCGGAACGCAATCGGTCTGCCTCCCGACTCACTGGAGCCGCATGAGGAGGAGAAAGAGATGGTGGAGCAGCAACCAGAGGTGGAGTAGGACGCACCCATGGAGGAGGAGGACGCCATAGAGGATACGGGACCGAATGAGGAGGCAGATGTAGTTGCGGGCTTCGCCATGGAGAACGTCATGGCAGAGTTCAAGGTGGCCCAAGCTAGGTGGGCCAAGGCTGCAATTGAACGGTCCGCCGCTGCCTTCTCCGCCTTCTTCTTCGCTTGACACGCATGCCTTTGCATAGCATGGGTGCGACCTTACGGGGGACCTCCTCTGGGCCCGGGTCTGGGTCCTATGGGACGATGAACATCGTCTTCGACTCCTCTCGTGGCTCCATTGCGGCGGCGTACCGCTGAACAGGGAGGGGGCGGTGGCGATTGGGGCAGAGGGAGCAGGGAAGAGCTAGGTTTCACGCAGGAGGAAGGGGCAAGATTATCCAAATACGCGCGCCTTGGGTGTCACTTTGGGTGGGTCAGTGTTGTTGGAGTCCGACATACCAGACATCCGAACTCCTTAGGTTAGTTCCAGTTTGCGGGATTTCCGACTTCCAGACTAGTCCATATACTTTTATAAGTTACGTTGGATGGCTAAAAGTGTTTTGACCATCCGATCCAAACATTTACGATTGATTAGGTGATCAACGTTGGAGTTGCCCTTACCATGTCCTTCTCCTGGACGACAGGTAGAGCCGGATGGTACCAGGGAATTGGCTAGTCCTAGCCAGTACTGCTCTTGCCTTCCATGTGAATCATTGGTCGATCAACCCTACTGTCTACCTATATATCTAGTAGTGAGATCGATTCATCCATGCATGGAGTTGTTCAATTATATGTGTGGCAACCCCAAAACTACGGGGCCACCTCCTCCAAATGCATACAGGCATGCATGTGGAGTTTCTTTCAGATTGAACTTCGGGCTAACTAATTGAAAACCACAAGTTTAGGTAATGTTGTCGGTCGGTCGATGTTACTGATAAATATGGCACTGCTTGTAAAACGACACCTGAACGGATGATATACACTAAACACCCTCGCAAAAAAAGATATACACTATACACAAGGCACTACGATGTTGCAGAATAAGT
This sequence comes from Triticum dicoccoides, assembly GCF_002162155.2. Lineage (NCBI taxonomy): Eukaryota > Viridiplantae > Streptophyta > Magnoliopsida > Poales > Poaceae > Triticum > Triticum dicoccoides. The sequence continues at coordinate 785,659,322 of NC_041382.1, forward strand.
ACTACTCGTCTCGTTTCATATTAGTTGTCTTTGATTTAGTACAACGTTATATGCTATATCGGCGACAACTAATATGAAATAGAGAAAGTTATTTTTTCTGTTCTACAGGCACGCGACTGTCAAATTTATTCACTAGTAACAAGCTAGCCACATTGTCAAACCACTCTCACATCAGCGTCGTCATCGATCGAGCAGTAAACTAACCAACGTTTTAAGCTTGTGGTTGATGAATCGATTTCAGGATTCTTGTCCATTTAACCTATTTATTAGACAAGGTCGATGGTCCTCCTTGCCTAGTGATGAAGAAGGTGAGGGAAACTTCCTATTGTACCCATAATTCAAGCGAGCCATTGATGATCGATGAGCGATGAGTGACCGACGAGGGAGGGCAACGCATGGTACACCGCACTTGCTGTCTTTCCTCGATCGTTCGAGTAATATATTCCGACCGACTGATTGAGCGCCCAATCAAACAACCTTTCCCTTGACCGCACTGCAACCACCTACTGACCTACCTAGAAAATGCATGCTAGTTTGTGCTACTCTATGAAAATGAGAGAAAGAAAAAGGTCGCCAATGCAGGGGGCATGACTAATCAGCTCATATACCACCCAATAGAAACATAAAAAATTCTAAAGTTGACCTAAAAAAATAGAAGCATACGTGCTAAATCTAGAAATTAAATCCTAATGGACATGTTCCACCACAACATACCTAACTAGCTGAGTTATGCTTAGTTCACAGAGTTAATGTAATCAGTGTAAAGTTTCCAATATTTTCAGGTCTGTGCATATGTAGGGGGAGATTTGTATGAGATCTCACTTTTAGGTGAGATCATGAGATAAAACCCCAAAAATTATATTTAGATATTTTGAAAAAATCTAAAATATTCAACATTCATGTGTGATATATCTACAGCTGAAAATTCGATGCACATTTTGAGATTCAAAAAAGACAAATTCGAATGTGAATATTAGTAGTTTTGGCTGAATAGTACTTTGACACTATTACATCTGATTTTCTCTTTTTTGTTTCTATTAATGTAAGTTGAATTAGGAGCTAAAACTTTTTGATGTTGTACATCAAACATTTTTTTAAGAATGTTTGGACATGAATTTCTTTTTTTAAACAAAACGATCTCATAGATCTCACCTAATGTGAGATCTCACACAAGTCTTCCCCTGCATATTTATGTTGCGAGGTTTTTTTTAACATATACATGTTGGACCCAAACATAACATGCTTCTCAGAAATGTCTCTGCGAGAATATGGTACGGTCTTTTCTATTTTTTTTGAACTAGTACATGTTTTTTATTAAAAAATACTAACTTTGTACTAAACTTGTATTCCCTCTGTTTCTGAATATTTGATCTTTAAGATACTCCAGTACAAACAACATACAAATGTATATAGAGATACAAGTATAGATTCACTCATTTTGCTCCATACGTAGTCTATATTGAAATCTTTAAAGAGGCTTATATTTAAGAACGGAGGGAGTACTAAACTAGCGATGATTAATATGGATCACAGAAAGTTGTACTAAAACCAGCGACAATTATATATTGATCGGAGAAAGTATCGTTGTTAGATAGTCTTTCAAAAGAAAAAGAAAAAGGGTTACGCAGCCGTGAGGAATCTGTTTAGAGACAAAAGGCACCGCGGGCGTCGACGTGCAACCAAACAGCCGCAGGTACGTACGTGTCGATCTCCTGTGCTCATTAACGGTGACGCACAAACGGACATGCCTTCCCTGCTGCCAATGGATCAGTCAGACATGGCTAGCTGCTATGGGAGGAGAAGAAGAGAAAAGAGAAAAATGCTTGTATGCCCCTCCACTTACATGCTAGAGCTAGCTAGCCTAGCCAACATGACGACCACGACCAGGGGGCACTGCTACAGTTGCATGCATTATCAATGATCATGTCGATCGGTTCCACTTTCACTGGCCACCACACGGCACTAGGCAGATTGTCTTTCATTTCTCAAGTAGTTAATCGTCGGTGGATCATGGTCAGTGTTAATCGCCGGAGTAGCTACATGCAACATCAGTACCAATTGTTACTCTACTGTGGCCGTTCAATCAGCCTATGCATGCATGCATGCATGCATGTTCAAGTTGGTTGTCTAGCTCCGAGAGCGCTCAATCACACATCAGACGATTGTCAAATCACTCTCACATCAGCGTCGTCATCCACCGAGCAGGGCCGGGCCCATAGTTATGCAGACTGTGCGGCCCGCACAGGGCCCATAAATTTTGAGGGCCCCAAATTTTTGTATAGGCCTATGACTATGTATAGCTGGGGGCGTGGATGGCGCTGGCTTCAGCAGCCCAACATACAGCCCAGGCCTAAGCCGTCCTACTCATGCGGTACACACCGAATGACATAACAGGCTAACGCATTGGACTGGAGGGAGGCGACGCGACCTACACCTGCCAGTCCGCCGCCAGCCGCGAGAGATGTCTTCCCGCCGATCGCCCCCTCCCAACCCATCAGCCATGCCCTGGCCGTGCTGCGCCGGTGCGCTCGGACCCAGGGCCTTCCACCACTGATGCGACGAGCCCAACCTCCGCTTCGCCCTGCTGCCGTCGTGCTTCCATCCGCCCCAGCCGAGGCCGGCGATGGCCCCTGCCTATGCCTTCACGCTCCCTTGTGCAGAAGATGATCTTCAACGGTATGGGAACTAGTTGATTTTCGAATGAAATTCCCAAGGAGATGCGTGCTTCAGTGCTTGAAGATAGATCGATTTGGATCCATTAGAAGAACGATGGAAAGCCAAGGCATTACAGTACATGCAGATGCAGAGCTAATTCAGTGGTGTTGTGGTCAGCAGATGCATATTAGGCTGAATAAATATGTAAACTGTAGGTTTCTAGTCAACAATGACACTGAAAAATTAGGATATTGGCACTTATATTTGAAGAGTGAATATTAATAAATATATAACTGATTCTAAAATCACAATGCTTGAACAGAAGCATACATTTTAACCTGAAATCATACAACCTTAAAGGTCTCGCAAATGGTTTTTATATCAACCGAATGGCAAGTATTTCAATTTATATCAATGGTAATTATTTCACGTGATGATTATGCATTTTCTTATGAAATTATACTTCTGATGCCTTGAAGGTATTGGTTCTTCTTCTACTATTGATCTGGTTATGGAAGCTATGGATGAAGCAAACAATTGATTTGGTACTCTTTTCATCCCTTTATTACTATTTGCAATTTTCCATGTTTATCTACTTTTTGGATCATTACCAATTGAGTTCAAACTCTACATTTATTGAGCAACCGAGCTTTATTTTGTATGTTTTAGAATGGGGTATTTTTTGGGAATGTTATGAGGTATTTTTGGGTAGTAACAACTTGCCAAAATTTATCTATGTTGCCGACAAAAATACGGCCGGGGGTTTGCTTTCCGCCACTGCTTGCCACCTTAGTTAAAGATCAGAGCATAGCAGTTCAATCGGACGGGACACAAGACTAGGTGAGTTAGGCGGTTCGTCTAATTGCCAAACATTGACTCATAATCTTCAATTGGTATTTGCTTCATTTTTTCTAGTGAGATAGGGCCCCAATTTTGAATTTCGCACAGGGCCCCGGATTTTGCCGGCCCGGCCCTGCCACCGAGTACTAATCTAATCAACATATCAAGCTTGTGGTTGATGGGTCGATTTCTAGATTATGTTCCATTTCGTCTATTTATGAGACGAGACCGACCCTCCTCCATGGTCCTGTACGCGTAGTGATGAAGAAGGCGCGGAAACTTCTTCATGATTCCTATGATCCACCAATGATCGATGAGCGATGACCGACCAGTGGTGACCCAGGAGTGAGGGCAATGATATTGCGACTCGACTGACTGATAACCCAAACAATCTTTCCATTCCTTGCACTGCAACCACCTAGCTACTAACCTGCCTACAAAATGCATGCCACTTTCTGCTACTCTATGAAATGAGAGAAAGAAAAAGGTTGCCAATGCAATGCCGCGGGCACGACTAATCCGTGCAGTGCAGTTTCTAAAGGCGATCCATGCATCCATGATTGCAATCTACAAAGCTAGCTTTATTTGAGTATTCCACAACTTTGGATAATTCGCGGGGACAGCTAGATCGATGGAATCGTTCATGCATATGCATACACTATATATGTGCCCACTTGATAAAGGGAGGTGCCATGGGAGGACAATGGAATGCCCTACCACTATCTATATAGGAAGCACCAACAGTCCAACACGGCCACCTTTTTGTGCCTAATTAATCTAATTGGTTGTCTCTGAGGAGTTTGGATCCTTCCAGGGACGTGATACTAATCAATCTGATCAACAAATGGAAACTGCATTGCATTTGCATAGACAAAGATTAAGACAAGTTACTTTTGGACCAACAGTATATTCACTTCACTTTGGCACTACACTAGTAGCACATATTGAAAAAGATTAGGATAAGCTACGTTTAGAGGAAACTGCTTTTTGAATAAGATAAAAGAGGGCATATGAATGAATATCTATCTAGTGTGTATCAAACAGCAGTCGCCGGAGATAGAATACACTAGTGCATGCAGGCTTTATATATTCTCGTTAGCCACTTTATTCCGCACGCTACGCGTATCCAAAGAAGAAGAAGAAGGTGACTTTACATTCAAGGTGTACTGACCGGGTGGTGTAGAGACAGAAAAAAGTGAGAATGGAATATGCACACCAGCACCACCGTGTATGGTATGGTATGTAATGGAATGTAGTGGAACAAAAAATATGTTGGATGAAAGCAATGCGGCATCTGCCGCTTTGTGCTCTTCCTTTCCAACTGAGTTATTTAATTATAGACCCAAAGTGGTCGGACCCTTCCCTGGACCCTGCGCAAGCGGGAGCTACATGCATCAGGTTGCCCTTTTTTAAGCTTCTGAATGTTCAGAGTATCTATCTACTCCAATCTTTATTATTTTGTCCGATCCCCTGAGCATACAAACCGAAAGTAATCTCACAGAGTAGTGATAGTAGTAGCATGTCGACCTTGGCGGGAAATTTCCGTGCATGCCATGGTCATACGAGCATGTCTCACATGGCAGCTTGCACCGGAACCTAGGGTGCCTGAGGAGGTACCTGGCCCTGGAGAAAAAGGCCATCACCTGGAAAGGCGTGATGTAGAGTACAGACGGCCACTAAGAGGTTCAATAACCACTGGTGGAAAAAGGGCCTTTGGTCGCGGTTCGCAACTGCCATTAGTCGCGGTTGCGCAACCGCGACCGAACGGGCGCGACTAAAGGCCCCCCCCTTTAGTCGCGGTTGCTTAAGAACCGCGACTAAAGGCCCGTCCACGTGGGCGCCAGGTGGCCGTCGGGGCGGAGGACCTTTAGTCGCGGTT
>NC_041382.1:785665761-785671472 GCF_002162155.2 Triticum dicoccoides
AGTGGAACCTGCGGACACGATACATGCACAGTACGTCATGCATAACTCATCGATTAGCCGGCCACATACCATGCATGGAGTAAACAAAAGAGAATGTGCTCAAGACAGAAACACTCACTCAAAATGGTAAGGAAATAGAATATCACTTTTGAGTTCCTGCTTTGTAAGAAACTGCCACAGGTCTGCCTCCACGTCGGCGGGGTAACGCTCCAACACATGTCCATTAACGATGTGTGGGTCAATGAACCCAACATCATGGATGTTCCTTACTCTGCATTCCTTAATCTTCATTCTGCATGTATAATAGCGGACACAACAATATAGTTAGGACATATATATAGTGCAGGCAATATGAACGAGATGGGGTAGAAATTAATAAATCACATACAGAACGTAGCAACTGATGATAGATTTATCGAGCTCGCGCAGATTGAAAAGCTGGAACAATTCACCCAGTTCAATTTGTACATAGTAATGTTTGAAGTGATGCTCATGTCTAACTTCCGCATAAATATATCTTTGGCGTTTTTATTTTTTATGTAACCCTTGTACCATTTCAGCAGACCTTTCATTTGTGGAGGTAGATCCTTTTTGTTCTCTTATCGACAAAAGTGAAACCATCAATTCGTGCCTTCTTTGGCTCATTCCACTCCTGGACGGTGATCGAGACGTTGTCTCTAACAATGGCTCCGCATTGGCTGACAAACTTGGTGGCGTTCTTGCGGGGCTCCAGCGGCCTGCCGGTTGCACTGTCGACAACCTCGATGGTGCATGTTTCTCCTTGTTTCATCGTCTTGGTTGCGCCACGCTTTGACGACGTACTCGATTGTTTCGACGATCCGGCCGAGGGCTAAAATAAGAAAGAGAGTCGCGCGCGTTAGTACACACATATTTATTCAAATCAGTTAGTTTGTATCACCAGAGGCTCAATGTATATATATACCTCGGCGCCGGAGGTGGTTGCTACTTCCATTTGAAGATCGTCGTTTATCGACGTTTGTTCGGCATCATCTTGCTGACGGCGCCCTTCATCTTCACCGTCAAGGTTCAGATAAGAAGAGATATCATCTTCTTCTTGTCCGGTCGACACATATAGAATATCGCCGTTTATGATGCCGAACATATGTGCTTCACCGTCCGGATCATAGTTGTCCATAATCGGGTCAGCTCTATCGTCCGCCATTATGTCAGTCCTGAAAACATGTAGTAAAAACAAATTAATTAAGTGAAGAAGGGGGGCGGTGGCGGTGGCGGTGGCGAAAGGGCGGTGGCAAAAGGAGGGGGCGAGGAAGGGGTGGGAGAGGGTGTCGCGGTAGAGCGCGAGACGGGTGCTCCGTAGTCGAACTTGGGGTCGCCGGCAGTCTCGGGGTCTACCGGAAAGAAGTAACGGAGGGGGAACACAATAAATAACAGAGCAATCAAAGCATCACAAAGCGTAACCTGGCAATACGCGGTGCTAGGTGTGCCCTAACGCGGCAGTAGGTCGTACCGGCGAAAGGGGGAAACATCCGGGAAAGTATCCCCGGTGATTCGCGTTTTCGGACAGATGAACCGGAGGGGAAAGTTACGTGTTTGCTATCTAGGGATGTGTGGCGGACGAACGGGCTGCGTATCCGGATCCGCCTCATCGTTCTGAGCAACTTTCATGTACAAAGTATTTTCATCCGAGTTACGGATTATTTTATATTAATTTTTAAAGTTTTATATCATTTTTAGAATTAACAGAATTAATTAAATTGTCTGTTAACTAATTAACCAAGTTAATTAGATTAATTAACAGATTAGTTATATTAGTTATTTAATTAGGTTTACTAAACACAATTAATTAAGTTAATTAATTTAATTAACTGATTAATTAATTAATATATTTATTTATTTATTTATTCATTAAATGTTTTCTCAACCAACTGCCGAAAGTCTCCATGTGGGCCTTCCTAATCCAGGATTCAGGCTTCCCCGGGTTGTCCGAGCGTAAAATATTCTTGTGTTTCTCAAAGTACGGAGCCACCAAGCTGGAATTGGTCAGTACAGTGTGGTGTGCTTCAGTCAGAGAATGGCCGTCCATACATATCGTTGATTTCCTTCCGATCGTGCCTTTTCCACTTAGTCTCCCCTCGTGCCGCGATCGAGGAAGACCAATCGGCTTAAGGTCAGGAACAAAGTCAACACAAAACGCAATTACCTCCTCATTTCCATAGCCCTTGGCGATGCTTCCTTCTGGCCTAGCACGGTTACGAACATATTTCTTTAATACTCCCATGAACCTCTCGAAGGGGAACATATTGTGTAGAAATACAGGACCGAGAACGAAAATCTCTTCGACTAGGTGAACCAGGAGGTGCGTCATAATATTGAAGAAGGATGGCGGGAACACCAACTCGAAACTGACAAGACATTGGATCACATCGTTCTGTAACCGTGGTAGAACTTCTGGATTGATTACCTTCTGAGAGATTGCATTGAGGAATGCACATAGCTTCACAATGGCTACTCGAACATTTTCCGGCAGGAGCCCCCTCAAAGCAATCGGAAGCAATTGCGTCATAATCACGTGGCAGTCGTGAGACTTCAGGTTTTGGAACTTTTTCTCCGCCATGTTTATTATTCCCTTTATATTGGACGAGAATCCAGATGGGACCTTCATACTGCTCAGGCATTCAAAAAAGATGACCTTCTCTTCTTTGGTCAGAGCGTAGCTGGCACGACCTTGAAACCATTCCGGATGCCGCTCATCAGGGTCTTTCAAACGTTGCTGGTCCTGCCGTGCTTCCTTTGTATCATTTGTCTTCCCATACACGCCCAAGAAGCTTAGGAGGTTCACGCAAATATTCTTCGTAACGTTCATCACGTCGATTGCAGAGCGGACATCTAGGACATTCCAATATTCTAGCTCCCAGAATATAGATTTCTTCTTCCACATGGCTGCGTGCCCGTCAGCTCCCTTCGGAACTGATTGTCCGCCAGGACCCTTTCCAAAGATGACTTTCAAATCCTTGACCATATCAAATACCTCAGCACCAGTGCGTTCCGCAGGCTTCGGCCGGTGATCTGCCTTGCCGTTGTAATGCTTGCCTTTCTTTCTTACTGGATGAATTTTCGGAAGAAATCGACGATGCCCAAGGTACACGTTCTTCTTACAATTTGGCAAATGTACACTTTCAGTCTCATGTAAGCAGTGCGTGCATGCATTGTATCCCTTATTTGACAGTCCCGAAAGGTTACTAAGAGCATGCCAATCGTTGATGGTTACGAAAAGCAACGCTCGTAGGTCCCCACAGCTGTAAAAGTTCATCAACTAATGGCCTTAGGTACACATCGATGTCGTTGCCGGGTTGCTTCGGACCTTGGATGAGCACTGGCATCATAATGAACTTCCGCTTCATGCACAACCAAGGAGGAAGGTTGTAGATGCATAGAGTCACGGGCCAGGTGCTATGGCTGGAGCTCTGCTCGCCAAAAGGATTCATGCCATCCGTACTTAGAGCAAATCTTATGTTCCTTGCGTCAGCTGCAAAATCTTTGAACCATCTGTCGATCTTTCTCCATTGCGTTCCATCTGCGGTGTGTCTCAACTCCCCGTCCGACTTACGGTCCTCTTTGTGCCATCGCAACAACTTGGCATGCTCTTTGTTCCTGAACAGACGTTTCAACCGTGGTATTATAGGAGCATACCACATCACCTTGGCGGGAACCCTCTTCCTGGGTTTCTGGCCCTCAACATCGTCACCAGGGTCATCGCCTCTGATCTTATAACGCAATGCAGTGCATACCGGGCATTCATTCAAATTCTCGTATTCACCGCGGTAGAGGATGCAGTCGTTGATGCATGCATGTATCTTCAGAACCTCTAAACCTAGAGGGCAGACAACCTTCTTTGCTTCGTATGTACTGGCGGGCAACTCGTTATCCTTTGGAAACATATTCTTCAACATTTTCAGCAAGTTTTCAAATGCCGAGTCAGCTACACCTGCCTCTGCCTTCCATTTCAGCAAATCCAGTGTGCGCCTTTCTGTGATCCTCTAACATGCGATCCAAATTCTCCCTCTCCTTTTCAGTTTCGCAGCGTCTCCGTGCATCAGCAATGGTCCGACCAAGATCATCAACGGGATCATCACGTGCCTCTTCTTCACCTTCCCCTTCACCTTCAGCATCCTCCATGAAAGTATCACCGAAATGAGCAAGATAGCTTTCATCGATGAAATCATCCCCTTCTTCATCTTCTTCCATTATAACCCCTCTTTCTCCATGCTTGGTCCAACAATTATAGCTTGGCATGAAACCGTGCCGAAGCAGATGCATGTGAACATCTCTTGAGGAAGAGTAACCCTTCTGATTCTTACAGATAACACATGGACAGATAACAAAACCCCCCTGCTTGTTCGCATTAGCCACTACGAGGAAATCTTTCAAACCCGTACTGAACTCGCCGGAGAGTCGGTTACCGTACATCCATTGCCGATTCATCTGCATTATTATAATATAAAATATATAATTAACCATCATGCATTTGTTAAACTAACTAGCTACAAACAATATAAATTAAACAATGAACTGCACACATGCATATTTTATCAATGACACATCAAAGATTCATCAAGTTGCTAACCGCGATCGAGGAGTGTGGCTCCAACACTTCATGTCATGTTTGTTTCATACTCTTGGGGCATTTCATCAAACACCTTATGTGCATAAGAGGAACCAAAAGCAAACCTACACCCACTTGTGAAGAGAATGGCTCCAAATGGCTAAGTGTTGGCTGCTGGATGGGTATATATAGGGGAGGGGCTTTAGTTGCGGTTGGCCTGGCAAACCGTGACTAAAGGTGCCCGAAGGCCTTTAGTCGCGGTTGTCCTGGCCAACCGCGACTAAAGACCCTCACGTGCGCCAGCTGGCCACCGAGCGCCCTGGGCCCAGGCCTTTGGTCGCGGTTCACCTCCAGAACCGCGACTAAAGGTCCCATTAGTCGCGGTTCCTACAGCTTCGCGACTTATGGGGCTGGACGGAAGCCTGTTTTTCCACCAGTGAACGGATCACGGATCAAATATCAATCGAACTTTTATCTCTAATGACGTGTTTATAATTTTGAAATGCAAGACATCCTTTTTAGTTCATTTTGTTCTTCGTTTTATCTTCATATTAATAAGTTTTTACTATTGGATTTTATTTTTATACGTCTACTTCTGTTATGCCTGAAATCCTGTTACAAGTTGTGAAACACACCATTATTCAGTACACCGTTGCTTGAAAATTTCATGCCATGGTTAAGTGGTGCATCAGGGTACCATTAGGTCTAGCGCGCAAGGTTCCGCGCGCACCTGCTTCTTGACATACTTGGTGACGAGGCACATGTTCTTCATGCCAGCCAGGTCACGGGCACACACGATGTCCACCTATAGGATGCGAATGTCACTCTTTTGGAGCTTCTTCACCAATAATGAACAAGAAGCGGTCTGTAAAGATATTGGTTATGAAAGTTAGGTATATGGGTGTGTGAAGACGAATAAGCAAAATCAACATTCACTAGTACGTCACAAGCTATATTTTTTAAAAAAAAATGCACCCGGGTTTTGTAAACATAAAGGTACCTGAAATTTCTTTGTGTCGGTCAATTATTTTGGCTATATGTGAGCCCAAAGACGGAGACGGCGTGAGGGCCGTGGCGAGACCGAGATGTGGACGAGTGGGAGCCAGTGGGAGTGATTCTGAGACTC
>NC_041382.1:785671858-785674368 GCF_002162155.2 Triticum dicoccoides
CAGAGTTGCTGCATGCAAGGGGAGGGGGTGTCTTGGAGGGATGATCACGGTGGCAACAAGCAACCGCGATGGGGGTGGTGGAGAGGAGGGCGAGACTTTGACCCTGTGAGTGGTAGGTGCTTAGTATGGCACATCACATTTGGTGTAACAACTTCATCATCCCATCGGACATCTCACAAGTCATTGAGATTATGAACAAGGAGGGTTCTCTGCTGCACCAGCTGCTGCAATCTTTCAGGACTGCACCATCATTGCTAGTGGCTTTTCGAAGGTCATCAATGAACATTGTCCAAGGGAATCAAATGGGGTAGCTCATGAGCTTTCTAGGAGTTTTTTCTACTCTCATGTCTCTACAATATAGCTTGATGATGGAGAGGGGATTTTCTACCATGCACAGGACCTGCCGTGCATGCATCCATCTTTTTCTTTTTCTTAACTGTTATAAGGGAACACTGACATCATGTATATTTATCTCCCATGTAACATACAGTCACATATTATTCTCTACTTGTTTAGTTTCATTCATAAATAGATGTCTAATATATTTTGAAATAAAAGTTTGATCTACATTACGTTTGTACAGTTGTGTTTTTTTTCTAACAAGACCTTTAAAACAAGACTGATATTCAATATAGTTTTAGGAATTATTACTTTGACAACTAAATCGCCACGCGTTAAACATGTTTCATCCAAATTTGTTAATTCCATGGAAAAAATTCAATAATATTTTACTTTCTTTCACAAAAAAATCTTATTATTTCACTATGGCTCGCCACGTTGTGTCAACATAAACACAAATATGCAAACAAATTATAAATTGGACTATTGATTCAAAAAACAAACTAGATTTAAACCTAGGAATAAGAATAAGATGAAAAAGTATGGCATGGTGGAGCATACGCTGCATAGCTGGCTTGCATGTGGTGAAAGAAACAGCTGACCAACTATGAGCAGTACCTTATGCATGGCTCCAAATCTCAAAGCAAATCAAGGGCTCCCTCATGCACGGGGCAGGGAGAATTGCTTTTCTCGTTTATGATCCCCTATAGTTTTACAATGCCTTTTATGACAAATAATGTACGCGCGTAACTATTTTTTAGAAGTAATAAATTTAGCCGCAAGGCATTCCGTCAAAAGCAAAATCAGTGGTCGAGGATGCTAAGTAGCCAGTTAGATTGCTGGCAGTATAGGTCGACGTCGATCTAGCCTGTGGCACAATCAATCAATTAATCAACCAATTATTTTTTTCGAGGATCAATGATTTTTATTTCTTCAATAGGCAGCTATAACAAGATCTTGAACAAAATCTGGAGCTCTATGCAACCAACAAGGGGTGCTTCGAGCTGTCCGTGCATAATTTGCAAGACAATGAGCTACCCTATTTTGCGACCTAGCAATCTTACACTGTTTGAACTACCGCTCTTCGATAGAATGTTTGATTTTCTTGGCTAGGTTACCAACAGCAGATTTTGTGAGTGAAGCATCCGCCATCGACGGGAGGGTGCCCAAGGAGTCTGATCGTACTATGACAGGGAAACTAGACCACTGAATGGCTAGTGACATTCCTATCTTAATTGCTTGTATTTCAGCCTCCAGTGCATTGTTGCAGTAAAATAGAACCTGACAAGGTGCAAAAATTACATCCCTTTTCATCTCTCAAGATCATGCTTGCACCTGCTAATCCTGTGATCCATCTGATCAACCAATTGTTGTTAATGCAGCAACGACGTATGTTTTCTTGTCCACTACATACAGGTGCGAGTAGTATATATATATATATAGTTACTATTCATCATCCGGGGTGCAGAATAAGTATTTCTTCACCCGAGGTAATTTTACGATCATTTCATAATTAAATTACGTTTAGAATTCAAATAGTTACATTCCTATTGATTCACTACGTAAAATTTGACATAAAAAAACAAAAATATAGGTCATAAGACAAGAAAATTTGTAGTTTATGTGTATTTTAGACTATGTTTTTATGTTTGTAATTTTACATAACATAAAATATTTTTTACGGCGATTATATATTTTCTTACGGTCTCTTTTTACGTCGGAAATAAGACAAAAATTACGGAACGTAAAATTACGGTGCATTGATGGTAAAATAGAGGGGGGGTGAAGAATAACTATTCCTCAACCAGGGTGACGAATAGCGCGACCCTATATATACTATTCATCACCCAGGGTGCAGAATAAGTTATTCTTCACCCGAGGTAATATTACGATCATTTCATAATTAAATTACGTTTCGAATTCAAATAGTTACATTCCTATCGATTCACGACGTAAAATTTGACATAAGAAAATAAATATATAGGTCATAAGACAAGAAAAATTACAGTTTATGTGTATTTTACACTATGTTTTTACATTTGTAATTTTACATAACATAAAATATTTTTTTTGATGATTGTATATTTTCTTACAGTCTCCTTTTACTTCGGAAATAAAGCAAAATTTACAGAACGTAAAATTACGGTCCATTGATGGTAAAATAGAGGGGG
>NC_041382.1:785674818-785706255 GCF_002162155.2 Triticum dicoccoides
ATGCCCGATCAGTTTGTTGGACCGAGCTTCCGAATTTTCTGGGACGCCCCACCTTTTCTCTTGCCATTTATATATTTCAGTCTTGTATACACGCTGACTCTGGATAAGGCAATACGGTTAGATCTCTCTCTCTCTCTAAATCCGCGTGAGAAGAATTGGATCTGCAAAAAGGAAGGTACACGGCATCACATCGGTGGTTCCATGCATGCGTGAGGCCAATTGATATTTGTTTCGTCCTTGTTTCTTTATTTTATTGCACACGCGATTGGTTTTCTTGGGCTGGGTGTATCTAAACTAATTAGAAAGTATTTATTGGAGGTAGAAATCCCGGTTGAATGCTAATTGTTGTTACTTCGCCTGATCTTTTTATCAGGGATGGCTGAAGAAGTGAAGAGGAGTATCAGCAGGGAGGCGGCCAGAACGATGATTCCATCTGCAAAGGCTGACCCAACATGGACTTGATGCGTGACTATGGTTAGCGACTGCGGCGAGAGTGGCAATCCGGCACCTACGCATGTGTGGTGAAGACATGCTCCGACGGCAATATCCGCCATAATTTCATGCAAATCTCGTTGGCATTGGCACATCTGTGCCATGCTCTTGAGTCCGTAAATTCATCTATGAACTATATAATAGTACAATTTGTAACCAAATTTGTAGCCATCACGTGTGACATGTATATGTACATTATTTTCCGTATGCCCTCCAAACCACATTTTGTAGATACTCCATACTGCTTCTGTATGATATATACTCCATACTGCTTTTGTATGATATATACTCCATACAACTATGCAGTACATACTCCATACTTTTCCTTGCGAATGAGATACTCCATACTACATGTTGCAGATACTCCATACAATTTTGTAAGACATACTTAAAGAAAAACAATATAGACTAGTGAGCTACAATGGCACATTAGATGAAAGAAACTACAAGGGCACATCCCTACAGGTACATAGGTGCTTGATCGACTATGATATGCATAAATGTATAAATAGTATCATGCATGTATCATGGTTGTAAACTTTATAACGATGGAATAGATGGAGACATCCTCCATACTCCTTTCAAGGTGACGTATATATAAACTCTATACTCCGGTTAGAAAGGAATATTCTACATACTTCCGCATGCCACGTTCCATACTCCCACTTATACAACATAGATGTGGGAAACATAGATGTAGACATACTATATACTTCTTTTTTTGCGGGGTATACTGCATACTCCTTTCACAATGAAGTGCATATACTCTATATTGCCGTCGATGCAAAAAAAAACTCTATAGTGCCTTGAAAAGGTATTCTGTTTCTTTATTCCGTGGCTGCACGTGTAGTACAAAGCTGAGTACGTTGGCTCTATGTGTTTAAATTTTGACGCCTGCAACAAACTAGGAGGTTGTTGAAACAAGTCACTCGTTATCTATTTGATTAAAAAATAATTAGTTAGTTGTAAAATAGTGGATCCTTGGCTATTCACGAACCCGCTTAGTTTAAATACAGTAGGACACGTGGAAGGCCAGCACTTAGGTGGTAACTACCACTGCTTGTAGATAAAATTTGTCATATATATATATATATATATATATATATATATATATATATATATATATATATATATATATATATATTTAAGAAAATGCGTGCGAGGACTGAGAAGTATGTAGAGTAGTCGCCTCAGCTGGCTGCATGCATTGCTCTGTCTTGGCGGACTTAGCTTCGATGCCTTAAAGGCACCTGTCTTTGGGTCACTGACATGTGGGCCAGCCACCTGTTGGGTGCACATGTCATAGACATAAAGGTAGGAAGGCACTGAAGCATCATCCGTCTTGGCTGTATGGTGGTTGGTTCCTCTGCCGTCATCGCCGAATCAATTCATGCCATGTCCTGCCCTCCATTGCATTTTGCATCATGCATCGATCGATGGAGTTGACACGTCGCTCTCTCACCCCCCGCTGCTTGGATCCTTCGTGACATGTAGTCATGCGCTGGTCCAGATGCAGGCCAGACCAACCGCTAAGTACGTACTATACCAGCTAGCTAGGCTAGCTATAAGGGTGCCAGCACGCATAATGGAGCCAAGCTAGCTAATCAATGGCCATCGTCGTCGTTCGTCAGCTGGTGTGTGTGTGTGTGTGTGTGTGTGTGTGTGTGTGTGTGTGTGTGTGTGTGTGTGTGTGTTTATCATTTTTTTTAAACTAGCAGCAGCTGAGAAGTCATTTGATGTATAATATATCAACGGACTTTATATTTAACCAACAACCTTAATCTTCTGTGGATCATGTCCCTCTCCTAACTAATCTTCTGTATAAATCTGATACGTGCCGATCAATTGAGAATTTATTGCTACTTATTGACTTAACGAAAATGTTTGACCAGCATCAGATTTTACCATAAGAAATAATTTGCTTATGGACCGTGAATTTATTGCTATATACCATAGATTGATTTGGTATATTGGCTTACCAAAAAATTGTTTGTTGACAGACAGAAGAGGATGGAGAACAAAAGTCAGTGGAGAATGGAAGGTTTGATATGAATGGGTGGTGGGAAGAAAAGTGGAACATGGAATCTTGTGTTCTTTTTGAGTAAATAAGATATATCCACCGAAATGATAAAAATGCAATATTATCTTATTATCCGACCTTGTTTGTGATTCATTTGTTCAAATCAAAACGAATGCTTAGTTATGAAAACTCTGCCCGTCTCCTTTCTCCAACCCCTAGCCGCTACACAGGGCATCTTCCACACTGCCGCCTCGTATCATCTCTCTCCCCCAAATGGACAGAGGAACAAGTATTTGTCCCTCTGTTAATTTTAGTTTTAGTAGCTCTCCATTTCCCTTAGGTTTAGGTTCTCTATCGGCATAGCCTAGGTGGTGGCTTTGATGGTGCATTTGAATAAGGGATAAGTATATTTTCAGTCCCTCAATTCTCTTAAAAGTGTAGAAATGGTCCTTCAACTCTAAAACCAGCAATCATTGGTACCCCAACTTTTTAAACCGGATATCTTTAGTCCTTCATACCGCTTTTGTTGATGACGTGGCATGGTTTTGCCTGATTTGACTGGTTTGGTTCATGATGTGGAGGCGGCCGTCGCCTGGCCCTGAAAGCCATGCTCGCGAGCACCGGTCTGTTGCTCCCCTGGCCGTGCTCCCTTTGAGCACGCCGAGCAGCCACACCCGGCTGGCCATAGACGTTGACCCGTTGTGCCTCAATTATCATCCCAAGTCTGCCCAATCCGTGCTAGTTGGAGCTGCACTCGGCCGTCCAATGGTCACCCTGTCTGCTATGCTAACACTTGCGGTGCTAGCTGCACGCTGATACTTCTTGCTGCGTGCGTCGCCCAAACACCGTCAGCTGCGAGGCTGCTCACCATGTGAGCCATCGCGTCCTCGCAGCCGTACCTAGCACTCCTCAAGCCCCACTGCAAGACTTCGCGGTGAGCCACCGCGTTGTGTGCCTGACGGCAGGAGGAAGGCCGCAAGCTCGAGTAGTACGACGGGCGCGCCCACTGTGACGGTGTAGTGACCGTTGGCATGGCAAAGTGGAGGAGGGCAGCGGTGGCTCTTGTTCCGGAGCCGCGTCGTCGCCGCTGGCGGCTGGCCGCATGCACAGCTCCGCCTCAGCCCTGTAGGGATCACTGTATTTCATCTCCCCGGCCCAGCAACCGGCCAGCTCCTCCCACCTATCCATGCATGTCTCTCTAACCTGCTCGCTCCCAGCTCTGTTCCGCCTAGACGAGGAGAATGAACGGACTAAGCGTCACGCTGGAATGTCGCGGTAGATCGCCGCCGCGTCACCGCCTCATGCAGGTGCCGGAGGCCCCTGGTGGCGCCATGCACGATCTTGACGAGAAGCCGCTCTTGGTCCTGGGAGGCTGGGAGCAATAGCAAACGAGGGAGACAAGGTTGGGGTGCCGGCCACGACGTCCAGGTTCGTCCGGTGGTGCCGGTGGTGTGCTCCTTGCCGGTGTGGCGTAGCCGGACATGATTAGGTAGTGCCGGTGGCAGAAGTGCAGAGGCGCACACGAGCTGCTCGATCAACTGCCCATGAAAGAGAGAGATATGTGAGGAAAAAGATATAGCAAAAGCAGGAGAGGGGAATTTGCCACATCAGCGAAGACTGGTCAAAACCGGGCTGAGTCAGCAACATACCGGGTCAGCTGAGGCGAAGGAGTAAACTTGTCTGGTTTGAAGAGTTGGGGGACTAAGTTTTGCCGGTTTTTGAGTTGAAGGATCAAATCTAGACTTTCGAAAGAATAGAGGGACAAAAAATATACTTTTCCCTTTGAATAATGTCTCTCCTGTCCCTCCGTACTTCGATGATGTCCGATCTGGCATCAACGAAGGGTTGAAACTCCAGGTCTCTGTATTATTTTGGTGTGCACAACTATTTTTATTAGTATTCATGGTAGCCAACAAAACAAAAGTCATCAACAAATTTGGTAGAGCCATTGCAACATATGAATTTAACACATACAACCTAGTAGTCATCTTCTTTCGTTCTGATGGTTTAAAGAAGGAATAAACACCCTCACATTGTCCTTGCCACATCTGGTAGGATATGTCTAAGACAAGGATTTTCATCATGGTTACTGAGACCGACCACTAAAGGCAAGCTCTTCAGCAACTTGACAACGCCTTCTACTAGGTAAAGACACAAGTTCGTTGGTGTTGAGCCCTACCAATAAAGGAAAAGAAAGATTTTCCATACGTAGAAATGAAGTGCTGCTAAGAATTTTTATACAAAACTTAGAGATATTGTCGTGGATATATCAACTAACTTCCTTTGGGACATTAAGATTCTATGCGGATCAAAATTGTCTTGCGACTACTAGTTTAGCATAGTACAATGTGGTTGTATGCTTCAGCGAGGGGGCGCTGTGAAAATAAGTGTCCGCCTTGTTGGTGCAATGAAACCATACAACAATTTTTTTTATGTGCTTGTCCACTTGCAAGATGCCATCGGACTATTGTTGGCTATAATTCCGGTATTCCTTGTAACTAGCATAGTGACCCAAGCAGTGTGTAGATTGTTTATTTTTGGTAAACAGACGTCCAATAGTAGTTGTGTTGTTTGAGGAAACCTTACTTTTACTTGTGAACATAAACCTTAGGCTCTCTGGGACAATTGTCAAAAATCATTTAGCGTAATACCAAAATTATTTATTCCATTAGTAACCTATTATGTGTATTTTGATTAAATATTGTTAGGTGTTATTCAAACGCCCTTTGTTATTTGTTACTTCCCTCATCTTTCCCATCCAACGGTCACCTCTCCTCTATGTGATGGCACCCTAGGCCTTGCTTAGAAAATAGAAGACATGAAAAAGGTGTATACTACTTTCAAATAGATAGATAGATAGAGTGCGCATAGCGACATGACGAGGACATGACCAAGCCAAAGCCAACGGCCGCTACTAGCACGTCCAACCAAGAGACGAGACTTTGCTGCCAATTATTCCTCTGGCCCATGGGCCTGCTTCTTCTTTCTCTTCTACTATTCTGCCAATGCATACCAACCAACCCCTCCTAAATAATCAGTATTATAAATATGAAAACACTCTTAGGAGTGTGATTAGCATAATTCATGTGTGGCTAGATAACTGAGACTCATATTACTAAAGGCAACAAATGAAAGATAGCGTTAAGGGCCAACATATGTGATTTAGAGAGGAAAATGGTACGAAAGATTAAGGTTGTTGATAAGTAATATATACTATACCTCATATTCTATATTGTTAGGTAGGTTGCGAAAAGTGCCTGGCATCGTAGGAGCCGGTTGAGCCAAAACTCAATACGTTGGTGCTATATATTATCAACGTCGTCTTTTGTCGTTCACTGCTCATGGAAGTATTGGTCGATTCAATTAATCATATTTTTAATATGATTTATTATGACTAAGGTTATATTCAGTTTTCCTTTTAGTTTAAGCTACCTTTGTGTTTGGACAATTAATTTTATTGAGCTTGGGTCACATGTCCTAATAACAATTGATATGATGTGTTCTGTTTGTCATCTGCCCCCCTAGTTATCAAATGCGGATTTTCCATGGAATTCTTGCTTCATTTCTCCGAATGATAATGACAATAACATGTTGAGACCATGCATGTTAGAGCATCTCCAACAGACACGCGGATGTGCGACGTACTAATTTTTTTGCAGCGCCAAGAAAGTGTTTTAGCACGCCGGGCTAGTGTTTTGCTTTAGCAGAAGCGCTATATATTGCACGCCACAGGTAGCACTTCAGTAGGCGCGCTAAATTACAGCGTGCGCCCCTAGCACAAACAACATTTCACACTCAACATAGAACCAAGAAGATCAAACACACACAAAATAAATCAACAATAAATATTTCAATTATTATTACAACTCAAACAAATAGTTTATCTTCAATAGAATAAATAGTTCATGAACAATGCAACAAATAGTCAAAATACAACAAACATAGAACATCAAACTAGTTTTGTCGCCCATTACATGACCACCACTCCTCAACTCGATCCTTCTGAAGGTCATCATGTGTTTCGGCACATCGAATCGCATGATAGGAGGCGACAAAGCGGCTCACCCTCGTAGCCCTCCTCCGCACTCGTACGGGATATCCCATCAACTCATACTGGGAATAGTCTAAATCTTGCCCATGCTCGTTCTCGATGATCATGTTATGCCTGATCACACAAGCGTTCATGATGTACCAAAGGATCGTTTGATCCCAAAATCAAGCCAGTCCTCTCACAATAGCAAATTGGGATTGCAAAATCCCAAAAGCTCTCTCCACATATTTCCTAGCCGCTGCCTGAGCATTGTGGAAATCAAGATTTTTCTTACCTTCCGATGCCGTCAACGGCTTCACAAATGTTTGTCACCTTGGGTAGATGTCACCCGCAAGATAGTAGTCATAGTTGTATGTATGGCCATTTGCGACAAACTCCACCAGTGGAGTTTCACCATTTGCAGTCCTATTCATTTGTGGTGACCGTTGAAGAACATTGATGTCATTGCAAGATCCAGGCATTCCGAAAAAAGCATGACAAATCCAAGTCTGATGATCGGTCACCACTTCAACAATTATAGTGAAACCCTTTTTCTTGCAGTGGAATTGTCCATGCCATGCCTTAGGATAGTTCTTCCAACTCCAATGCATGTAATCTATTGAGCCAAGCATACCTAGGAACCTGCGAGTTTGTTCATCTCCAAAAGCCTTGCGTTGTCTTCAACATTGGGAGCTCTCAAATATTCCGACCCAAACACTTGCACAATTCCAACTGCAAAGCGCTTGACACACATGATGACTTGACACTCACCCATGGCCAATTGGTCCTCAACTAGATCTGCCAGAATACCGTATGCCAACATACGCAAAGCGGCGGTCACCTTTTGAAAGGTGCTATGCCCGGGTTCTTCAACGACATTCCTCCTTTGCTGAAAAAACCGATCATGGCTCGCCAGTTTCCCCGCAATGTGTTTGAACAACTCGATGCTCATCCTAAAACGGAGCCAAAAGTAGGACTCGAGGTATGTGGGATTCTCCACAAAATAGTTCATCATCAATCTGTTGTGGGCATCGATCCTTTCCCTCCAAGATTCTGACGACCGAAAATCAAACACCGTACTTTGGCTTTTTGTTGACGTTCATAGCTAGGATCATTGCGGTGTCCTCCTCCTCTTGAAGATTAGCGCGGCTTATCTAGTGCATCTTTTGGAGATGCTCTTATACACATGATCACGTGCTATATCCAACCACCAAAAATATATATTGATATAGAGATTATGACGATATGTATGTAGGTGCTCCATTATTCATACTTGATATATAGTATGGCTAATTGACGCCGCCCAATCCCAAAAGATAGGATAAAATACAAGCTAATAATAATAATTCCAAAAAATAACCATACCATGCATGTGTAAACTCTCCAAGCATCGACTTGCCAATAAAGATTGATCACAGTCCTATCGCAACGAGAATCTGTGATTGGACACCATTTAGGATTGGCAAGATCGAGTGACACAAAAGTCATCTGTTCTCTTCCCGACTCACCAAACCACCCATTTATAAAAATAGAAGCAGTTCCTTTTGGACAACTATAGTTTGCATAATTTTAAAAACACAAGTTTAACCTTGCAAAAAAAATATATCATATATGTCGAGTCCTTTGTAAACGCTAGACATTATTTAGTTACACCACAAGAAAAACACAATGTTATTTTTTCTGGAGATTCTGTGCATGACATACTAGAAATCGCGGAGGGTTGATCATGCTTGCTGTGTGATTCACTGATTCGGTGTATAACATAGTTGCCATAGTAACGAAGAACTTTCCATGAGATTAGATTTGATAAATTGTTTTGTCTATTATTTCCAGGACCCAATACCAACCCTCCTAAATTTTAAATACCAAAACAGTGGTGTGAGTACCTCAATTCATGGATAGCTACATAATTAAATATGTATTCATGTAACTACTATTTTATCTTTTTGCATTAATTCATATAACTATTAGAAGGATGCGCGGGTAACTGCAATTTTAACAAGAAATCAAGACGGCCGAGGAGTATTTAAAAAGAAGAAGAAGGTGTGTCTGGTATCGTAGGTGTCGGTTGAGCATTGCTAACACTTAATTTCTTGGTGCCACTCCATACATTATCAGTGCCGTCTTAAGTCCTTCGCTGCTCATGGCAGTAGTTCGACGTTAATTAACCAACCTTTCTCTTATTTTATTATGATCAATATATTATATGATTTTTCTTTTAGTTTTTGAGTTTGGAAGATTATTTGTATTGAGATTGGGGCCACATCTCCTAATAATTATTGATATGATGTGCTACATTTGACATCCGACCCCTAGTTATCACCATCCCATTTTCTATAGAATTATTGGTTCATTTCTCCCCATGATGATAATAATAATAATAGGTAGAGACCATGCATGGTATAAGTATGATAGCACGGTATGCCCACCTACCAAGCGGACATATGGATATGTACGTGCCCCATTATTATTATTTTCATATGCTCCATGATTGATTATTGATACAATGGCTAATTGACGTCACCCATCCCAGAAGATAGGATATAAATCTAGCTAATAGGACTAATTATAAACATCACCAAATCATGCACAAACTTCCCAACAAAGATCATAGTTATCGCACCAAGAATTTGCAATCAGACTCAGTTTAGGAATGGCGAAACCGAGTGACGCAAAAGTCATCTTTTCTCTTCTCAACTCACCAAACCAACCATTTCTAAAGAAGAAACCAGCTACTTTAGGACACCCATAGTTTGGATGATTTTAATTAAAAACACAAGAATACACATTTTTTGGAATGTTATGGCATATATATCCAGTCTTACGTTTTATCTTGAGAGATCCAGCCTTACGTAAAAGCTAGATGTTATTCAGAGACGGCGGGAGAGTGATAGGGGAGGCGGCACGGGCAGCAGGGTGTGCTGGGGATTTACCGACAGCGACAAGGGTGACGGAGGCGCGAGCTCTTCCCTATTTATAATAAGATTTGCGTCTCCTAGACCATATTTTGGGGGGATTTAAACGTTGTCAAGATGCGGTAGATGGCGTTTAATTCCTCAAAATTAAAAGTTTAGCCCTCATATTTAACTTTTGGGATGGCTAGAGATGTCCTAAGGTGGTAATCTAGTGTTACAATCATCATAGCGACCTGTTATGCAACTATGATTCCCTAATTAACGATGTGAGCTTGGTTATTGATCAATGAAGTGAAGTGTGTTCCCCTAAAAAAAGCTATGCAGCTATTTTACATATGGATACAAAGTGCTGTTCATTTAGAACTACAAATGGATGAATAGCGCGTGCAAAAGATATAGGGACAATTACATTTGAGCCCCTAATTATGTCACAACCGTGTGTTTTGCCCCTAAATTCAAAAAACCCTCATTTCTATCCAAGCTCGTTTACTCCTCTTATGTTTTTGCCCTTTGACCATTTGACTGCAACTTTGAAAACTTCATAACGAATTAATACTAACTCAGAAAAATGCAAATAAGATATCAAAATGATCGGAAAAACATCACCTATATGTGCATGCCATTTGCATTCATGACAAAAATACTGAAAAGTCCCTATCTCAGTTTGAGCTCATATGATGTCTTTTGTCATGAATGCCCTTTTTGTCATGAATGCAAATGACATGCACATATAGGTGATATTTTTCCGGACATTTTAATATCTTATATGCATTTTTCTGAGTTAGTATGAATTCGTTATGAAGTTTTCAAAGTTACGGTCAAACGGTCAAAGGGCAAAAACATAAGAAGAGCAAACGAGCTAGGGCAGAAACGAGGGTTTTTTGAATTTAGGAACAAAACACACGGGTATGACATAGCTAGGGGCTCAAATGTAATTGTCCCAAAGATATATGGTGACGGCAACCAAAGCAACCAATAAACCCCGCCGACGATCGTCGACATTGGTCTGACCCGTGGGCCCATCTTACATACCACCGCCCAGGCCAAAAGAAAATAAAATAACAACCAACCCCTCAAGATTATCGGTATTATAAATAGTGGGACACTATTACGAGACACGCGCCCGTCTTCTTCGCTTCTTTCCCAAAACAGAGCACCTACCAACCGAGCCAGAGCGCAGCAGAGCACATCCATGGCCGGCCGCCGCACTGAACCCCGGCCGTCCTACACCGCCTAGCCAGCCATCCACAGTAGTGCCCGATCGCCGCCACCATGAAGCTTGCCGTGGAGGTCGCGGACGCGGCGGAGCTGTCCGCCAAGGATGGCGCGGCCGGCTGCAACGCGTTCGTGGAGGTGGAGTTCGACGGGCAGCGCCAGCGCACGGCCACCCGGCCCGGCGACCTCTCCCCGCAGTGGAACGAGACGCTCGTCTTCGATGTCCGCGACCCGGCCCGCCTCGCCGCCCTCACCGTCGACGTGTCTGTCCAGCACGAGCGCAGCCTCAACGACCACAACGCGCTCCGCCCCCACGTCTTCCTCGGCCGCGTCCGCGTCTCCGGCGAGTCCGTCGCTCGCTCTCCCGACGAGGCCTTCCTGCAGCGCTTCCCGCTGGATAAAAGAGGGCTCTTCTCCCGCGTCTCCGGGGACATCGCGCTCCGGCTCTACCTCGTCCCCGACGGGCGGGACGGCGATCGCGTCGCGCAGGACCATGCTGCTGCTGCTCCGGCCATGGACACGGGCGGTGGTCAGCAGCAGAACCAGCAGCAGCCTTCCCAGTCCGCCGCCGCCAGCTTGGACCCCGAGAGGATGGTCCGGAACGTCTTCTCTGGCGAGGCGCCCGCAGGAGCCGCAGCTGCCTCTGCCTCGGGAGGGCCGGCGGCAGAGACCAAGGGGAAGAGCGGCCACGACACACGCGAGTTCCGCTCCATTCCGGCCTCGTCAGGTGGTGGTGGCAACGAGCCTCGGCGCCACACGCTCCACGCCATGGCGGCGCCGCCCCCGCCAGCGGGGCAGACGGTGGTCGTGCCGAAGCCCGCCGGGCCTGCCCAGGCAGCGCCCCCGGGCTCGCAGTACGGCCTCACCGAGACGAAGCCCCCGCTGCCGGCCAAGATGGGGCCGCGCTCTGGGACGGCCAAGATCGCGTCCACCTACGACATGGTGGAGCCGATGTCGTACCTTTACGTGACTGTGGTGAAGGCGCGCGACCTGCCCTCCATGGACCTCACCGGCGCGCTGGACCCGTACGTGGAGGTGAAGCTGGGCAACTTCAAGGGCGTCACGCGGCACCTGGAGAAGAACCAGAACCCGGTGTGGCGGCAGACGTTCGCCTTCTCCGGCGCCCACCTGCAGGCCAGCCAGCTCGAGGTCATCGTCATGGACAAGGACACGCTCCGCGACGACTTCGTCGGCCGCGTCGTCTTCGACATGTCCGACATCCCCAGCCGCCTGCCGCCCGACAGCCCGCTCGCGCCGCAGTGGTACAGCCTCGCCGACGCCCACGGCGAGCGGTTCCGGCACGGCCACCCCCTCGGCGAGATCATGCTCGCCGTCTGGATCGGCACGCAGGCCGACGAGGCGTTCCCGGAGGCGTGGCACTCGGACGCGCACTCGCTCTCGCGGGAGGGGCTCACCAACACGCGCTCCAAGGTGTATTACTCGCCCAAGCTCATCTACCTCAAGGTGTCCGTCATCGCGGCGCAGGACCTGATCGCCGCCGACAAGGGCCGGCCGCTGGCGCCGACCATCGCCAAGATACAGATGGGCAGCCAGATCAGGCGGACGCGGCCGGGGCAGCCGCAGGGGTCGGCGAACCAGGCGTGGAACGAGGAGTTCATGTTCGTGGCCAGCGAGCCGTTCGAGGACCCGCTGGTGGTGACCGTGGAGGAGAAGGTCGCCGCCGGGCGCGACGAGCCCATCGGCCGCATCATCATCCCCGTGGCGTCGCCGTACGTGCCGCGCAACGACCTGGCCAAGTCTATACCATCCAAGTGGTTCAACCTGTCGCGCGGCATGACGGTGGACGAGGCGGCGGCGGAGGCGACGACGGGGACCAAGCACCGGGAGCACTCCAAGACCTTCGCCAGCAAGATCCACCTCAGGATGAGCCTGGAGACGGCGTACCACGTGCTGGACGAGTCCACGCACTACAGCAGCGACCTGCAGCCGGCGGCGAAGAAGCTGCGGAAGAGCGCCATCGGCGTGCTGGAGGTGGGCATCCTCAGCGCGCGCGGCCTCGGCGGCAACAAGAGCGCCTACTGCGTGGCCAAGTACGGGTCCAAGTGGGTGCGCACGCGCACGCTGCTGGGCACCGCCGCGCCGGCGTGGAACGAGCAGTACACCTGGGAGGTGTTCGACCTGAGCACCGTCATCACCGTCGCCGTGTTCGACAACAACCACCTCCACCACAGCGACGGAAAGGACCAGAGGATCGGCAAGGTGCGCGTCAGGCTCGCCACCCTCGAGTCCGACCGCGTGTATACGCACTACTACCCGCTCATGGCGCTGACCCCCGGCGGGCTGAAGAAGACCGGTGAGCTCCACCTGGCCGTCCGGTTCACGTGCACGGCGTGGGCCAACATGCTGGCGCAGTACGGGCGGCCGCTGCTGCCCAAGATGCACTACAGCAACCCCATCTCCGTGCTCCAGCTGGACTACCTCCGGTTCCAGGCGATGCAGATGGTGGCGACGCGGCTGGGGCGGTCGGAGCCGCCGCTGCACCGGGAGGTGGTGGAGTACATGCTCGACGTCGACTCCCACATGTTCAGCCTGCGGCGGAGCAAGGCCAACTTCTACCGCATCACGTCGCTCTTCTCCGGCGTGGTCGCGGTCGGCAAGTGGTTCGACGGCATCTGCAAGTGGAAGAACCCGCTGACGACCATACTGGTGCACGTTCTGTTTCTGATACTGGTGTGCTACCCGGAGCTGATCCTGCCGACGGTGTTCCTGTACCTGTTCATGATCGGGGTGTGGAACTACCGGCGGCGGCCTCGGAAGCCGCCGCACATGGACACGGTGCTGTCGCACGCGGAGCAGGCGCACCCGGACGAGCTGGACGAGGAGTTCGACACGTTCCCGACGTCCAAGCCGTCGGACGTGGTGCGGATGCGGTACGACCGGCTGCGCAGCGTGGCCGGCCGGGTGCAAACGGTGGTGGGCGACCTGGCCATGCAGGGGGAGCGCGCGCAGTCGCTGCTCAGCTGGCGCGACCCCAGAGCCACGGCCATCTTCATCACGCTCTCCCTCATCGTCGCGGTGGTGCTCTACATCACGCCGTTCCAGGTGGTGGCCGTGGTCTTGGGGCTCTACATGCTCCGCCACCCCCGCTTCCGGAGCAAGCAGCCGTCCGTGCCATTCAACTTCTACAAGCGCCTCCCCGCCAAGGGTGACATGCTCCTATGATCTCCTCTTCTCTTCTCTTGTTTTTTTGCATAGGGTTATCTAAATTAATTACAGTACATATATATTCACTACTACTACTACTACACTACACTACACAATCGATCACTTTTGTCTGTGTGATCAGAGAACCTTGAAAAATAACAAAGCTTGGAATGGAGTGGATAGATACTCTGAACATTCGGAAGCTTCGTCTCCATCAATAATTAAAAGGGAGAGAACAAAGCGGCAGATGCGGCATTGCTTTCATCCAACATATTTTTTGTTCCACTACATTCCATACCGTGCTTTTGTCGGTGCGGTGTGCATATTTTTTTTGTTTCACTTTTGTCTGTGTCTACACCAGTTAGTCAGACACCATGGACGGTGTCCATCTTCATCATCATCATCATCATCTTCTTCTTCTTCTTCTTCTTTTTCTTCTTCTTCTTCTTCTTCTTTGGATACGTGTAGCGTGCGGAATAAAGTTGGTCGACCAAGCTAACGGGAATAAATAAAGCCTCACTGTGCTAGCAGTGTATTCCATGTTGGACGACTGTTGTTTCATTCATATTCATATTCCATTATTTTATTCAGAATGCAGCATCAAGGTGGAGTATATACGAGTAGCATTCTAAAAGTAGCTTGTCCTAATCCTTGTTCGAATTAGCATGTCTCTTGAAGGATCCAACTCCACGGAGGCAGCTGATGAGATTAGATTAATTAGGCACAAAAGGTGGGTGTGGCGGTGCCTCCTATACATATACAGTGGTACGGTAGTAGGGCCTTCCATTGTCCAATCATTTCTCTTTTTTTTTCTTTATCAAGTGGTGAAGTGGGCACATATATATAGTGTGTATGCATATGCATGAACGGTTCCATTGATCTGGCTGTCCACTCGGATTATCCAAAGTTGTAGAATGCTCAAGTAAAGCGACATCAATCATGGATGCATCATGGATGGATGGATCGGATCGCCTTTAGAAACTGCACTACACGGATTAGTCATGCCCGCGGCATGGCATTGGCGAGCTTTTTCTTTCACTCATTTCATAGAGTAGCATGCATTTTCAAGGTAGGTCAGTAGGTGGTTGCAGTGCAAGGAATGGAAAGCTTGTCTGATTGGGCTCTCAGTCACTCGGTCGGAATATATTACTCAATCGATCGACGTTGGAAAAACCGTGAGTGGGTGCGTGGTACACCATGCGTTGCCCTCCCTCGTCGCTCACCCATCGTCAATCAATCACCTTTGAATTATTTAAGCTATCAACAGAACTGGCCTGAAAACTCCCTCCGTCTCATGCGTAACGTTGTAATAAATCAGCTATAAAACTAATATGAAACGAGGCGAGTGGTACTTTGTGCAACGTCATACTACCTTGTGTTTGGTGTTAACATTCGTTCAGGTGTCGTTTTACAAGCGGTGTCATATTTATGGGTAACATCCCAAAACTTTTGGAGGAGGACCGACAGCATTGCCAAAACTTTTGGTTTCCAATTAGTTAGCCTGAAGTTCGATCTGAAAGATACTACACATGCATGCACGTATGCATTTGGAGGAGGTGGCCCGCCTCATAGTTTTGGGGGTGCCAAACATATAATTGAACAACTACCTAGATGAATGAATCGATCTCATATGCTGCCAAGGCCCAGCGTGCCCTGTTACTACTAGTAGGTAGGAAGACTGTAGGGTTGATCGACCAATGATTCACAATGTAGACGAGAGCGGTACTGGCTAGGACTAGCCAATTCCATGGTGTCATCCATGCCATGCATTTTGCCGGTGCCGCTGCGTATGATTTGGCCTTGGCAAGATATGTCGACTCTACTTGTTGTCCGGGAGAAGGACATGGTAAGGGCAACTCCAACGTTCATCGTCTAATCGATCTTAAATGTTTGGACCCCATCCAATGCAGCTTATAAAAATATCTGGACTAGTCCGGACATCAAAAAATCCACAAATAGGAATTAACTTGAGGTGTTAGGACGTCTAGTATGTCGGAGTCCAACAACACCGACCCAACCAAAGCGACACCCAAGGCCTGCGTATTAGGATAATCACGCCCCGTCCTCCTGAGCGAAACCTTGCTCTTCATTGCTCCCTCTGCCCCAATCGCCACCACCCCCTCCCCTTTTTGTAGTCCGCCGTCGTAATGAAGCCACGGGAGGAGTCAAAGACGATGTTCGTCGTCCCAAAGGACCCGGACCCAGAGGAGGTCGCATCCGTGCTACGCAAAGGCAGGTGTGTCAAATGAAGAAGAAGGCAGAGAAGACAGTGGAGGCCAGTTCAACCGCAGGCTTGGCCCACCTAGCTTGGGCCGCCTCGAACTCCGCCATGATATTTTTTCATGGCGAAGCCAACCACTACTAGGGAAAAGGTTTTTAACAACGGTATATATGGTCGTTATTAGTCCGATTGTGATCGTTAAAGGTCATTAGCGACCACAATCTTGTGGTCGTAGTAGGCTCTGTCGTTAAAAGTAATAACGACCACCTTACCCGGTCGTTATTCGCGCAACGACGGTATGGTGTGTGGTCGTCAACCTCAAGGAAATACCAACCGCAATTGATGTATTACCGACCACTTTTGTCATCGCTAATAATTTTTCACTATGGTTAAAGCATCATTACCACTTTACATACCATTTACAGTCAACCACCTTTGAATTGGTAACAATCACTTATGCAACATCCAACATTTGAATATTATTATTCACATTAGTTAATTCAAAAACAAAAGAATGTAAATATTGAAAGGATCGTAGCCTCTTTTTTTAATAGAAATCAGAGTTATTAACAAAATTCCACCATACCATTCTATAATCAAAATACCATTTGAGAAATTTGAGTCAAAAGCACTCTTTACATGACCACTGTACTTGCTCATATCTAATTGGAAAACCAGACAACTAGAAAAGATAATATTTATTAATCTTCAATCCATAGGCACCATCGTTGTTTGAATGCACATAATTCTTCATCAGCGATCACAATGCCTTCTCATTCTTCTATATATTATAAGGTGGATCATCAGTCCTACAAAATGTTTGGTGATTTATGAAAGTCAGCCCATATAAATAAATTGACACAGTATAATAGCACATAAAATTAGTGTATGAGAACAAGTAACTCGAGCATGCTGGATTTCATGGGGACTATCACTTAGATATCTACTAATGATCATAACTGAATTCAAATGCAAACATCTGCGTCTCTTATTCAAATCAGACAAGAGCACCTACCGTCAAGAGCAGCTGGAAACAGGAGATACAATGAAACAAGAAACCACGGTGGTGCCAAAAACGTTTTTGTTTTTTGCTAAAGCTAATTAAAGTACACAAAGAGCATGCTGGAAATGACCACGACGTGTGTACTGCTGTACCGGTTGTACACAGAACAATCACCTAGTATTTTAGAATTAGAACTTGTAACCGAGTAGGTTAGCTTGTGTTAGTCTTAGCTGATATATATATATACGTATGTATATCCCTTTGTAAACACTGATCAGTGAGGTGAAATAGATGAAAAGAACCAGGCTCGATTCGAGCTTGTGGAAATAAGCCGGTTTTTGTGCGCGCGCGTGTACTAGTACGTTTCCAGCCGTGAGGATCGACCAACGCAAAGATATATCAGGAGCTGTGTACGTGTGTGTTGCTTCAGGGCCAGAATCAATTATCTTGATGCTAGGTTTGTACTGCACATTGCTTCGGACAGTACGGGGCAGGAATCAAGCTGCTTGTTCTCTTATACCAATTCCTATGCATATGAACAATCAATTTACATGTGCAAATAAATACAATGTATTGACTATTATACTGCCTACACCCTGGAATTGAAACTTAACCTTTTCATGGATCACCATACTATCTAATGTATCCTATAAACTAATTTGGGCATAGATGGTACCTCATGCATTGGCATGTTGGTCTGAAGGAAACAAATACCATCTTCTCTGAAGGTGAAGTTCAGAATGAACTTAATAGATTTTTCTGACGGTAGTATAGACGAAAAAGGGTTTCCCCCCGCTTTGTATTCCAAAGCAACCAACCGATACAACCAAGGATAGGTGCTGGGGCGGAAGCAACACAGACACACCCAAAAGAAACGAGAGAGAAACAACAAGAGAAAAGAATGCCGACAACGGCGGTTCGACGGAGACGGAGAAGCTTCACGACCACTGCGCCCACCGAAGATCTCCCACCAAGCTCCAAGGCTCCGAAGCACCGGTACCAATCAGCACCTCCAAGAAGGACCGCGACGAGGACGACGCTGCTGCCAAGGGTTTCCCCCGGTACACGAGAGGCGAGAGGAAGGGTCGCCCCCGACGCCCTCCAGGAAGGTCCGGCGGCACCCACTGGCGTCGCCGCGTCGGTGTCGGACAGGCCGACAGGGGTTTCCCCCGATCCCAACCTTCACCTCGGGTGCTCCGGAGCCTGCCACCAAACCGACCACCATCTTGCGCCACCATGGTCAAGAAGCCTCCACGCCGTCTCACCACGGCACCACGAGGTGAGGCATGCACGACGAGGAATAGGAGCCGGGACTAGGGGCCGTAGCACCGTCG
The DNA here is from genome assembly GCF_002162155.2 of Triticum dicoccoides. NCBI lineage: Eukaryota > Viridiplantae > Streptophyta > Magnoliopsida > Poales > Poaceae > Triticum > Triticum dicoccoides. The sequence continues at coordinate 785,693,214 of NC_041382.1, forward strand.
GCACGCGGGAGGGCACAACCTTCGCCGTCAACGACGGTAGCCGACCGGACACACAAGCAGGAGCCTACCAGGCCCATGTGCCCACAGGCCCGGCCGGGAACTCCATTCCCGGACAGCTCCCGCCATCACGCTGCAGCTGGCACGCCATCGGCATCGCCGCCCCTCGTCCGAGCGCTCCTCCGCCTCACCACACAGAAGACGACGAAGCCACGCCAGGGACTGGCCCGCTAGGACCCAGATGAGGCCGGGAAGGCCCAGATCTGGGCCGGGGACACGCCGTTGGCCACCGCACGCCACCACGCCGCCCTGCTGCCAAGGGCAGCACCACCACCGCGCCTACCGCTGGCGACCGCGCCGGGATGCCGGGTCGCCGCCAAGCCGAAGGACACCGCCGCCGCCCCCCCGTCCCGGACCAGGGAGACGCGCGCGCGGGGAGAGGAAGTCCTGCCGCCGCCGGCACCCCCCGGGCCGGAGCCAGGGGCGCCCACCGGCGACGGCAGGGGAGGGGAAGGGTGGATCGACGCCGAGAGCAGCGGCGCAGGGGCCGCCCCGGCGGCCTCCCGGGGAGGTGGCGCGGGGGCGGAAGGAGGGGGAGGGGAGGAGGGGCGGGGGGAGGAAGGGTCGGATCCGGGCCGCGGGCCGGCGAGGGAGGCCGGATCCCGCCGGCGACGAACGGGAAAGGGCGGCGGCGGCTAGGGTTGCGGGACGGGAGCGGGTCCGAGTTTGGTCCCTCTTCTGACGGTAGTATTGAAACCTATAGAGACAAAAGGAACCATATTTGTTGGAACTGAATAAAGAGCAAGCAGGGCCCATGCGGAACTATCTTCTCTAAAGAAAACTAATTAAGAGATTGTTACCTTCCTAAAGTCCCTCAACTGGAGAAAGGCCATAAAAGAAAAACATGTCAGCAAGAGGTTGTACTCGACCACTCTCGCTAATTCTCTTTCACACATAAATCTGCATCAAGGAATAAGAACATGTCAGAAAGAGCTTGTACTCGACCACTCTCACTAATTCTCTTCTATCACACATAAATCTGCAGAAGGAATAAGAAAATGTCAGAAAGAGCTTGTACTCTCGACCACTCTCACTATTTCTCTTTTATCACACATAAATCTACAGCAAGAAATAAGAGCATCTTCAGGGTGGGGACTTTTCCTTCGTGCTGCGGCGGCACATGTGCCTCCTCCTCCCCGCGCGGATCCTACTCCACAGGAAGGCCACTCGGCCTCTACACCCGCTGCCTCTCCATCCTCCTCACCCCAGCCCCTACGAAAGCCGGTCCAATGTCAGCCATTACCTCTCATGCTCTCCCAATGGATGTGGATGGGGGCAGGACATGGATGCGCCACTTTCTTGATGGAGCTGGGTGGCCGAGGCGCAACACCGAAGGTGGATGTCAAGCTCGTGGCGGCGGATCGCGTGGAAAAGGAAACGAGGGAGGGGCGGTGGATCGCGTGGAAGATGAAACGAGAGGGAGAGAGAGGGGGATCACGTTAAGGAAGGAGAGATATAATTAAAGGAGAGGTGATAGAGCCACCCCCATGAGATTTTTAAGCCGCAAGTAATTCGGTGGTGGTTAAGTATATTTGGTGTAGCCCGATTTCCATCGCGCGGGATCTGTTTATTTCTTTAACGACCAAGAGTTTTTCTCCATCATCGTTAATGATAGTTTCTCTAGTAGTGAACGGCCTCCGCCTCCTCCTCCAGCTCCGTCTCTTTTATGGTGTCCTCTTCCTCCATTGATGCGTCCTGCTCTGTCGCCTCCCTCTCCTCCTCCTTCGTCTTCAGCGAGTCCGGAGGCCGGCCGGCTGTGATCCGAGCTTCACGCCTGTCCTGGATCTCCTGGAGCAGCTGGAGAAGCCGCTCCGGCATGAACACAACGTAGGTGGTCACCCTCTGTCGGGCCATGGTTGTCGGTGGTCGGCGAGCAGAGAGGGAGGGAAGTGGAGGTGCCTCGGACTGGCAGCACGAAGAGGGAGTGAACTTGATGCGGCTAGGGATGGGGGTCACCGTCCGGCTTAAATAGCCGAACTTTGGATCTCAGGCGGCGAGCGGGAGCACGCCATGTGGCATCCCCCCCCCCTCCTGAGGAGGAGAGGTCCGTCGAACCATTGGGTTTTCAAATGTTTTTGTGTGGGACCCCACCATCAATCCGACACGAGGGACATGCCCGGGCCGCCACAAATTTGTGCTAGTTATGAGGGGTGTCGGTCAGCCCTGACGTATAGGGCCGTCATGAGGAGTCCGTTTAGGTCATTTTTTTCTAATCGGTCAGCAACCGAGCAGTCTGTCCGGGCTTTAGGGGGAGCACGGTGTAGATGCTCTAATGGAGTAAAAGATATAAGTGTATAAATGCATAGTCGAACATCGTCATTTCATCCTGGCTAGATAGTCAGTCTCTCGTGCAGGATACCTGACCTGCTGCCTCAACACATGCACTTGTCCTACATGGGGTCGCATGCATGAACGACCTGCTTACGTACGACGTCCAGTACGTTCTTATATCGAAACCCACGCGTCGTACGTGCATCCAGTAGCAACGTTAGCTGTGACAAGGTGACGAACATGATATCATATATCGTGCGTGCATCCAAATGGACCGAAGTTCCCTATTCCCTATCTACATAAACATACGTCGCATGTTCCTACTCTCCCTTGTGCCGTGTCTATCTCTTGTTCACGCAGTGCTTGTCATGACATGTGCACTTTCCTCCTTGATAAGTAGCTAGCTAGCTACCAGGAGTACTATGAGTATCATTTTCAGCCTAGACAATTTTGAAAACGTACTTACCCTTGTCATGACATGTGTATCAATTTCAGATGGCTCCTCTTCCTAGACTTCTTTTAGTATTACTTTCTTGGTTTTGTAGGATTGGATTGAAGACCATAGGAATTTTACCTATGGCCTATTCTGCATACATTTTCTTAAAAAAGATTCGTCTAATTATTATTTTTCCTTCGGTGAACTATATAGAGGTCCTAAAGTAGTTACTTATTTTTTTAGAAATGGATGGTTTGGTGAGTCGAGAAAAGAAGAGATAACTTTCACGTCAGTTGGTTTTGTCATCACATATTTTGGAAAGTGCGTGCATGGAGAGTCCACGCATGCATGATTTGGTGATGCTTGGAATTACTCCTACTAGCTAGTATCATCATATCCTATCTTTTGGGATTGGATGATGTCAATAACCATGCTACTATACTACAACAACGAATACGTAGCATATCCTTTATATAGGTCTATCATTTCAGGATGGAAATAGCATGTCATCCTATCTATACCGTTCATGGTCTCAGCCACGTTATTATTATTATTATCATTATCATATGTGCGGAAACGAACCGAGAAATCTGTGAAAAACGGGCCGGTGATAACTAGGTGGCAGATGTTAGTTAGACCACATCGTGTCAATAAATATTATGAGATGTGATCCAATCCTAATTAAAATAATTGTGCAAACACACATGTAGCTTCAACTATAAGGAAAATTATATACTATGATGGTCATAATAAAATCATGGAGAAAAATGATGAATTATTATCCAACTACTTCAATGAGCAGTGTGTGTCAAACAGCAGTCGCCGTCAACAACCTTAATCTTTTGTATATCATCTTCCTCTCTAAAACACACATGCCCGCCGTCAATGCCGCCACTTTTCATTTGTTGCGTTCTTGAAAATATATAAATTGTGGGTACAGTTCTTCTTGCTGTTTTTAAATACTCCTTGGCCATCTTGATATTTTTTAATTGCAGTTAGCCGCACATCCTTCTATTAGGAAAATGAATTAATGTAAAAAAGGTAATGAAGTAGTTATATGAAGCCAGATTTGATTATATAGCAGTTCAGGAATTAAGCTACTCACACTCCTTAAGTCTTCCGTGGATCAGATATAGTATGTCCCTTTCTTAACTAAATCACGGACGCTAATTATACATATGGACGGACTTTTCAGCTTCTGTTAGTTGTTCTTTTCTTTTGCTGGCACTTTCATGGCTTCATTATATATGCATGCTGGCACTGGACGCCGGACGAGCATTTCCAACAGGCGCTGGACGCGCCGCACGCAAAAAACAGATTTGCCGCGCGCGCATCGTCTGGTTTGGCGCGGCGCGCAACGCTGGCTCCAATAGCCGCGCTAAAATGCAGCGCGCGCGCCGCTCCAGCAGCGCGCACGACTCGCCGGTGTATTGCATATGGCATTTTCAACATAAAATGATGAACATTTTTAACACAATAAAATTTCACACAAACAAATTGATGAAGAAAAGTTCATGCCCACAAGTTTGTGGCGGCGGCGGCGGTCGGAGGAGCTCCGGGAGGCGAGGCCAACGCCACCCGGGCTAGCGTTTGTGGCGGCGGCGGCGGGGGCGGGGGAGTCGCGGCTATAGGACGGGATGAGCGGGGCGGGACGCACGGCGCCGGTGCGTGCGGGGCTTTGGAGGGGGAGAAGACAGAATGCAGCGCGAGCGCTCGAGTGTGCCGCGCGCGGAAGCGGGCGTCGCAAATACACCGCGCGAGGTAGCGCTTCCTGCCGCGCGCGCGGTTATTGCGCGCCCGCTGGAGCCATCCGCCGGGTTGCGCGCGCGCTAAAGTGAGTATATTTACGGCGCGGCGCCTGTTTAGCGCGTCTGTTGGAGATGCTCTAGCTAAATCACGGACGCTGTATATATATGTGGATGGACTTTTCAGCTTCTGATAGTTTTTCTTTTCTTTTGCGGGCACTTTCATGGCTCCATTATGCATGCTGCCACCCTTATAGCTAGCTACCTGGCATAGTACGTACTTCACGGTTGGTCTGGCCTGCGCCTGGACCAGGGCATGCATGCATCCATGACTCTGTTGGCAGGAAAGAAGGGAGGGAGAGAGCGACGTCTCAACTCGATCGAGCCAAGTTGCAGTGGAAGGCAGGATATGGCATGTCATTGATTCGGCGATGGCAGCGGCGGAACCACCGCCGTCCATTCCAACGAAGAACAAGGCAGAGCAACGCATGCAGCCTGGTGACTTGGTGAGGCGAGTACAGTAGTGGGCAAGAAAACATACGTCGCTGCTTGGTACTCCCTCCATTCGGAATTACTTGTCACAAAAATGAAGATATCTACAACTAAAATATATCTAGATACATTTATTTTTTAGACGAGTAATTTTGGACGGAGGAAGTACAATCATAATCATGAATCCCAACAGCATCCAATCACTACTTCATTCACAAGCAGGTTGATTAATTGACTGATGGCGCTACCGGCTACGAGCATTCTAACTGCTGGCCACCGCCTCCTCCTAACTACACTCATAAATTGTGCGCTACTGTACATGGGAGACAAATCGAATATCCATTTCTTTCACAACTTATAACACGGATCTCAGGCATAACAGAATTATATATGTAAAAACAAAATGCAATAGTAAAAAATTCTATATATAATGCTAAAACAAAGAAAAGAAATAATCAAAAAGGATGTCTTGGATTTCCAAATTATAAAACACTTAGACATCAAGGTTTTAGGGAAAGTTTCAGGTGATACCGGACTTCATATGCTACCGTGATAGAGGCTTCTAGGCCGTTGGATCTCAAGTCTGTTGTACCTGCGCGCAATTTTGAGACTCTTTGATGACTTTTCTGCGAAATGTTCAAGAGCTTCTAGTAGCCGTTTGATCTGAGATCTAATGGCTCCCACGGGTCCGTATCTCGGTATCATCTTTGGTATTTGTTGATCCGCCGATCCGTTATTGAACCTCTTCGTGGCCGTCGTACTCCACATCAGCCCTTGCCGCCAGGCTGTACCTCCTCTCCAGTTTCCGGAGCAAGCAGCCGTCTGTACCCTTGAACTTGTACAAGCGCCTCCCTGCCAAGGGCGACATGCTCCTATGACCATGCCATGCATGGAAATTCTCCGCCAAGGGCGACATGCTACTATTACACGTACTACCCTGAAATTAATTTCCTTTTGTGTGCTCAGAGGATCAGAAAAAATAAGAAAGATTGGAGTGGATAGATACTCTGAACATTCAGAAGCTTCCCCTCAATAATTAAAGAACTCAGTTTAGAATGGAAGACAACAAAGCGGCAGATGCGGCATTGCTTTCATCCAACATATTTCTTTGTTCCACTACATTCCATTCCATACCATACACGGTGGTGCTGGTGTGCATGTAAAGAAACATCCTTCTTCTTCTTTGGATACGTGTAGCGTGCGGAATAAAGTGGCTAACGAGAATATATAAAGCCTGTATGCGCTAGTGTATTCTATCTCCGGCGACTGCTGTTTGACACACACTAGATAGATATTCATTCATATTCCTTTTCTTTTATCTGATTCAGAAAGCACTTTCCCTCTAAAAGTAGCTTGTCCTAATCTTTATCTACATGCACTATTGTAGTGCCAAAGTGAAGTGAATATACTGTTGGTCCTCTAAAAGTAGCTTGTCCTAATCTTTGTTATGAAATGCAGTTTCCATTTTGTTGATCAGGATTAGTATCATGTCTCTGGAAGGACCCAAAATCCACAGAGAAAACAAACTAGATTAATTAGGCACAAAAGGTGAGTATGTTGGTGCTTTCTCTTCTCCATACACAGTGGTAGGGCATTCCATTGTCCTCTCATGGCACCTCACTTTATCAAGTGGGCACATATATAGTGTATGCATATGCATGAGCGATTCCATCGATCTAGCTGTCCACTCGAATTATCCAAAGTTGAGGAATACTCAAATAAAGCTAGCTTTTTAGATTGCAACCATTGGTGGATGGATCGCCTTTAGGAACTGCACGGTTTAGTCATGCCTGCGGCATTGCATGGGCAACCTTTTTCTTTCTAGATAGGTAGGTGGTTCCTGTGCAAGGGGGTATGGAAAGGTTGTATGATTGGGTTATCAATCAGTCGAGTCGGAATATATATATTTACTTGATGCATGAAAGACAGTTTGTGGCACGCCATGCATTGCATTGCCCTCACTCATGGGTGGCCAATCATGAGAGGATGAATCATGAAGAAGTTTCCCCCGCCTTCTTCCTCACTACGCACATATAGGACCATGGAGGAGAGCCGGTCTCGTCTCATAAATTGTTGAAATGGACCAGAATCCAGAAATCCATCCATCAACCACAAGCTTGGTATGTTGATTAGATTAGTACCCGGACGATGACGACGCTGATGTGAGAGTGATTTGACAATCGAGATAGCTTTGTACTCCCTCCGTTTCTAGATACTTGTCTTTCTAGGCATTTTAACAAGTGACTACATACGGAGCAAAATGAGTGAATCTACACTCGAAAATATGTCTACATACATCCGTATGTAGTAGTTATTTGAAATGTCTAGAAAGACAAATATTTAGGAACGGAGGGAGTAGTAAATAAATTTGACCATCTCTCTAGCTAAGGTAGGAAAAATAAAAATGGAATACTTTATTGCAAGGTACGTAGGACCATTTTTTTGTCTTGAATGTATGAAGGTGTGGTTTTCAATTAGCTTGAAAGTCGATCTGATAGGAATGCATGCATTTGTTTTGCTATATATGATCATGAGGAGTGAGACGACCTTTAGTTTTGGTTATGACATGTATAAATTTTATTTTGATTTGGTTATGGCTATATAATTGAATCACATGGATCACCCTCAAATCACATCATGGTAATTAAGGCACAACGTAGTAAACCTTTGCTAGATAGATATATGGAGTAAATAGTAGGAGTGATCGATCAATCATTCACATGGTAGACAAGGCAGGAGGATTACCCATTTGTTGGTGTCTAACTAGGCGCCAGTTCTCTTGACTCGATTATGAAGAATCACGATCCGGAGAATAAAAAATGTAAAGGAACTCATCGCTGGCTCAGGAATCGCTTAGAATCATGCGAGAATCAGTGTGTATCTCAGAATCGTCGAAAACCCACGATTCAGGTGATTCTGAGTGGTCCCTCAAAAGAAAATTGTTCGTTTTGGCACCTTACCCATATTTCACGAGGTAATAACATCTAAAATGCTTCTCGGGCCGGTCCATCGAAAGAGACCCAAAACGACCGAAGCAGTCAACCGTTTCGTCCTCTCCCCGTCTCTTTCCTTTTCTATAGGCCGAAGTTGATCCACCCGGGCCTCTTTCCTCATCATGCTCATCCTCCCGAAGCCATGGCGAGCCCAGCGGTTCAAAACTTATCAGTTCGGCATGCAATTGTTTTTTTGAGGGTATAATAGAGATTTCAACACACATCCCATAAAACAATTACAGACTAAAATCTTAAAAAAGAACTAGACGGATGATTCTGTGGGCAAGTGATTCTGCACACGTTGAACATATTAAGAAATTTCATGCATATTTTCCTAAAATGTGTAAACATCTGTTAAGTGTTAAAAAATTATTTAAAACATGAAAAAAAGTTCTAAGTTGTGAATATTTTTATAAAATTATTGAATAGAGCTTTATATTTTATAAACATTTTCTTATAATGTTGCGAATTATATTGTTTTAATGCGTGAACATTTTTAATTACCCGATAAATGTTTTGATTGGTGCAAATGTCTTTTTTATGAATTATACGAACAGAGTTTAAAGTGTCGATGAACAATTTATGAACGACGTTTACGCAGCCAACAGGCTCGACGGTTTATCACAAGCGCGAGACATCTGTCATCTTCGCCGCCTCCCCCACTCATTGTTCGAGTCAACAGAGCTAAAACTATTATCGCCCAATGCAACTAAAAAAAATCAAACGGTTTAATCACAACTAAGGTGCATTATTGTTGCCAAATGTAAATCTAATAAAATTTATTCCAAACTTTTTAATTTTTAAAATATGTTTTACTAACTTATTATTCTGAGAAGTATGGTTACTTAATAATTTGGTTCGCATAGTTGTTCATAACAATATTTTCATCAACATATGGTGTTCCTCATTAGAGGGCTCTAACTCGTATCACTGAGAAATCCATTTTGTGTTGCCAAATTCAGATCGTACGTTGTACAGATATGAGAAAAATATAAAAAAAATGATGTCTCTGAGGATTAATCAGTGACTTCCATAAATAATGTCATATACATTGTCGTGTTCTCATACTATTAAAGTTCTTAATATAATTTCTAATGCTCAAGGTCTAACAATTATCTTGATGCGTGCGTTCTAGTGTATGAAATGACCAATTTTTTTTATTGATGTTGTATGAGGTTTACAAGAAGTTTGTCATCCATGTTAACGTTTTGTTTTACCGTGAACTAATGTCTTACATGTTCTAGTGCATTCATTAGTATTATTGTATACAGCAGGCATACACAGTGTCTGTGAAAGACAAAGTAATTGCGGCGCGTCATATATGCCACTAGACTCAGCCATGCAAAGATGATAATCTTCAACGGCGATGCACCCAGGTGGGTGTAGCTCCCGAGCCTCCGGCCAACTCTTGCAGTCGGGTGGAGGGCCTTGTGATGATGGCAGATGCATAAAGTTGACTGTGCCGAGGAGATGCCCCCGAAACCTGATGCAGCGAGGAGCCTACTGAGGCGAAGTGGAGCCCCCGAGCCTGGACGCGACGAGGATGTTAGTGTTAACCATTGTTGTTTAGGTGTGTGTGTGTGTCATGTTTATTTCCAGTTCATCCATGTAGTTGAAGCTGCGGCAGTGTGTGCACGTAGAGTTGTGTTCGCGTGCACAATGCAAAGCTAAATGGATTATGATTAGTTAGCTGCATGTGTCAGTCTGTGAGGAGTCCGGCCGGCCGAGTTGTGTAGCAGACCAGAGATGGAGAAAGAAGCGGTCGCAGGCAGTTGCGGCATGCATCAAGTGAGGGCTTATCCATCTGCAGAAACTTGGGAGCGACTCAAAGTCTGTACGTGTGAGCAGTTAGTGGAGAGATTAGTGGGTCAAGCCGTTAGTGGCTTGACCGGTGTATTTGCATGCTAGCTAGTGCTTGTGTTGGCTGCTCTATTTTATCCCTTGTAATCCAGTTCATTCAGAGTGTGAAGAAATACAGAAAAAGGCACAAGTATGCGTGTTGCCAAGTTCGTGAGTGTCTCTTCTACCTCCTGTCTGTGTGTGTTTCTCCTGGGCAAGGTCAACATTTGGTATTCAGAGCCATGGTGACTGAAGGTTCGCGCACTCCGTTGCCGGGTCACCGCCGTGTCTCGGCCTCGCCGGTGGTGCGCCTAGGCCGGAGCCCGACGCGGCGTGGCTGCCGCGAGGTGGTGGTGCAGCAGGAGGTCGTCCACCAGGCCAGCAGCACTGTCGTCTACCCGCCGCTGACGGCGACGAACTACTTCGAGTGGTCGCTGATCATGAAGGTGAACATGGAGGCCCAACGCGTGTGGGACGCCGTCGAGGGAGGCGGGAGCTTCAGCCAGGACAGGGCGGCGCTTGCGGCAATTCTGCGAGCCGTGCCGGAGGAGATGCACTCCACGCTTGCCGTGAAGGCGACGGCAAAGGAGGCATGGGATGCCATCAAGATCATGCGGGTCGGCGATGCCCGCGTCCATGAGGCCAAGGCGCAGACTCCCCTCAAGGAGTTTGATGCCGTCCGCATGAGGAGCGGCGAGACCCTCGATGAGCTCGCCATGCGCATGAATGGGATCGCCAACAAGCTGCGCACGCTCGGCGAGAACTTCGACGAGGTGAAGGTCGTGAAGAAGCTTCTCCGCATTGTGCCGTCCAAGTATACCCAGGTAGCTATTGCCATTGAGCAGCTTCTTGATCTTAAAACCATGTCCATAGAAGAGCTTGTGGGAAGGCTCAAAATGGCGGAGGACCGGAGCAATTTGGACGAGGGCGCCAACAACTACGACCAGGGTGGTGGGAGTCGCCTGCTCCTCACGGAGGAGGAGTGACTTGCTCGCTACCGCAACGGCGCCGGCAAGAAGAAGAGAAACTTCGACATCCGGAAGGTCCGCTGCTACACTTGCCAAGAGTATGGGCATTACTCGAGGGACTGCACCGAGCCGAAGAAGGAGCGGGCGCTTCTCGCCGACGCAACTGCCGACGACAACCCGGGGCTATACTGAAGGTTGCCATGGAGTTCCCAATAAAGCACAACAAGGTTAAGGAGGTGATTGTTGGTGTTAACCATTGTTGTTTAGGTGTGTGTGTGTGCACTAGTAGAAAACAGGGCTTTGGTCACAGGGCAATATTTACATTAGTCCCGATTCAGTCACGAACCGGGACTAATGTGAGCATTGGTCCCGGTTCGTGCGGCTAAGGCATTAGTCCCGGTTCACCTGAGCCCTTTAGTCCCGGTTTAAGACATGAACCGAGACTAAAGGGTGCGATGCCCTTTAGTCTCGGTTTGTGTCTCAAACCGTGACTAAACATTAGACCTTTAATTAGTCCCGTTTTGAGACACGAACCGGGACTAAAGTGTGCGATGCCCTTTAGTGTCGGTTTGTGTCTCAAACTGGGACTAAAGGTCCCATTTTCAAACTCTACCCCCCACCCCCCGGTGGATCGCCTTTTTTGTTTTGAAAAAATCAAAAGAAAATGATAAAACTTCAAAAAATAAAATCCTTCGAGAGGTAGTTATATTACTACATCTACTAGTTAGGAAAATTTAAAAATTTAAATTTGGACATGTTTTGCAAGAAAACGTAAAACGGCTATAACTTTTGCATACGATGTTGGAAAAAACGTATAATATATCAAAATGTTCAGCACGAAAATCCGCATCCGATTTTGACGGCCTACAGCCTGTTTGAAATTTTTTAGAATCCTCAAATTCTAAAAGGAAAAAAGTTATGCTCAAATTTTAGTTTTTTTTGTATTTTCGTTAAATCTGGTCAAACTATGGTCAAATTACTTATTCAAGAAGTATTAGTGTTACTCAATAATAATTCAAGAATATTAGTGTTACTAAATAATTATTTCATTTTTTTTGAATTTGACAAATCTGGTCAAACTGTGGTCAAACAATGGTCAAACTACATATTCAAGAAATATTAGTGTTACTAAATAATTATTTCAGTTTTTTGAATTTTGGTCAAATCTGGTCAAACATTGGTCAAACTATGGTCAAACTGTGGTCAAATTATGGTCAAACTGTGGTCAAACTACTTATTCAAGAAATATTAGTGTTACTAAATACTCCCTCCGTCCCATAATATAGGACATTGACACTACACTAGTGTCAAAAAACGTCCTACATTATGGGACAGAGGGAGTAATTATTGTTTTTTAGAACAATAGTTTCAAACTCAAACAGTGAAATGTGTGACTTCATGCTCAAGCTAAATTCCTGAGGGTTAATAGGATTGACATCTTACTATTGTCAGGAAAACAACAAGTGCAGACTTGGAAACGAGGGAGAATAGAACCCGAAAGTTAAGCATGCTCAGGCTGGAGTAGTGAGAGGATGGGTAACCGTCCGGGAAGTTAGATGATTTGGAATGATGTGGGTGATTAGAGATTAGAGGTTAAATTGAGCAGTGATGAGGGGTGATTAGAGATTAGAGGTTAAAATAATTCAGAAATTTGAAAATAAAAAAGACTCAATTTTTTTTCAAAAAGAATCATAAAATTTCCTTTAGTACCGGTTGGTGTTACCAACCGGGACTAAAGGTGGACCTCCAGGCAGCGGCCACGTGGAGGGCCTTTAGTCCCGGTTCGTATAAGAACCGGGACTAAAGGGGGAGGCTTTAGTAACGACCCTTTAGTCCCGGTTCCAGAACCGGGACTAAAGGCCCTTATGAACCGGGACTAAAGGCCCGGCCCTTTATCTACTAGTGGTGTGTCATGTTTATTTCCAGTTCATCCATGTAGTTGAAGCTGCGACAGTGTGTGCACGTAGAGTTGTGTTCGCGTGCACAATGCAAAGCTAAATGGGTTGTGATTAGTTAGCTGCATGTGTCAGTCTGTGAGGAGTCCGGCCGGCCGAGTTGTGTAGCAGACCAGAGATGGAGAAAGAAGCGGGCGCAGGCAGTTGCGGCATGCATCAAGTGAGGGCTTATCCATCTGCAGTGTGAACTTGTGGAATGGTTTCCTTGATTGTCGAGAGTTACATGAAGGAGTACATATATAGATTGGCTGGTACAACCATCGCAAGAACATGGGACAGATCGTGC
>NC_041382.1:785706503-785714338 GCF_002162155.2 Triticum dicoccoides
CAGCAAACTAGGCACTTGCAGGGACGTGAAGAACTCGAACGTCGCCCAAAGCCAGCTTCTCGCGAACGAAGTGTATGTCGATCTCGATGTGCTTGGTTCATCGATGCTGAACGGGGTTGCAGGACATGTAGACGGCAGAGATGTTGTCACAATACACGATAGTGGCCTGATGAAGAGGACGATGAAGCTCACTTAGGAGTTGGCGCAACCACACCGTCTCTGCGACAGCATGAGCAACTGAGCGATATTCGGCCTCCACGGACGACCTGGAACGGTAACCTGCCGCTTCGAAGACCATGAAATCAGATTATCACCCAGGTACACACAATAACCCGAAGTGGACCGACGAGTGTCTGGGCATCCTGCCCAATCTGCATCTGAGTACGCTGTGAGAGTAGTTGGAGAGGAAGGGGTGAAGGAGAGGCCATGATCAAGAGTGCCTTTGAGGTAACGCAGAATACGTTTGACATGATTCATATGCGAAAGACGTGGGTCGTGCATGTATAGACAGGCTTGCTGGACAGCATAGGTTATATCAGGACATGTGAGGGTGATGTATTACAAAGCGCCAGTGATGCTGTGGTAAAGAGTGGGATCGTCAGCGGGGCCGCCGTCAGCGGAGAGCTTAGAACCGGTTTTAGCAGGTGTGCGAGCAGGATGACAGTCGATCATGCCGGCTTTGGAGAGGATATCAAGAGCATATTGACGCTGCGAGAGAAAAAGACCGATGGAAGAGCGAGAGACGGCCATACCAAGAAAATGATGGAGAGGTCCAAGATCCGTCATGGAGAACTCCGAGCGAAGAGAAGAGATAATGTGTGAGAGGAATGCGTCGGAAGAAGCGGTAAGCACTATATCGTCAACATAAAGAAGTAGATAGGAAATGTGATCGTTGGAGTGAAAAATAAAGAGAGAAGAATCAGAGCGAGAAGGAGAGAAACCAACGCGCTGAATGAAAGAGGCAAATCATTGAAACCACGCACGCGGGGCCTGTTTGAGCCCGTACAGAGACTTCTGGAGGTGACAAACGTGGTCGGGGAGTGTGGGGTGAGAGAAACCGAGAGGCTGTCTACAATATACAGTTTCGGTCAGAGAGCCATTGAGAAAGGCGTTTTTAACATCAAGCTGATGAATGGGCCACGAAGAGGAGACGACTAAGCTAAGAACAACGCGGATGATGCTCGGTTTAACGACCGGAGAAAACGTTTCGTCAAAGTCGATGCCAGGTTGCTGAGAGTCACCACGACAGACCCAACGAGCTTTGTAGCGAGAAAGAGAGCCGTCAGAATGGAACTTATGACGAAACACCCATTTGCCGGAGATGATATTGACACCAGAGGGGCGAGGGACGAGAGACCACGTGTTGTTGAGAAGGAGAGCGCCATGTTCTTCTTTCATGGCTGCGTACCAGTTTGGGTCCAGGAGAGCGGCTTTGTAGGACTTGAGGATGGGAGAGATGGGTGTGGTGGTGGTGGAGAGGTTGAGACGATCCACAGGAAGACGAAAGCCCGCCTTAGCACGAGTACGCATCTGATGGTCATTGGCTGGGATAGGTGCAGGTACAGCAGTACGAGGCAGTTTAGAAGAAGGAGGTGGCGACGGGAAGGAAAGCGAAGAGGGGGAGAGAGAAGAATCGGGCACGGAAGGAGAGGCATGCAGATCGTTAGAAGGAGTTGGGATTGGTGAGGCAATGGGCCCGGGCGAATGGGGACAAAAACGGTGGTGGGGGAGTGCGGTGGTGGGGAAAGCGAGGCAGCACTGGGGGCGTCGAGGGGAGGCGGCAGATCCGAGGAAGGTGCATGGGAGCGGGCGGGTGGGACGGTGTGATTGGTGGGAGCAGATTCAGCAGCGGGGCCCGGGTGAACAGGGTCATGCAGCGCATGCACGTCGATCGTTCGTGGGCGCGTAGGGGCAGGAGAAGCGCCGGAAATTGGGGCAGAAAAATCTGGAGTTTGGTGAGAGGCGTACGGAAAGTTTGTTTCATCAAACGTGACGTGGCGAGAGATAAAAACGCGACCGGTGGGGAGGTGCAGGCAGCGATAGCCCTTGTGTGAATTGGAGTAGCCAAGAAAAAGACAAGGCAACGATCGTGGAGCAAGTTTATGAGGCGTGGTCGCTGTCAAATTAGGAAAGCAGAGACAGCCAAATACATGAAGATCAAAGTAGGCTGGGGCGGTGAGGAAGAGGGACTCGTAGGGGGGAAAACGTGGGCAAGGTTTGGTGGGACGAATATTAAGAAGAAAAGTGGCATGGCGAAGGGCTTCAGCCCAATATGTGGAGGGCATGGATGCTTGGAGGAGGAGGGTGCGAAGAATGTCTTTGATAGTGCGGAGGGAGCGCTTAGCTTTGCCGTTCTACGGTGATGTATATGGGCAGGAGAAACGAAGAAGAATGCCGTGGTGTAGAAAGAAATCACGATTGCGAGTGTTATCAAACTCACGACCATTATCGCATTGAAGAAACCGAATAGGGAGAGAGAAGTGAGCAGAGGCATATCGATGGAATTTGACAAACAAACTATGAACATCTGACTTTGAGCGAATGGGAAAGGTCCATACATAATGAGAGTAGTCATTTAAAAGTACAAGGTAATACTTAAAACCAGAAACACTAGGAGTAGGTGATGTCCAGAGATCACAATGCAACATTTCGAAAGGAAAAGAACTACGCGTAGTATATGCACCAAAGGGTAGCCTAACGTGCTTGCCCATTTGGCATGCATGACACAAAGACGAATCATGGACGCCCCGATCATGAGGGAGCCGAAATTCCTGAAGAAGGGTGGTCGTTGTAGCAGGTTGGGGGTGACCGAGCCAGTGGTGCCAGAGAGTGACGGAGGCGAGCATGGCATGAGGCGAGGATGAAGGAGCATCGCGAACCGTGTACATATCGCCGGAGCTATTGAACTGAGCTATCTCCACCTTGGTGCGAAGATCCTTCACAGACAACCCAAAGGGATCAAACTCAACAGAAACTTTGTTGTCAATTGTAAAACGCCGAACAGAAATGAGATTTTTGATGAGGGCAGGGGCGACAAGAACTTCTCGAAGAAGTAGAGGCGAACGTGAAGAAGAAAGAGTGGAAGAACCGACGCATGCAACAGGAACGGAGGAACCATCACCGATAGTAATGGAAGGGAACAAAAGAGAGGGGCGAAGGGAGGAAAGCGTACTATCAGATGCAGACATATGCGAGGAGGCGCCAGAGTCGAAGATCCATTCATTACCTGTGTCCTGAGTGGTCAGGGAGTTCATGGCGGCGATGAAGGCAGCCTGGTCCCAAGCAGGTGCAGCTGTAGTCGAAGTAGAGGCAGTGGACTGGCTCGATGGAGGAGCAGTCGACGAAGAAGCAGCAACATCCCAGCTAGCCGTCGGAGGCGCGCTGTAGGGGTAGAGAGAGTACGCCGTAGGTGCGGCGGCCGCCTGGTACAGTGGCGCATACGCGGCATACACATGTGGAGGAGGGCGCGCACCGAGCAGGCCAGGAGCACCGACGGGCGGGCGCAGACCGGGCGCCCAACTGCCGCTGTATGCCGGTGGGGCGCCGTAGGGCGACGGCGTGGACCAGGGCATGGGCCAGGCCTGAACAAGCCCGGTCCACGGATCATGCAAGGGACGCCAGGTCGAAGGATCGGAGCCGGAGGGCAGCTGGGGTGGCGGTGGAGCCGGGGACGCAGAGGCCGGTGCAGAGGCGGACGAGGAAGTCGCGGATGCTTGCTTGGGCGGGCGGTAAACGGGGTTTTTGCCCTTGTAGTTCGGACTTGGACGCCAGCCAGGTGGAGGTTGATGCGTGGGCGCCGCTGGCGGAGGTGCCGGAGGCGCCGGAGCAGACGGACGAGCCGTGGTGTGGAAGAGCCGAGGTGCGTTGGCCTTGCGCTGCTGGTTCTGCTCCTCCATTTGGAGCATGGAGCGGGCCTCAGCGAGGGTGGGAAGTGGGCGGAGCAGCGGGATGAGGGTGGCCTGCTGTGCGAAGCGGTCATCAAGACCGCCCATCAGAGCATGAAGAAGGGATCGATCGGCAACCACCTCGCCAAGTTCACGCAGCTCATCGCCGATGGCCTTGATGCGTTGACAGAAGACGCCAACCGGACGATCGCCCTACGTGATGGTGCGAAGCTCGGTGTTGAGGGCGGAGACGCGAGCGTCGCGGTTGTCCTGGAAAAGGCGACGGAGCTCGAGCCAAATATCGCGAGCAGACGCGCCGTCGGTGACGACGAGGTTGAAGAGCTCGGTGGAGATGCGCGTGTACAACCACTGAATGATGGCGAGGTCGTCCTGCTTGAGCCACTGGGGATCGTGAGAAGCCGGGGGTGAGTCGCCGGAGATGTGGTGCAGGAGAGAGCAACGACCAAGATGGATCTCAAACAAGTGGCGCCAATGGTAGTAATTGTGGCTGTGGAGGTCGAGGACGATAGGGATGAATGGAGTGATGTCCATGATGGTGTCGCTGAACGACAGAGAAGGGACGACGGTGGTCATGGCAGCGGTGAGGGGTGGGGGCGGGGGAGGTGCGTGGCCGCCGGGAAGAGGAGGAGGAGTTGGCGGGCCGCCGGGGAGGGGAGCAGTCATCTGGCCGCCGGGGAGAGGGAAGGGTGGGTTGCCCTCCCATATTGGAGGGGAGCAGTCATCTGGCCTCCGGGGAGGGGAGCAGTTGGCAGGCCGACGGTAGTGGGAAGGGTGGGTTGCCCTCCCGTATTGGTCATGGTGATCGTGGAGGAAGAGGATAGAACCGGGTATCTGATACCATGTAAAGTTGTGGAATGGTTTCCTTGATTGTCGAGAGTTACAGGAAGGAGTACATATATAGATTGGCTGGTACAACCATCACCAGAACATGGGACAGATCGTGCAACGATCGTGGGCCAAGTAAGCAGGCCCATAGCTACTGACTAACATGCAGAAATTTGGGAGCGACTCAAAGTCTGTACGTGTGAGCAGTTAGTGGAGAGATTAGTGGGTCAAGCCGTTAGTGGCTTGACCGGTGTATTTGCATGCTAGCTAGTGCGTGTGTTGGCTGCTCTATTTTATCCCTTGTAATCCAGTTCATTCAGACTATGAAGAAATACAGAAAAAGGCATAAGTGTGCGTGGTGTCAAGTTCGTGAGTGTCTCTTCTACCTCCTGTCCATGTGTGTTTCTCCTGGGCAGAGACTAGAGAAGCCCCGAAGACTGGAACCGGTGAGGCGGGAGCCTTGGAGCCGCTATGGCGAAGTGGAACTCCCAAACTTGGATGCCCTGTGGTGCCTGATGGGGCGAAATGAAGCCCCCGAGTCCGAAATAGGCGAGGCCAGAGCCTTCGAGCCCCCAAGGTGAAGTGGAGCCCACGACCCTAAATGCGGCAAAGGGCCTTAAAGGGTAAAGTGAAGCCTTCGAACCCGGAAGAGGCAAGGCTGGAGCCTTGGAACTGCCGAGACAAACTTGGAGTACCTGTAAGTTCAAGAAAACAAGGAGAATTTGCAATTTCATTTGGTCAAACACTGGACACCAAGTGGACATTTACATGCATAGTTAATAAAAAAGAAAACTTCTGTAAAGTATATCTTATGAACTATTTCACCCCGGTGCTAATAATAAGCATAAAGGGAAACCTAGAATGCTGGCTAGACTTTTGATGCTGTGCCTGGTCAATGCGATAGTGAGGTCGATTTAGATGCAGCCCCCGAGCTTTGATAGCAAGGGTAGTAATTTAGGTTTGTTTCCATTATGTTTGCTGAGTTTTCTTATGCACAAGGCGACTAGAAATTATTCAGCCTCCGGCTTCCTTTGACGGGGCACGACACGACTAGAAATTACTCATCCTCCGGCTTCCTGTTTTTGTTCTTACGTCGATGCCGCCCCAGGCTCATGTTCTTTTGGGAGGTCGGTAATGATGAAGTAGCCCCCATGTCCAGATCAAATGAAGGAACATATACCATGTAGCCTTTTTGCTGAGCTGCAGGGAAGTCCGCTTCGCGCGATGCAGCCCCTGAGTCCGACAAGCAAAGAGATGCGTTTGTTGCGCCTCATCGTCTATCCCGAGGTGTTCATTGAAATTTATAGCATACGAAATAGCAAATCACAAATGGGAAAGTGGAAATTTTCTTTATTGTTTTGTTTTATAAAGCGCGGAGCGCAGCTCACCCGCTAGGTGTGGGTGTGAGTAGAAATCAAGCGGTGCTCAGATGACTTGGAAAATAAGAAACACATTGTAGAGTAAAATCTGATGCTTAAGCATCGAGATGACTTAGCTTTATATGCTTCGGCATTATTAGCGTTGTTCGAGCAAGCGAAAATTATGAGTTCGCAAACTGGTCTTGGTGAGGCAAAGCCCTCGAACCGGGCGCGGCGTGGCAGAGGCGGACGTCTGGGTTGGCGTAGACAGGGGAAACTATCAGGGGCTCCCAGCCTTGGGGTACTCCAGGTACTCCAATGTCAAAAATCATATTTTTAATGTTTAAAAAAATTCCGAAAAAAATTGTGAATGTTCACAATGAATGTGGCTACAAGCCAGATCCAAACTCGAAACACACATTGAGAAACAAAAATGTGAAATCTAGCATGAATAGTGTAAAGAAGAGACAAAAGCAACATTGACACTATTCAGATCTGGATTTCTCTTTTTTATTTCTCAATCTACATTTTGATTTTGAACCTGAAATTTTTAAGGGGCATGTAGTGACGTTCCTTGTGAACATTCTCAATTTTTTCCAGAATTTTTTGAAACATTAAAAATATATATTTTTACATTGGAGTACCGGGAGTACCCAAGGTTGGAAGCACTGGATACTTTCCCGCGTAGACGGGACAGTGCGATAATGTCCGTGTTGGCGAGGTCGGCTCGCAAGGTGACAGCGGGAAGCGGTCATCGATTTTTCTGCATAAATGAAGTAGTATGGGTAGAAGAAATAAATTCTCATAGGAATTAATATGTTTGAGCAAAATGAATATATATACTGCACTCCAGGTAGTAAGTGGTGAGTTGGAGCCCCTGTGACAGATGCGAGGCACCTCGTGTCGAGTTATATCGTTGGTTCACATGGGCAAAAGGCACAAATTTGACCTCGAGGCGAAACTATTTTACAAAGTGAACTATTTTTAAAAGTATTTCACCCAGTTGATTTTTAATGTGTAGCGCCTGACAGCAAGGCGATGCATTCTACTATGCTGCGCCTAACACTCAGGCGCCACATCTTGCAGCGCTTAACAGCTAGGCACTGCATTACACCGTGCAGCGCCTATCTCTAAGGAGCTGCATAGTAGAGTGCAGCGCCTACCTGTAAGGAGCCGCACAAAAGGGTTAGAAGTGTGAAATATTTTCAAAAACAGTTTAATTTATAAAATACTTTCGCTTTGAGGTCAAATTTGTCAATTTTTCCGTTCAGATGTCGTTTTACTTACAAGCAGTACCATAACGACATAACGTGTAGTACGTGGTAACGCCGAGCGACCGACAACGTTGCCATAACTTGATGCCATATAGGATGAGTCGATCTGAACTCCCTGCAATGCTGCAAAGGCCCTGATAGGTAGACGGTAGTCGGATTGAACCATCACTAGTATAGAACCAGGCTTTACCACCGATTCGTAAGACCCTTTAGTATCGGTTCTGCAACCGGCACTAAAAGAAAAAACAGCCCACCTACTGGGCCGGCACGGCCTGCATATAACTAGAAACTCAATCTCTAGTTGGGCCAGGATGCAGGCCCGTGCGGCCTAGTAGGCCTCACAGGGCAGAAGACTTGCAATAGACCCATAAAGGCCTACTTAGAGAGGAGCTCGACACGGTAGCCGCGGCGAGGCTTATAAACCGGTGCGAGCTCCTCTTAACTAGCGAGGTGGGACTAAACACTGTTCACTG
>NC_041382.1:785714920-785793038 GCF_002162155.2 Triticum dicoccoides
GGGGGAGGTCTTTGGTACCGGTTGGAGCCACCAACCCGTACTAAAGGCCACCACCACTTTATTACCGGTTCGTGACATAAACCGGTACTAAAGATTCGCCATGAACCGATACTAATGAGCGTCACCCGCCTAGCCGTCCGAACCGGCACTAATGTGTGACCATTAGTGCCGATTCAATTACAAACCGGGACTAATAAACTTCAATTAGGTCCTTTTTCTACTAGTGCATCAATGATTCACATGCATTGTAGGCAAGAAAGCAGTAGCTAGGATTAGCCAATACCATGGCGCCATCCATGCATTTTTCCGGTGCCGGTGCCAGTGCGTACGTTGGGCCTTGGCAGGATGTGTCAAGTCGACTTGATGTCCGGGACAAGGACACTGCATTTGTCTTTGTATTTTTGTTGGCAAGGATGGCGATTGTATTACTGCTGCTGCTCACATGCATGCGCTTGATTATTGATGATCACTCGAGACATGCATGCATGTAGCAACTCCGGCTAGCAACAGAGATTGACACTGACTAGTTGTGAAATGACAATCCGCCCGGTGCTGTGTGTGCCGTGTCGATCGTTTGGTGGCTACTGAAGAGATTGATCAATTCATCCACCATGGATGCAACTGTAGCAGTGCCCCCTGGCGTGGCCGTCATGTGGGCTAGGCTAGCTAGCTCTAGCAAGTGGAGGGGCTCATCAGCTAGCCATGGATGCACTTTTTCTCTTACTTTTTCTTCTCCCTATGTAGTAGGCTAGTAGCTTAAATTAGTTACGTGTTGTGCTTCTTCCTTTTTTGGCTGTGAAAACAATAGCTAGCCATGTCTGACTGATGATCCACCGGCCGTTTGTGAGTGCGTCACGCTTGACCTGAACACACGTACGAGATCAACACCTACGTGCGTCCTACGGCGGTTCGGCTACCTATATATAAGGTGCATCACGCACCACGTCCACCGAGGCGTGCGGTGCAACTTTTGCCTCTCCACTAGAAGATTCCTCTCATGACCTCTCATGGCGCAAAGTTTTATATTCTTGCAGGCTTTCAAATAAGCATCTTTTTTTGGTCCCCGAGATTACAACCCCTTTTCATCGGAAAAAGGTCACGACCTCTTTTCCCCTTTACATTGCCTCCTCATATATATATATATGTGTCGTCACTTTAAACAACGAACATCAAGTTATAATTTACCAAAATTTATACCCGTGAAATTGTATTCGAATGAAGTTTCTAATGATGTATTTTTCATGACGTATAACTTGATGTTCGTTGGTAAAATTAACGACCTTGGAATATACACCCGAATTATAAACCCAGAGGGAGAGGACCTCTGAACTAGTTTGCATTAACCTCGGGGTTATTTTTTTGTGACCAGGAACACTTGATTTAGGTGGTTCCAAACAGGGGCGGACCCAGGATTGGGCCAAGCCCAGGGCCCAGCCGCTACAGTATGGCTACATTTCCCAAATTTGCTATAGGCAACGAAGTGATCCATCGTCACGCCCAGGTTCCAAACATAGTGCATGCGTCGCTTTGGGGGTGGGAGAGGGTGTGGCTCTGGTAAACCTTAGATATCGTCGCCTCCTTTCTGTGTCCCTCCCGCTGTGGCCGAAGGACGGGAGCGAAGGAGCTACCTTCTCACTTGGTTGTCTCTTGTGGGAGAGATCATGGCATACGCAACGGAGCTTCGATGCCGGGACGGCTCAGGCAAACCCTAGCCGCTGCCGTTTCCTTTTCATGCCTGCCTCCCCCACTGCCACCAGAGAACGACGATGGCGGGGCTACCTTCTTGTGTGGTTGTCTCCCTGGTGCGGGAGCACTCCATTCATGTGGCGTGGTGGCCCCGAACGGTGTGGCGTACACAATGGAGTTTGCATGCTAGGGCGGTTCGAGCAAACGCCCTAGCAGCAGCAGCCGCCTGCGCCTCCTCCCCTCCACCTACGTTCCCGCTACACGACAGCGGTGGCAGGACTACCTTCTCACGTCCTTGCCTCTCCCAAGCGGATAGCGCTCCTATCACGCAGCATGGTGACCCGAAATGGCGTAACGTACACAATGGAGCTTGGATGTTGTGACGGTGGCATGGACTCTTTAGGTGATGGCAATGCTGTGTGGCAGCGGCCGGGTCGCCGTTTGAGGCGGAGTTGGCTCTCCAGCACCCGATCTAGTAGGCGCCTGTTTTTCCTGGTCGACGGACTAGTCTGTACAACGGCGGGGACGCGAAATGGTGCAGCGGTGGTGCAACAGCGGGGACACGGAGTGACTGATCGATGAATTTTTGTTAGTGTGATCGGAGAATTAAAAGGTTGGACTGAATATATACTCTGAACATTCAGAAGTCTCCTCGACAAAAATTAAAGAATTCAGTTGGAAAGAAGAGAACAAAGCAGCAGATACGACTTTTTTTTATCGTTCTACCACATACCAATATCATACACGGCGGTACAGTGTGCATTATTCCACACTTACTTTTATGACCATGGTTTATTTTGTCTTCGCCTTTATCAGTTTGCAAACACGTTGAGGTATCATGTAAATATCTACCCAACACTTTATTCTTCTATCTGTAGCACCCACACATGACATGTAAAATAGACCGAATCCATCAGCATAATTTTCAACAAATGTATACATGGATAATCCTGAGATATTACTTTAATAATTCTTTTTAATTGCGGTAGAGATGTGTAAATTTGCTTTTGATGAACTTTATATTATCAGCATTCTCAGTCTTCTTGTGGCAGTTCATTGTGTCTATCTATGAGCCCGACCCCGGCTTATATAGCACACCCGGGGCCCTAGGGTACATGGATCCTAGTCGGCTATATAGGAGGAGGCAGAATCGTCCACGATCCCAGCTTGTTGTCTTGCACGCCAAGCCTTTTGAAATCTTCTTGTCATTTGCCATGGGCCCCTCAAAGTGGCATAGGACGAAACCGACAAAGGGCTCCTCAGCCCGGCCCGCCAGGCTGGGAGTCATTGTGACCAGAGGCCCCTAAGTTAGGACACCATTAATGTTCACTTTTGTTTAATGAAACATGCAAAAAGTGATGGATGTGGTCCAATTTAAATGAAAATCACCCGGTTTGTTCCAATTCCATTTAAAATATGTTTGGGCGTTTGAGGGACACGGTTGGATGGCCCGCTTCCGTATCACTGTCCGTGGATAGATGTTGTGCTCGTTTTAGAGGTCTACATTGGAGATTCCCTAAAGTTAGGAGGTGCCCATGGGAATCTCAGTGAAACCAAAGAGGAAGAAAGACATCACACTAAAAGTGCCCATGAAAATATTAATGAATTCTATTTGTTATTTAAGATTATTTTAATGCCATGCAACCTATTTTTGAAATGCAGGAAATTTTGTAATGCCATATTTTGTTTTGATTGGGATTTTTTTTCCTTTCGCCTATATTATACATCGCTTACTGCGAGATGAAACTCGCCCTCGCCTACAGAGATCATTGAAAGTGGACCAGCCCAATAATTGGTATCGAGTGGTTTTTGTGAAGCTTCTGAGGACGCGTTCTTGGAACCTTCCGCCCGGTTTTGGGGAGGTTCTATGTGATTTTGCTAAAAAAAACTTCATTTTTTCCCGTGTCAGATTTCCATTTTTTTCTGCTTTCTTTTTCCATAATTTTATGTTCATTTTTATTTTTTTGAAGTATATTTCAACTTTTTTAGAACATGTTGAATATTTTCCGTATATAAATCAATGTGTTTAAGGTACAACCTGATTTTTATGAGTAGTTAAATACTTATCTAAATATATTTTGAACACATTTCGAAGATGCACAATGAACATTTTTATATACACAACGAATATTTCTAAAGACACATCGAACATATTAAAAATTTCATGCATATTTTTCTAAAATGTGCAAACATTTGGTAGGTGTTATAACATTTTTTTAAACATCAAAATATTTTTATAGTGTGAAGCTTTTAATAAAATTATACAGCAAAGTTTAGATTTTAAGAATATTTTCTGAAAATGCTGCAAATTATATTTTTAAATGCGCGAACATTTTTAATTGCATGAGAAATGTTTCGACTGCTACAAAGATTATTTATGTTTTACACGAACATAGTTTAATATTTTCATGAAAAATTAATGAATGACAGTTGAGTCAGCCGACGGACTCGACGGATTATCACAGCGCAAGACAGCTTCCATATTCGCCGCCTCCCCCACTCATTGTGCTAGTCAACACATTTAAAACTATTATCGCTCACTGCAACCGAAAATAAATCAAAGAGTTCAATGACAATTAAGGCGCATAAGTCTTGCTGAATTTAAATCTAATAAAATCTGTACTAAAATTTTCTATTTTTTAAAATATGTTTATAACTTATTATTCTGAGTGGTATATTTATTTCATGGTTAGCATAATTTTTCGTAACAATATTTTCATCAACTTATGGTGTTCCTACTTAGAGTGCTCTAACTTGTATAATGAGAAATAATTTTTTGTGTAGCCAAATTCAAAATGTATAATCAGGACTTGCGTAAACAATACCATATACATTTGGATACAAATATGAGAAAAATGTCTATAAAAAATTGCATGTCTCTGAGGATTAATCTGTGACTTGCGTAAACAATACCATATACATTTGGATAGTTTTTTTATTATTAAAGGTCTTAATATGATTTTTAATATTTAAGGTGTAAGAAATATCTTGATGCGTGTGTTCTAGTGTATTTAATGACCAAAGAAAAATTATAGATGTTCTATGGGGTTTTGAAGAAGTTTGTCATCCATGTTAGCACTTCGTTTTACTGTGAACTAATGTCTTACTTGTTATAGTGGTTTCATTAATATTATTGTATACAACAGGCCTAACCCAGTGTGTACGAAAGACAAAGTAATGGCGACGTGTCATACACGCCACTAGACACTAGTAGAAAAGGGGGCAATGGTCCAGGCCGGGTCAGCCCATTAGTCCCGGTTCAGTCCAGAACCGGGACTAATGGGGGCATTGGACCCGGTTCGTGAGCCTAGGGGGCCGGTCGGGCCACGTGGGCCATTGGTCCCGGTTTGTCTGGACCTTTTGGTCCCAGTTGGTGGGACGAACCGGAACCAATGGGCCTGGCTCCTGGCCCACCACCATTGGTCCCGGTTGGTGGCCTGAACTGGGACCAAAGGCTGCCCTTTAGTCCCGGTTCATGCCACGAACCGGGACCAATGAGGTGCCTATATATACCCTCGCCCGCGAGCAGAGCACTCCAGTGCTCTGTTTTTCTCTGGCCGGCGAGGGGAGGGGTTTGTGTGGTGCTCTAGCTCACCTCCTATGCACAGGAGGTGTTCGATGAAATGCCTGAGCCACACTAGTTAATCTTTCTCCTCTCGAAGCTCAACCTCAAAACTCCATTTTCCTCGAGATTTGTATAGATTTAGCGGTCCGTCACGCCCCACCCCCGTCTTCATCGCTGTCGATCACCCGCGCCGATCTCATCACCGACACCACCATGGTGAGCCTCTTGTTCTTATCTTCTTTCTGAAAGGAAAAATATTCTTACTTGTATGTTTAGATAGATACTTGTATCATTTTCTTACTTTTATTATTGCATCTTATATAGTGCGATGGTTTTGGTATCCGCCCCCGTCGGCCCTCGTCCTGTCTATGATTCGGATGTGGTATATATATTATATTTATAACTATTGGTTCATTTATTGTTTATGAAAATTATGTGGATCAACGTGACATAGATTTTTTTTATCTCGGATGTATGTGAACCGGAAATTCCAACCGACCCTATTGTCGAGAGGTTAAATTTAGTTGAAGAAGAAAACAATTTCTTGAAGGAAAAAATAAAAAAAATTAAGAAGGAGAAGATGATATTGGAGTTGCATGTTGCGGATGTCGTCGATGATCACAAGATCAAGATGGATGCAATGTGCTTGAAGATTAGAAAGATTAGAAAATATGCCATTCATACCGAGGCTTGGTATCATTATGCCGTTGGATCAATTGTTACCTTGGTTGCGATTATGATCGCCTTTGTTTTCGCATTTAAATGTTTTACATAGTTTCAATATATGGTTTAATTAATTAGATGCTCTGGAGAGCTATATGTTGTTAGATGAGAACTATGTATGTACTTTGGTTTTAATGTGATGATGAAGTTCTATTAATTTGGACACTTAATTATATATAATGCACGCAGATGAACCGGCAATGGATGTACGGTGACAGACACACCTCCAAGTACATTAAGGGCGTGCATGAGTTTCTCGATGCGGCTGAGGCAAACAAGCAGAATGGTTTTATGTATTGTCCATGCACTAAATGTGGGAATACGGTGTCTTACTCTAACCGGAAAATCCTTCACACCCACCTGCTTTACAAGGGTTTCATGCCACACTATAATGTTTGGACGAGGCACGGAGAAATAGGGGTTATGATGGAAGACGACGAAGAAGAAGAGTACGATGACAACTATGTGCCCCCTGAATACCGTGATGCTGCAACAGGGGGAGCTGGTGAAGATCAAGAGGAACCAGACGATGTGCCCAATGATGCTGCAACGGGTGAAGCTGCTGAAGATCAAGAGGAACCAGACGATGTGCCCGATGATGATGATCTCCGCCGGGTCATTGTCGATGCAAGGACGCAATGCGAAAGTCAAAAGGAGAAGCTGAAGTTCGATCGCATGTTAGAGGATCACAAAAAAGGGTTGTAACCCAATTGCGAAGATGGCAACACAAAGCTCGGTGCCATACTGGAATTGCTGCAGTGGAAGGCAGAGAATGCTGTGCCTGACAAAGGATTTGAGAAGCTACTGAAAATATTGAAGAAGAAGCTTCCAAAGGATAACGAATTGCCTGACAGTACATACGCAACAAAGAAGGTCGTATGCCCTCTAGGATTGGAGGTGGAGAAGATACATGCATGCCCTAATGACTGCATCCTATACCGCGGTGCATACAAGGATCTGACCGCATGCCCGGTATGCGGTGCATTGCGGTATAAGATCAGACGAGATGACCTTGGTGATGTTCACGGTGAGCCCCACAGGAAGAGGGTTCCTGCGAAGGTGATGTGGTATGCTCCTATAATACCACGGTTGAAACGTCTGTTCAGAAACGGAAAAGCATGCCAAGTCGATGCGATGGCACAGTGAGGACCGTAAGAAAGACGGGAAGTTGAGAGCACCCGCTGACAGGTCGTAGTGGAGAAAAATCGTGAGAAAGTACTAGGATGAGTTTGCAAAGGACCCAAGGAACGTATGGTTTGCTTTAAGTGCGGATGGCATTAATCCTTTCGGGGAGCAGAGCAGCAATCACAGCACCTGGCCTATGACTCTATGTATGTATAACCTTCCTCCTTGGATGTGCATGAAGCGGAAGTTCATTATGATGCCAGTTCTCATCCAAGGCCCTAAGCAACGCGACAACAACATTGATGTGTACCTAAGGCCATTAGTTGAAGAACTTTTACAGCTATGGAATGGAAACGGTGTACGTACGTGGGATGAGCACAGACAAGAGGAATTTAACCTAAAGGCGTTGCTGTTCATGACCATCAATGATTGGCCCGCTCTCAGTAACCTTTCAGGACAGACAAACAAAGGATACCACGCATGCACACACTGTTTAGATGACACTGAAAGTATATACCTGGACAAATGCAGGAAGAATGTGTACCTGGGCCATCGTCGATTTCTTCCGACCAACCATCAATGTCGAAAGAAAGGCAAGCATTTCAAAGGCGAGGCAGATCACCGGAAGAAGCCCGCCATGCGTACCGGCGATCACGTACTTGCTATGGTCAATGATTTACACGTAATCTTTGGAAAGGGTCCCGGCGCACTAGCTGTTCCGAATGACGCTGAGGGACACGCACCCATGTGGAAGAAGAAATCTATATTTTGGGGCCTACCCTACTGGAAAGACCTAGAGGTCCGCTCTTCAATCGACGTGATGCACGTGACGAAGAACCTTTGCGTGAACCTGCTAGGCTTCTTGGGCGTGTATGGAAAGACAAAAGATACACCTGAGGCACGGGAGGACCTGCAACGTTTGCACGAAAAAGACGGCATGCCTCCGAAGCAGTATGAAGGTCCTGCCAGCTACGCTCTTACGAAAGAAGAGAAAGAAATCTTCTTTGAATGCCTGCTCAGTATGAAGGTCCCGACTGGCTTCTCGTTGAATAGAAAGGGAATAATAAATATGCCAGAGAAAAAGTTCCAGAACCTAAAGTCTCATGACTGCCACGTGATTATGACGCAACTGCTTCCGGTTGCATTGAGGGGGCTTCTACCGAAAAACGTCGGATTAGCCATTGTGAAGCTATGTGCATTCCTCAATGCAATCTCTCAGAAGGTGATCGATCCAGAAATCGTACCAAGGCTAAGGAGTGATGTAAAGAGATGAGGCCCGAAGAGACGAGGCCCGAAGGAATGCACAACTGAGGTAAAGAGACGAGGCCCGAAGAAAAAGTTGAGCTCGGATGAAAGGTTTGAGATCATAGCAATCGCGCCCGACGGCCAACCGATTGAACCCATTCGAACAAAGAACACATTTGTTGCTCAGTGCGGGGTTCTGGTTAGGGACAAGATCCCGATCAGCATCCAGCAATGGTTAAAGCCGGCTACAGAAGACCCTGAGGTGTCTTACGTCAATGATATGCAGAAAAATGATATTTGGACTAAGCTGAAGTCAAATTTCACCCTACCGCCGGAGGATGATCCGGAGAAGCCAGTTAAAGAGCAATTAATCAAGTCTTTTGCTCTTAAGAGGATGGCAGACCTATTCAGGAGGTGGAAGAAAGAGCTATATAGGTTTGTCGATAAAAAAGAGACACCAGAATTCAAGGGCAAATATGAGAAGATCAGAGATCACTGGCCCGCATTTGTGGCCAACAAGACATCGGAAAAGAGTAAGAAGATGTCGGCGACAAACAAGAAAAATGCTGCGAAGAAGAAGCTTCACCATCGCACGGGGTCAGGTGGCTACCTCGTAGCCCGACCTAAGTGGGCCAAGGTTGAGAATGATCTGGTTGAAAAAGGGATCGAACCAGAGACAATGAACTGGCCAGACCATTGCCAGACTTGGTTCTTCGGGGCTGGTGGAACCTTGGACCCTGTAAAAGGGAAGTGCATTTGGACGGACGAGCAACTTGACATACCCTTGAAGAAGCTTCGGTACTATATCGCTGCAGCGCAGAAAGGGACGTTCCTTCCAGACAGAGAGAACGAGGAGCTCACAAAGGCCCTCGGAAATCTTGAGCACCCTGGACGGACACGAGGCATGCTAGGATCCATTCCGTGGAAGGCTAGGTTTCCGGACGCAGGCGGTTGCAAAAGCCACGAGAGGAGGAAAAAATTGCAGCAGACCGGACTGCAGGCGCTGCACGCAAGGGTACAAGCGATAGAGGAACGAGAAGCAAATCGCAGCCAACGACTTGCCGAAGATTCCCCTGAAGCTACCCCGCCATCTCAGCGGAGAAGCAGTGTGGCTTCCACCGAGCTGCTTCAGCCGGAGCTTGTCTTGACGGCTCCTGCCAGCTATCCCGTGGATGCTATCACGGAGGCTCAAAATTGCCACCTTATGACGCAATGGATTAATATGAAGGTCAAGGCGGCTGTTGGCTTTGTTTTTCCTAATGAACCTGACGCAACTTTTCACTACCGGCCGATTCCAGAAGGATATGCTAAGGTGATGGTGGATGAAATAACGGAGGGATTTGAGGACCTCCCGCTTGACCACCCTACCGGAGAAGGGGAGACTCGGCTGGGTTCTTCTCTGAAGACTCCATGCCTATGGCGGAAGGAGCTCATCAACCTTCTGAACTGGACGCCTCCGCCTCCTCCTCCTCCTCCGGCGAGTCAGGGCACTCCGCCTCCTCCACCGCCTCCTCCTCCGGTGAGTGACGATCAGGGCCCTCGGCCGGCTCCTTCTCCGGTGCGTGGTGGCACTCCGCCTCCTTCTCTGCCTGTGCCGGCGCGCCCGAGCAGCCAGCCTCCTCCTTCTCCGCCTCGTCAGCAAGGGCGGAAGAGACCCGCCGCCGCTCCGGCAGCTGCTCCGGCGCGTCATAGTCCTTCTCCTCCTCCTCGTAAGCAAGTAAAGAAGACTGCCGCTCCGTCTGCTCTGCCGGCGTCTAGTAGTACAGCCAGAGGCGGGAGGACATACTGATTCGGTCCTTCTCTGAAGACTCCAGAGAAGTTACCATACGAGATGACCCCGGAGGAGAACGCGAAGATTGCGCGAACTGAGGTGAAGGACTGGTTTCACGGGTTGAAAGCACAGAGGCATCCACCTCCAGAGGAGAAGGTAGATCCGGTGAAAGTGAAGCGCACTCTGGCTGCCCTGGCAAAACCACCCAAGTCTCCGCCGAAAGGCAACTATGAGCGCATTATTGCAAAGACATGGGCCGAAACGAAGCGGTCGGGAAGTACAGTCAGTGATCAAAGGCTGAAAGAACGACGAGCAGCTTGGAAACAAATTGCCCAGCTCGGCGAACAAGCGAAGCAATCGTGCCCCCCGCTCAAGGTGCGTAGCGACATCGTCGATCCGAGGATGGTGCCCGGTTATAGAAATCTTGACGATTACCTGCCCGACGATGTACATTATGATCCCATGGAGGTGCAGATACACAGATACGAGTACGGGAAGCCTCTCATCAAAGATGAAAAATCTTTAACAACGATGATGCGAAGATTGCATGATTGGTACTTGAAAATCTGCAGAGAGTGTGGGGGGAGGAGTACTTTGTATGCGAGAGTTAAACCGGAGCATGACCTCATTGGAATTGAACTGTTGCCTATTCCATTTGAGGAGTTCTATCAGTTTTTCAATCAATTGGCCCTCGATAAAACAACGGTCACCTGCTACTGTCTGTAAGTACTACTACTTCTGTCATTAAGTCTCTCTATATTGCTCATCTCTTTCATTGCATGTATTTATAATTATCCTCACTATATTATGCAGATTGAAGATCGCCGAATTGAAGAAAAGACAAATCGGTGATATTGGGTTCGTTAACACATATCTCATAGACGCAACTGAGGTTGAACATCGTCCCAAAGATACCGAGGCCAACTTGCTACGATCATTCAAAATAAATGAAAACAAAGATATAATACTCTTTACTTACAACTTCAAGTGAGTGTTACTGTCTTGTGCATATTCGGTTTCCCTTATATATTAGTCCAGGTTATAGTAATGTAATTGATGAGTTATGCATGCGTGCCCAGGTACCACTATATTCTCCTAGAGATTAGGCTTGAGCAGGGAGTAGTAACTGTCTTGGACTCTAAACGAAAAGATCCCCAGGAGTATGCGGACATGACTGAAATCCTCAAGAAGTAAGTTAAATCGATCATTATCCACCATATCAGCAATTTTGTTCATTTCCTGATATCAAGTAATTGTTTTCTTTGTGTGGCAGGGTTTGGAGAAAATTCACCAGAAAAGTTCCGGGACTGCCGAAGGAGCTGCAATTTAGACACCCGAAAGTAAGTACTATAGTAACATGTTCTGCGCATCTCCTAGTGATTCAAGCGCTAGTTTCATCAAAACCATTTAGCATTCTTGCTTATCAGTTTGATTGACCTCTATTTCTTGTAAAGTGGTTGTGGCAGGAGCAAGGGAATGATTTCTGTGGATACTACGTCTGCGAGTCCATCCGCCACACGACCTGTGAGCAGGGCGGGTACTCTGACGAACAATATGAAGTGTGTAAATAACAATATTCACAATTTTATTTTATTACCATCATTTGTGTTGAGTTTCATTCATTCATATATATATATATATATATATATATATATATATATATATATATATATATATATATATATATATATATATATATATATATATATATGTATTGACCCCCTTCTTCAAATTAGATGTTTCGGAAGCGGGATGAACTCCTAGCACCAGCTCGCATGCGAGCAATTCAAGAGGAATTGGTGGCATTCTTTCTTGACCACGTGATCACTGAAGACGGAGAATACTATGTGGACCATGCGTCCGTATGATTATATTTGTAAGAGATAATTATTGTATATATGTAGCCGGTAGTGTCGGATAGATATACGAGAACTTGTTGTTCGACCAATCTGTCGGAGAAGGAGAGGTGGTCGATATCACTTCTCTCTGTATGCATATATGTTCATGCATGACGATCTTCTGTTTCCTTCGTTTGCTTACTAGCTAGCTAGCGTGTCTAGTCCTCTCTATACGTATGTATAGTACGTAGCGTCGACCAAGCACGGACATAAGAGAGGACACTTCTCTCTATTAATTATACCTAGCTAACACAATATATGAAACACCTAAATTAATCCCCCAAAACCCCCACCCCCCCCCTTAAAAAAAACAAAAACCCCAGCCACAGAAATGCTAACGCGTGGAGGCCTATTGGTCCCGGTTGGTGGAACCAACCGGGACCAAAGGCCCTCCTGCCTGGGCTCAGCGCGCAGGCCACGTGGAGGCCCATCTGTCCCGGTTCTGGTTAGAACTGGGACTAAAGGGTCAGGGCATTAGTAACGACCCTTTAGTCCCGGTTCTGGAACCGGGACAAAAGGCCCTTATGAACCGGGACAATAGGCCCGTTTTCTACTAGTGAGATGCGGTCCTGCAAAGCTGATCATCCTCAACGACAATGCACCCGGGTGGGTGTAGCCTCCAAGCCTCCTGCCGACTCTTGGACTTGGATGGAGGGTCTTGTATGGCAGCTACATAAAGTTGGTCGTGATGAGACTGGGCCCTCAAGCCGGCCAACATGGTGAGGAGAAGCCCCCAGAGCCTAATGAAACAAGGAGGGAAGTGAAGCCCCCGAGCATGGAAACGGTGAGAAGCCTGATGGAGCAAAGTGAAGCCCCCGAGACCAGAAGCGGCGAGGCCGGAGCTGAGGGAGTCCTGGATTAAGGGGTCCTCGGATGTCCGACCTATTGATGTGGGCCAAACTGTTGGGCTGTGAAGATACAAGACCGAAGACTCTCACCCGTGTCCGGATGGGACTCTCCTTGGCGTGGGAGGCAAGCTTGGCGTCCGGATAGGAAGATTCCTTTCTCTGTAACCGACTTTGTATAACCCTAGTCCCCTCCAGTGTCTATATAAACCAGAGGGCTTAGTCCGTAGAGGCAACAATCATAATCATACAGGCTAGACTTCTAGGGTTTGACCATTACGATCTCGTGGTAGATCAACTCTTGTAATACTCATCTTCATCAAGATCAATCAAGCAGGAAGTAGGGTATTACCTCCATAGAGAGGGCCCAAACCTGGGTAAACATCGTGTCCCCTGTCTCCTGTTACCATCAACCTTAGATGCACAGTTCGGGATCCCTACCCGAGATCCGCCGATTTTGACACCGACAATGGTGCTTTCATTGAGAGTTTCGTTGTGTCGTCACCAAAAGGTTTGATGGCTCCGTCGATCATCTGCAATAATGCATTCCAGGGGGAGGTCTTCCTCCCTGGACAGATCTTTGTATTCAGCGGCTTCGCACTGCGGGCCAACTCGTTTGGCCATCTAGAGCAGATCGACAGCTACGCCCCTGGCCATCAGGTCAGGTTTGGAAGCTTGAATTACGTTGCCGATATCCGCGGAGATTTGATCTTCGACGGATTCGAGCCCATGGCTGCCGCTCCCTGCCACCACGATGGACATGACCTAAATCTATCATCGAACCGTGCCCAGGAGATAGCGCCTGTAACCGCTCTGGCCCTGGATCCAGAGCAGAATGCGCCATCCAAAGACGGGAAACTCAACCCCGTCGCGGAGGCCACGCACTCAGCGGCATTAGAGCCGCACACAGATCCAACCTCAAGCGGGGCCTGTGTCACCGGAACCTCGGATTCGTCTCCGGCCATAGGCTCCGGACCGCGTACATCCGCACTCATCGAACCCAACCAGGCGCCGATCATCGAGTTCAGCTCCGCGGACATCTTTCGGCACTCACCTTTGGGCGATGTGCTAAACTCATTAAAAGCCCTCTCCTTAGCGGGGGACTCTCAGCCGAACTATATACGGTTTGAATTGGAAGCTGATAACGAAGAATTCCTCTTCCCACCCACCACCCACTTCATAGCCACTGTCGAAAACTTAACCGACGAGCTTGATTACGGCTCCGAAGACATCGACGGTATGGACGACGATGCCGGAGCAGGCACAAAAACCACCGCTCACAGGGCGCTGGACGGCCACCTCCTCGTATGACGTATAAATGGTGGATACACCCAAAGAGAACAACGGCGACAATGAGAAGGATTCAGTTGAGAATAAACCTCCTGAGATACAACCAAAGCGCCGACGTCAGCGGCGCCGCTCTAAACCACGCCGTGGAAAAAACAGCAATACCGGCACAGGGGAAAACAATATTCTGGACGATGCCGAAGACAACGAAGACCCTGTTGAACCAACTTCTGAACAGGATGAACAGAAGGATGGGCAAGTCAGCCCTAATGAACAGGCCATTAACAAAAACTCGGAGAACATCAACTATCTTCCACCCTCCGAGGATGAGGTGAGCCTCGGCGACGAAGACTTTATCGTGCCTGAGGAACCCGACGAGCAGGAGCGCCTTAAGCGCCGGCTAATTGCCACTGCGAGGAGCCTGAAAAAGAACCTGCAGTAGCTTCAAGCTGACCAAGATCTGCTTAATGAGAGATGGACTGATGTCCTGGCAGCCGAGGAATACGGCCTCGAGCAACCAACCAAAAGTAACCCGAAGCGCAAATTGTTACCCAATTCGACGACGAGGCGCTGGAGCCCGTCCTCCCAGCGCGCAATGCGGCTGACCGACCACCACGCGGTCGGGACAAAGCGGCAACTCAAGCCGAACACTAGTCCGCACTACCTCGCCGTAAAAACAGAGACACAACAACTCAGGGATACACATATGACCTGCGGCATGACCTGAAGAGCAGAGCAGGCCAGACCAGATCGATCTACGGATCACAGGAGCGTGCCCCGATGTGCGATGATGGCCATCCGACCGGACGTGACAAACATTACCACGCCCGGGCCAAGTACTACCGACGAACTCCATCCGAACTACGCCACGACGTGGCCTGACATAGAGGTGCCGCACACCCCCTCTGCTTCACTAATGAAGTAATGGACCATGAATTCTCGGGAGGGTTTAAACCCGTGAACATCGAATCATATGACGGGACCACGGACCCCGCGGTATGGATTGAGGATTTTCTTCTCCATATCCATATGGCACGTGGTGATGATCTTCATGCCATCAAATACCTCCCGCTAAAACTCAAGGGACCAGCTAGGTACTGGTTGAATAGTCTACCCGAAAATTCAATTGGCAGCTGGGAGGACTTGGAAGACGCTTTCCTTAACAACTTCCAAGGTACATATGTCCGACCTCTGGATGTCGACGACTTAAGTCACATAGTTCAACAGCCCGGAGAGTGAGCCAGGAAATTCTGGACTAGGTTCTTAACTAAAAACAACCAGATCGTCGACTGCCCGGATGCCGAAGCCCTAGCGGCCTTTAAGCATAGCATCCGCGACAAATGGCTTGCCCGTCACCTCGGCCAAGAAAAGCCGAAGTCAATGGCAGCCCTCATGTCACTCATGACCCGTTTTTGTGCAGGCGAGGATAGTTGTCTGGCCCGTAGCAATAACAATACAAGCGAACCTGGCACTTCTGAAACCAGAAACAACAACGACAATCCCCGACGCAACAAACACACGCGTCGATGCAACGGTGACAATACCGATGACACGACGGTCAATGCCGAATTCAGTGGCTCTAAGTTCGGTCAGCGGAAGAAGCCATATAAAAGAAATAATCCGGGCTCATCTAGCTTGACCGCATACTCGATCGTCCATGTCAAATCCACGGCACTCCTGATAAACCAGCCAATCATACCAACAAAGACTATTGAGTTTTCAAACAAGCCGGCAAGTTAAACGCCGAGAATAAGGAGAAGGGGTCGCAGAGCGAGGACGATGACGAGGAGCCCCGACCATCGAACATAGGGAAAAAGTAAGTCCCCCCCAAGTTAAAACAGTGAACATGATATACGCCACCCATAACCCCAAGAGGGAGCACAAGGCGCACTCAGGACGTCTAGGCAATGGAGCCAGTCGCCCCAAAGTTCAACCCATGGTCGTCCTGTCCGATCACTTTCAATCGCAGGGACCATCCGACCAGTATCCGTCATGGCGGTTCAGTCGCACTGGTCCTCGACCCAATCATTGATGGATTCCATCTTACGTGAGTCCTCATGGACGGTGGTAGCAGTTTGAACCTGCTCTATCAGGATACAGTGCGCAAAATGGGTATCGAACCCGTCATTGAAGCCTGGTTCGGGGGCTACTGAGGGAGTCCTGGATTAGGTGGTGTCTGGTTAGCCGGACTATAACCTTTGACCGGACTCTCAGACTATGAAGATACAAGATTGAAGACTTCGTCCCGTGTCCGGATGGGACTTTCCTTGGCATGGAAGGCAAGCTTGGCAATACGGATATGTAGATCTCCTTCCATTGTAACCGACTCTGTGTAACCCTAGCCCTCTCCGGTGTCTATATAAACCGGAGGGTTTTAGTTCGTAGGACAACGACAATCATACCATAGACTAGCTTCTAGGGTTTAGCCTCTCTGATCTCGTGGTAGATCTACTCTTGTACTACCCATATCATCAATATTAATCAAGCAGGAGTAGGGTTTTACCTCCATCGAGAGGGCCCGAACCTGGGTAAAAACATCGTGTCCCTTGTCTCCTGTTACCATCCGCCTAGACGCACAGTTCGTGACCCCCTACCCGAGATCCGCCGGTTTTGACACCGACAACCACCTTGTCTCTTGGATCGCGTCGCCGCCCTGGGAGTCGCTATAGACTACAATCAGATTGGGCCTAAACCCGATCTGAGAGAGATTAACTCTCCCCAGGTCACCCATCACGTCGCAGTGGTGGAGGAACAATGCGGCGACCCTTCATCTATCCTAAGGACTAGATATGTCTGGATTCCCAAGCCCTCCAGGCCGGATACCCGCGCACGGGAGGACGTCACTCAAGCCCTGAACTTGGAGTCAGGCAGCGGGCCAGATTCATTGGACAACATCCAAGAATCCAAACTTCCGAGTTCGGAAACTCCCTGACCCCTAAGTCTCAGATTGGGTGAGGTTTTGGATTTAATTCTACCCACCCACCCAAACATAAGCGATCTATCCCAAATTAGGCAAGAGCCCCAAGAAACAGTACACCATTATTGGGCTAGATTCCTCCTGGTAATGAAAAGGATCAAGGACTGCCGCGAGGAAGACGCAATATCATTCTTCTACAATAATTGCACGGACAAGGGAATCCTCAACGCCATAAGTCGCCGTGAAATTACACGCTTCGCCGACTTGGCGTCCATAGTACGAAAGTACTGTGCGATGGAAAGCACCTGGAAAATCGAAATAAAATTTTGGGACAATCCGGCCCTAAATACGAACCCAGTCCGAAATAAAAGGGTGCATTATCGCCATACACACATGTTAAACACCAAAAAGCAGAAACCCTCTATAGGGCATGGAACCATACTGGAGGGATGGCTCAATGGACCCTGTAAAATTCACAGTACAGAGGACGCCACACCAACTCATAGCCTTAGAGCATGTTGGATACTCCGGCAGGTGGCCAAAAGTGGCGAAGATCTTCTAATTCCAGAAGCCGCAGAGCACCATCCCAGGGATACCAGTACGGTATTAACAGTCTTCGAGACTTTCGCATCAAATAATATGCGAAAACAAGCACTTCGCAGCCTTGCCGAAATCTACCATGTGGCAACAATAAACCCATGGAGTGACACGGCTATTACTTTTAATGCCAGTGACGAACCTAAATTCCGAACAGCCCGAGCACCAGCCGCATTGGTCCTCAGTCCAATAGTGGACGGCTTTCGACTCACCAAGGTACTCATGGACGGCGGCAGTGGATTGAACCTCATTTATGAGGAAACCCTTCAAAAATGGAAATAGACTGGAACCGCATTGAGCGAAGCAGCACAACCTTTAGAGCAATAATCCCCAGTCGGGAAGCGCGTTGTACAGGAAAAATCACACTAGATGTGGTGTTCGGCACGCCGGATAATTACAGGTCCGAAGAGGTTACGTTCTAAGTGGCCCCATTCAGTAGCGGATACCATGCTCTGTTAGGGCGGGAGGCGTTTACAATCTTCCAAGCCATACCCCATTACGGGTACATGAAGCTCAAAATGCCCGGGCCCAACGGAATCATCACTCTTGCCAGTGATCCGGACATAGCACTCCGTGCCAAAAATAAGACAGCCGCACTGGCCCTCGAGGCACTATTCGAAGCCCTAGCGGCTGAGGAACAGACTGCGCTGCGCTCCATGGTGAACAGGGACGATGTGATACTTGATAAAAGATCCAAGTCCACCTCCTTTAAACCGGCGGACGAAATAGTCAAATTCCAAGTCCATCCAACGGACCCTACAAAAACAGCTTCCATCGGGGCACAATTAAACCCTGATGTTGACGCCGCTCTACGAGAGTTCCTACGCGAGAACTGGGACATTTTTGCCTGGCACCCTTCAGACATGCCAGGGATCCCACGCAGGCTGGCCGAGCACAACCTAAATATTCTAAAAGGATTCAAGCCAGTCAAGCAGGCTCTTCGGCGTTTCTCCGAACCTAAGAGACAAGCCATGGGAGAGGAACTAGCCAAGTTATGGGAGGCTGGATTCATCAGAGAAATAAAACATCCGGACTGACTAGCAAACCTGGTGATGGTACCAAAGAAGGACAAATCCTGGCGCTTGTGCGTCGATTTTAAGGACCTTAACAAGGCTTTCCCAAAGGATCCCTTCCCCCTCCCCCGCATCGATCAAATTATCGACGCTACCGCGGGACACGATTCATTGTGTTTCCTCGACGAATACTCTGGCTACCATCAAATTAAGATGGCAGAGCCAGACCAAGCCGCAACGGCATTCATCACACCATACGGCCCCTTTTGCTTCAACACAATGCCCTTTGGGCTCAAAAACGCCGGCGCAACATATCAGCACATGATTCAGACATGTCTGGCAAACCAGATCGACAAAACAGTGGAGGCCTACGTGTTGGAAATATGCCCTAGAGGCAATAATAAATTGATTATTATTATATTTCCTTGTTCATGATAATCGTTTATTATCCATGCTATAATTGTATTGATAGGAAACTCAGATACATGTGTGGATACATAGACAACACCATGTCCCTAGTAAGCCTCTAGTTGACTAGCTCGTTGATCAATAGATGGTTACGGTTTCCTGACCATGGACATTGGATGTTGTTGATAACGGGATCACATCATTAGCAGAATGATGTGATGGACAAGACCCAATCCTAAGCATAGCACAAGATCGTTTAGTTCGTATGCGAAAGCTTTTCTAATGTCAAGTATCATTTCCTTAGACCATGAGATTGTGCAACTCCCGGATACCATAGGAGTGCTTTGGGTGTGCCAAACGTCACAACGTAACTGGGTGGCTATAAAGGTACACTACGGGTATCTCCGAAAGTGTCTGTTGGGTTGGCACGAATCGAGACTGGGATTTGTCACTCCGTGTAAGCGGAGAGGTATCTCTGGGCCCACTCGGTAGGACATCATCATAATGTGCACAATGTGATCAAGGAGTTGATCACGGGATGATGTGTTACGGAACGAGTAAAGAGACTTGCCGGTAACGAGATTGAACAAGGTATCGGGATACCGACGATCGAATCTCGGGCAAGTATCGTACCGATAGACAAAGGGAATTGTATACGGGATTGATTAAGTCCTTGACATCGTGGTTCATCCGATGAGATCATCATGGAACATGTGGGAGCCAACATGGGTATCCAGATCCCGCTGTTGGTTATTGACCGAAGAGTCATCTCGGTCATGTCTGCATGTCTCCCGAACCTGTAGGGTCTACACACTTAAGGTTCGATGACGCTAGGGTTATAAAGGAAGTTTGTATGTGGTTACCGAATGTTGTTCGGAGTCCCGGATGAGATCCCGGACGTCATGAGGAGTTCCAGAATGGTCTGGAGGTAAAGATTTATATATACGAAGTCCTATTTCGGCCATCGGGACAAGTTTCGGGGTCATCGGTATTGTACCGGGACCACCGGAAGGGTCCCGGGGGTCCACCGGGTGGGGCCACCTATCCCGGAGGGTCCCATGGGATGAAGTGGGAAGGGATCCAGCCCAAAGTGGGCTGGGGCACCACTTTCCCCTAGGGCCCATGCGCCTAGTGTGGGGAAACCCTAAAGGAACAGTCCTAGGAGGGGAAGGCACCTCCTAGGTGCCTTGGGGGGGAGGGAATCCTCCCTTGGCCGCCACCCCAAGACCCATCTAGGGCTGCC
Organism: Triticum dicoccoides; assembly: GCF_002162155.2. Classification (NCBI taxonomy): domain Eukaryota; kingdom Viridiplantae; phylum Streptophyta; class Magnoliopsida; order Poales; family Poaceae; genus Triticum; species Triticum dicoccoides. Next base: position 785,735,244 of record NC_041382.1, read on the forward strand.
GCCCCTCTAGGGGTGGGAACCCTAGAGGGGGCGCACCCTCCTCCCTCTCCCCTATATATAGTGAGGCCTGGGGCTGCCCATAACACGTGATCTGATCCATGCCTTTGGTTGCCTCCTTCTCCCTTCTCCAACATCTCCTCCTCTCCCGTGGTGCTTGGCGAAGCCCTGCAGGATTGCCACGCTCCTCCATAACCACCATGCCATTGTGCTGCTGCTGGATGGAGTCTTCCTCAACCTCTCCCTCTCTCCTTGCTGGATCAAGGCATGGGAGACGTCACCGGGCTGTACGTGTGTTGAACGCGGAGGTGCCGTCCGTTCGGCACTAGGATCATCGGTGATTTGGATCACGACGAGTACGACTCCATCGACCCCGTTCTCTTGAACGCTTCCGCGCGCGATCTACAAGGGTATGTAGATCCACTCCTCTCTCGTTGCTAGATGACTCCATAGATAGATCTTGGTGACACGTAGGAAAATTTTGAATTTCTGCTACGTTCCCTAACAGTGGCATCATGAGCTAGGTCTATGCGTAGATTCTATGCACGAGTAGAACACAAAGTAGTTGTGGGCGTCGATATTGTCAATTATCTTGCCGTTACTAGTCTTATCTTGATTCGACGACATCGTGGGAGGAAGCGGCCCGGACCGACCTTACACGTACTCTTACGTGAGACTGGTTCCACCGACTGACATGCACTAGTTGCATAAGGTGGCTAGCGGGTGTCTGTCTCTCCTACTTTAGTCGGATCGGATTCGATGAAAAGGGTCCTTATGAAGGGTAAATAGAAATTGGCATATCACGTTGTGGTTTTTGCGTAGGTAAGAAACGTTCTTGCTAGAAACCCATAGCAGCCACGTAAAACATGCAAACAACAATTAGAGGACGTCTAACTTGTTTTGCAGGGTATGCTATGTGAGGTGATATGGCCAAAGGATGTGATGAATGATATATGTGATGTATGAGATTGATCATGTTCTTGTAATAGGAATCACGACTTGCATGTCGATGAGTATGACAACCGGCAGGAGCCATAGGAGTTGTCTTAATTTATTTATGACCTGCGTGTCAACGTAAACGTCATGTAATTACTTTACTTTATTGCTAACCATTAGCTGTAGTAGTAGAAGTAATAGATGACGTGACAACTTCGTGGAGACACGATGATGGAGATCATGATGATGGAGATCATGGTGTCATGCCGGTGACAAGATGATCATGGAGCCCCAAGATGGAGATCAAAGGAGCTATATGATATTGGCCATATCATGTCACTATTATTTGATTGCATGTGATGTTTATCATGTTTATACATCTTATTTGCTTAGAACGACGGTAGTAAATAAGATGATCCCTCATTAAAATTTCAAGAATGTGTTCTCCCCTAACTGTGCACCGTTGCTAAAGTTCATCGTTTCGAAGCACCACGTGATGATCGGGTGTGATAGATCCTTACGTTCACATACAACGGGTGTAAGACAGTTTTACACATGCAAAACACTTAGGGTTAACTTGACGAGCCTAGCATGTGTATAGACATGGCCTCGGAACACAGAAGACCGAAAGGTCGAGCATGAGTTGTATAGAAGATACGATCAACATGAAGATGTTCACCGACGTTGACTAGTCCGTCTCACGTGATGATCGGACACGGCCTAGTTGACTCGGATCATGTAATCACTTAGATGACTAGAGGGATGTCTATCTGAGTGGGAGTTCATAAGATGAACTTGTTTATCCTGAACATAGTCAAAAGGATTTTGTAAATTATGTCGTAGGTCGCGCTATAGTTCTACTGTTTAGATATGTTCCTAGAGAAAATTTAGTTGAAAGTTGATAGTAGCAATTATGCGGACTAGGTCCGTAAACTGAGGATTGTCCTCATTGCTTCATAGAAGGCTTATGTCCTTAATGCACCGCTCAGTGTGCTTCCTCGAACGTTGTCTATGGATGTTGCGAACATCTGACATACACGTTTTGATAACTACGTGATAGTTCAGTTGAACGGTTTAGAGTTGAGGCACCGAAGACGTTTTTGAAACGTCGCAAAACATATGAGATGTTTTGAGGGCTGAAATTGGGATTTCAGGCTCGTGCCCACGTCAAGAGGTATAAGACCTCCGACGATTTTCTTAGCCTGCAAACTAAGGGAGAAAAGCTCAATTGTTGAGCTTGTGCTCAGATTGTCTGAGTACAACAATCATTTGAATCAAGTGGGAGTTGATCTTCCAGATAAGATAGTGATGGTTCTCTGAAGTCATTACCACCAAGCTGCTAGAGCTTCGTGATGAACTATAATATATCAGGGACATATATGATGATCCTTGAGATATTCACGATGTTTGACACCACAAAAGTAGAAATCAAGAAGGACCATCAATTGTTGATGGTTGGTGAAACCACTAGTTTCAAGAAGGGTAAGGGCAAGAAGGGATACTTCATGAAACGGCAATTCAGCTGCTGCTCTAGTGAAGAAACCCAAGGTTGAACCCAAACCCGAGACTAAGTGCTTCTGTAATAAGGGGAACAACCACTGGAGCAGAATTACCCTAGATACTTGGTAGATGAGAAGGCTGGCAAGGTCGATAGAAGTATATTGGATATACATTGTGTTAATGTGTACTTTACTAGTACTCCTAGTAGCACCAGGGTATTAGATACCGGTTCGGTTGCTAAGTGTTAGTAACTCAAAATAAAAGCTACGGAATAAACGGAGACTAGCTAAAGGTGAGCTGACGATATGTGTTGGAAGTGTTTCCAAGGTTGATATGATCAAGCATCACACGCTCCCTCTACCATCGAGATTGGTGTTTGCGTTGAGCATAGACATGATTGGATTATGTCTATCGCAATACGGTTATTCATTTAAGGAGAGAGTAATGGTTACTCTGTTTATTTGAATAATACCTTCAATGGTCTTACACCTAAAATGAATGGTTTATTGAATCTCGATCGTAGTGATACACATGTTCATGCCAAAAGATATAAGATAGTAATGATAGTACCACCTGCTTGTGGCACTGCCACGTAAGTCATATCGGTATAAAACGCATGAAGAAGCTCCATGTTGATGGATCTTTGGGCTCACTCGTTTTTGAAAGGTTTGAGACATGCGAACCATGTCTATTGGTGTATATGCATGAAGAAACTCCATGCAAATGGACCTTTTGGACTCACTTGATTTTGAATCACTTGAGACATGCAAATCATACCACATGGGCAAGATGACTGAAAGCCTCGGTTTCAGTAAAATGGAACTGGAAAGCAACTTGTTGGAAGTAATACATTTTGATGTGTGCAGTTCAATGAGTGCTGAGGCGTGTAGTGGATATCGTTATGTTCTTACTTCACAGATGATTTGAGTAGATGTAGAGTATATTTACTTGATGAATCACGAGTCTGAATTATTGAAAGGTTCAAGTAATTTCAGTGTGAAGTTGAAAGATCGTCGTGACAAGAGGATAAAATATCTATGATATGATCATAGAGATGAATATCTGAATTACGAGTTTGGCACAGAATTAAGACATTGTGGAAATTGTTTCACAACTAATACAGCCTGGAACACCATAGCGTGATGGTGTGTCCGAACATCATAACTGCACCCTATTGGATATGATGCATACCATGATGTCTCTTATCGAATTACCACGATAGTTTATGGGTTAGGCATTAGAGACAACCACATTCACTTTAAATAGGGCACCACGTAATTCCGATGATATGACACCGTATGAACTATGGTTAGAGAAACCTAAGCTGTCATTTCTTAAAAGTTTGGGGCTGCGATGCTTATGTGAAAAAGTTTCAGGCTGATAAGCTCGAACCCAAAGCGGATAAATGCATCTTCATAGGACACCCAAAACAGTTGGGTATGCCTCCTGTCTCAGATCCGAAAGCAATAAGGGATTGTTTCTGGAATCGGGTCCTTTCTCGAGGAAAAGTTTCTCTCGAAAGAATTGAGTGGGAGGATGGTGGAGACTTGATGAGGTTATTGAACCGTCTCTTCAACTAGTGTGTGGCAGGGCACAGGAAGTTGTTCCTGTGGCACCTACACCAATTGAAGTGGAAGCTTATGATAGTGATCATGAGACTTCGGATCAAGTCACTACCAAACCTTGTGGGATGACAAGGATGCGTACTACTTCAGACTGGTACGTAATCCTGTCTTGGAAGTCATGTTGCTAGACACAAATGAACCTACGAGCTATGGAGAAGCGATGGTGGGCCCAGATTCCGATAAATGGCTCGAGGCCATATAATCCGAGAGAGGATCCATGTATGAAAACAAAGTGTAGACTTTGGAAGAACTACTTGATGGTCGTAAGGCTGTTGAGTGCAGATGGATTTTAAAAGGAAGACATACAATGATGGTAAGTGTCACCATTGAGAAAGCTTGACTTGTCGTTAAGGTGTTTCCCGACAAGTTCAAGGAGTTGACTATGGTGAGACTTTCTCACTCGTAGCGATGCTAAGAGTCTGTTGGAATTATATTAGCGATTACTGCATTATTTATGAAATCTTGCAGATAGGATGTCAAAACATTGTTTCCTCTACGATTTTCTTGAGGAAAGGTTGTATGTGATACAACCGGAAGGTTTTGTCAATCCTGAAAGATGCTAATAAGTATGCAAAGCTCCAGCAATCCTTCTAAGGACTGGAGTAAGCATCTCGGAGTTGGAATGTATGCTTTGATGAGATGATCAAAGATTTTGGGTTTATACAAAGTTTATGAGAAACTTGTATTTCCAAAGAAGCGAGTGGGAGCACTATAGAATTTCTGATGAATATATGTTGTTGACATGTTGTTAATCAGAAATGACGTAGAATTTCTGGAAAGCATGTAGGGTTATTTGGAAAGTGTTTTTCAATGGAAAGCCTGGATTACGCTACTTGAACATTGAGCATCAAGATCTATAAGGATAGATCAAAACGCTTAATGGTACTTTCAAATGAATACATACCGTGACAAGATTTTGAAGGAGTTCAAAATGGATCGGCAAAGAAGGAGTTCCTGGCTGTGTTATAAGGTGTGAACATTGAGTAAGACTCGAAACCTGACCATGGCAGAATAGAGAGAAAGGACGAAGGTCGTCCCCTATGCTTAAGACATAGGCTCTACAGTATGCTATGCTGTGTACCGCACCTAAAATGTGCCTTGCCATGAGTCAGTCAAGGGGTACAAGAGTGATCTAAGAATGGATCACAGGACAGCGGTCAAAGTTATCCTTAGTAACTAGGGGACTAAGGAATTTTCTCGATTATGGAGGTGGTAAAAGAGTTCGTCGTAAAGGGTTACGCCGATGCAAACTTTAACACTAATCTAGAATATTCTGAGTAGTAAACTGGATTCGTATAGTAGAACAGTTATTTGGAATAAGCTCCAAATAGAACGTGGTAGCTGCATCTAGGAGATGCCATAGAGATTTGCGAAGTACATACGGATCTGAATGTTGCAGACCCGTTGACTAAAACCTCTCTCACAAGCAACATGATCAAACCTAGAACTCATTGAGTGTTAATCACATAGTGATGTGAACTAGACTACTGACTCTAGTAAACTCTTGGGTGTTAGTCACATGGCGATGTGACCTGTGAGTGTTAATCACATGGCGATGTGAACTAGATTATTGACTCTAGTGCAAGTGGGAGACTGTTGGAAATATGCCCTAGAGGCAATAATAAATTGATTATTATTATATTTCCTTGTTCATGATAATCGTTTATTATCCATGCTATAATTGTATTGATAGGAAACTCAGATACATGTGTGGATACATAGACAACACCATGTCCCTAGTAAGCCTCTAGTTGACTAGCTCGTTGATCAATAGATGGTTACGGTTTCCTGACCATGGACATTGGATGTCGTTGATAACGGGATCACATCATTAGGAGAATGATGTGATGGACAAGACCCAATCCTAAGCATAGCACAAGATCGTGTAGTTCATATGCTAAAGCTTTTCTAATGTCAAGTATCATTTCCTTAGACCATGAGATTGTGCAACTCCCGGATACCGTAGGAGTGCTTTGGGTGTGCCAAACGTCACAACGTAACTGGGTGGCTATAAAGGTACACTACGGGTATCTCCGAAAGTGTCTGTTGGGTTGGCACGAATCGAGACTGGGATTTGTCACTCCGTGTAAGCGGAGAGGTATCTCTGGGCCCACTCGGTAGGACATCATCATAATGTGCACAATGTGATCAAGGAGTTGATCACGGGATGATGTGTTACGGAACGAGTAAAGAGACTTGCCGGTAACGAGATTGAACAAGGTATCGGGATACCGACGATCGAATCTCGGGCAAGTATCGTACCGATAGACAAAGGGAATTGTATACGGGATTGATTAAGTCCTTGACATCGTGGTTCATCCGATGAGATCATCGTGGAACATGTGGGAGCCAACATGGGTATCCAGATCCCGCTGTTAGTTATTGACCGGAGAGTCATCTCGGTCATTTCTGCATGTCTCCCGAACCCGTAGGGTCTACACACTTAAGGTTCGATGACGCTAGGGTTATAAAGGAAGTTTGTATGTGGTTACCGAATGTTGTTCGGAGTCCCGGATGAGATCCCGGACGTCACGAGGAGTTCCGGAATGGTTCGGAGGTAAAGATTTATATATAGGAAATCCTATTTCGGCCATTGGGACAAGTTTCGGGGTCATCGGTATTGTACCGGGACCACCGAAAGGGTCCCGGGGGTCCATCGGGTGGGGCCACCTATCCCGGAGGGTCCCACGGGCTGAAGTGGGAAGGGATCCAGCCCAAAGTGGGCTGGGGCGCCACTTTCCCCTAGGGCCCATGCGCCTAGTGTGGGGAAACCCTAAAGGAAGAGTCCTAGGAGGGGAAGGCACCTCCTAGGTGCCTTGGGGGGGAGGGAATCCTCCCTTGGCCGCCACCCCAAGACCCATCTAGGGCTGCCGCCCCTCTAGGGGTGGGAACCCTAGAGGGGGCGCACCCTCTTCCCTCTCCCCTATATATAGTGAGGCCTGGGGCTGCCCATAACACGTGATCTGATCCATGCCTTTGGTTGCCTCCTTCTCCCTTCTCCAACATCTCCTCCTCTCCCGTGGTGCTTGGCGAAGCCCTGCAAGATTGCCACGCTCCTCCATCACCACCACGCCATTGTGCTGCTGCTGGATGGAGTCTTCCTCAACCTCTCCCTCTCTCCTTGCTGGATCAAGGCATGGGAGATGTCACCGGGCTGTACGTGTGTTGAACGCGGAGGTGCTGTCCGTTCGGCACTAGGATCATCGGTGATTTGGATCACGACGAGTACGACTCCATCGACCCCGTTCTCTTGAACGCTTCCGCGTGCGATCTACAAGGGTATGTAGATCCACTCCTCTCTCGTTGCTAGATGACTCCATAGATAGATCTTGGTGACACGTAGGAAAATTTTGAATTTCTGCTACGTTCCCCAACACTACGTAGATGACGTGGTCGTCAAAACCAAACATGTCGAATCTTTAGTAGACGACTTGAGGCTCACATTCGATAACCTCTAAACATATGACATCAAGCTCAACCCGGAAAAATGCATTTTCGGCGTACCAGCCGGAAAGCTCTTGGGCTTCATTGTATCCGGTAGAGGAATTGAAGCAAATCCGGCCAAGATCCGAGCTCTGTCACAATTGGATATCCCAAAGGACCTCAAACAAATACAAAATTTGACTGGATGCGTGGCGGCTCTAAGACGCTTTATCTCCCGCCTGGGAGAAAAGGCATTACCCCTCTATCGCCTCCTTCGGTGCACCGAACACTTCGAGTGGACGGACGCCGCCACAGCCGGACTGGAAGAAATAAAAGCCATATTGGCAACCAACCCAGTCCTGGTCGCGCCAAACATTGGCGAAGCAATGCTATTATATATTGCGGCAACTCATCAAGTGGTGAGCGGAGTGCTCGTCGTCGAACGAGAAATGGACAGACATAAATTCCCCCTTCAAAAGCCGGTTTACTTTGTATCCACTGTGCTTACTCCATGCAAATCACGGTACCCACATTATCAAAAGATAGTGTACGCGGTATTCATGGCATCCCAGAAACTGCGACACTACTTTCAAGAGTGTTCGATAACGGTAGCCTCGGAAGTGCCACTTAATGATATTATAAACAACCGCGACGCGACGGGCCGGATTGCCAAATGGGCCATTGAGCTCCTCCCGTTCGACAAAACTTACAAGCCACGGCGAGCTATTAAGTCGCAAGTATTGGCCGACTTCGTCGCCGAATGGACGGAAGCCGAACTCCCTAAAGAGTACGACACATATTCCAACTGGATCATGCACTTCGATGGCTCCAAAATGTTGGCTGGTCTAGGGGCTGACGTCGTTTTGACGTCCCCAATAGGAGATACAGTTCAATACGTACTCCAGATAATGTATACAGACTCCAACAATGCAGCCGAATATGAGGCCCTTCTACATGGTCTCCGGATGGTAGCATCCATGGGCATCCAACGCCTAGAGGTGCGCGGGGATTCGAACCTCGCGATATCCCAAATAAATGGAGACTTTAATGCCAAGGATCCGAAAATGGCAGCTTATCGCAACGCCATCCTAAAAATGTCAGCTCGGCTCGAGGGGCTCGAATTTCACCACATAACCCAGGAAAACAACCAGGCGGCAGATGTCCTGGCACGCATCGGCGCAAAACGCGATGTAGTCCCCCCCAACATATTTTTGGAGAGGCTGTTCAAGCCATCCGTAGTACGGGAAGGGGAACCTGGCAATAACAGCCCGGACCCAACCGCACTGCCCGATACCGAACACTCTGACATAATTGGAGGCTCTGCCAACGAAATGACATCCTCATCCCACGCAATAATGGTCGTCATCTCCCCGTGGACAGAACCATTCCTAGCCTACCTAACTAGGCAGGAACTCCCCGAGGACCAAAATGAGGCACGCTGCATAGTGCGGCGATCTAAAGCCTATAAAGTCCATGAGGGAGAGCTTTATAAGAAAAGCACCACCGGAGTCCTTCAAAGGTGCATCTCCGAAGAGGAAGGGCGGAATCTTCTGGCAGAAATTCATGCCGGACTTGGCGGCCACCAAGCTGCAGCCCGGGCCCTTGTAAGCAAGGCCTTCCGTACAAGCTTTTATTGGCCGACGGCCCGGGCAGACGCTCAGGGCTTAGTCCAACGCTGTGTTGGTTGCCAGCTTTTTGCAAACCAAAGCCATATGCCACCCACCGCCCTCCAAACTATCCCCATCACCTGGCCCTTCGTGGTCTGAGGGCTTGACATGGTTGGACCCCTTAAAGGAGGAACCCACAAGAAAAAATACTTGCTGGTCATGGTGGATAAGTTCACCAAATGGATAGAAGCCAAGCCTGTTAAGACGGCCGAAACCGGACCGGTGATAGATTTCATATCCGGGGTCGTACACCGTTACGGCGTCCCCCACAACATCATCACTGATAATGGCATGAACTTTACGACCGACGAGGTAAAACTCTAGTGGAAAAACATGGGCATCAAGCTCGATTATGCTTCAGTCTATCACCCGCAAACTAACGGTCAGGTCGAGCGGGCAAATGGTCTTATCATGAGCGGCATCAAACCCAGATTAGTGCGGTCCCTCAAGGAATCTAACATGCACTGGGTAGAGGAGCTCGACTCCGTACTCTGGGGGCTGCGGACCACGCCGAATCGCACTACCGGATACACACCATTCTTCATGGTATACGGCACAGAGGCAGTTCTGCCCTGCGACATAATTCATGACTCACCTCGAGTGTGCATGTACGAAGAAAGAGAAGCCGAGCTTGATCGACAGGACAGTTTTGACCCCTTGGAGGAGGATTGTGACATGGCAAAAGCCCGTTCCGCATTCTATCTACAGCAGGCTCAAAGATACCAAAGCAGAGAAGTACGGGACAAAACTTACAATGTTGGCGAGTTAGTTCTACGCCTGCCGGATAAGAAAAAGGACAAACTGAATCCCAAATGGGAAGGTCCCTTCATTATTGACCAAGTCCTCACTGGTGGAGCGTACCGTCTGCGGGATGCATCGGATAATCGACTCGAGCCGAACCCATGGAACGCAGCCCGACTCCGAAGATTCTATGCCTAGCGCCGGACTCTGTGTTTGTCTCCTTCCTCTGTCCATTTTTTATACACTATCTATCTTAGATTTCTCTCCTTCTCCCTTTCTTTTCTCTCACACCCTTTAAGGGCCCATTTGTGCCTTGTTTGCACACAGCTGACGCGCTATCCGCGTTCATTATACCTGGGGGCTCTTTAACAGAAGCTTATTTATACAGGCTTCATGCCCAACACATGTGTTATACTTCCGCATGTACCTTTTATTCACCATTATATGCATCGATATGACTTAAATTTTGGCCAAGCTGGGTTGCCTGGCTCTTGTATTTATGCCCTACGTTCCCGTTAATTTGGCTAGGGCATAAGGGGAGCACCTTTGTGATTGTTACTGTCGGGTCAGCCGGATGTGTACCTCAGACTGGGTGAAGCCGAAAGCTAGCGTTCTTAAGGGAATATTCGGTCGGTGAACTAAAGATGATTTCTCACTTATTTATTTATGCGCCCCCAGATGTTTCTCTGCGTCTCTTTTCGCAGTCCGGACATGCACTTTAGGGCATGTCTCCCAGGGAAAGGAACTCCTAACGGAACTATTCTCCCTGGAAGATGTTTCTTACTAACCATGTAATATAACACAACTAGTTGGGCACTTGTCTGTTCAAGCACTAATGACCCCTACGCCTGGTCTCCATGCATGCCCCGGCTCTTACATAATCGAGAGGGTATTCGGATACACTCCGGACCGTCGGGTCCCGAGGTTGAAGCGACAAGGTCCGCCATGACAAACGATCTACAATCCGGCTAGAAGGCATTATACATGTCACTTTAAATTACATAGTCAATTTGACTGGTTAAATTCCTCTTCAATACCATCCAATAGGCTGTCTAGTCTACAGTCCCGTTGGGAATACTTTGCGGCCAATTCTACTTGGCCGTACACTAAGCTCACAGGGATCTCCTTCCCATCAGGCCCCACAGGTCCGACCTCGGCCATGTGGTTTGGGTCAGCCTTCATGTATCGCATCTTCACCATGGCCCAGGCTTCCCTGGCACCTTGACGGCATGCCGATATCTTCCATAATCGGAAGCGCCGCCGTGCTCCCTTTAGCCTCTCCGCAAGCTCTCCAAGTCCTTTGGGCACGGAGACGGATGGCCACAAGGCCTGGGCGTCGCCTTGCATCACCTGCCGAACTCGTTCGTGCTGTTGTGAGAGCTCGGGAAGAAGGTCACCCGTAGAACCAGGCATTTCCTCTGCAGGACGACCTGTTAGCATACCTACAGACATAACTTTGTCAGCTGGCTTCCTCGCCGAACTCTTTTTCAAAAGTTCGTTCAAGCACTTACTAAAAATGCCGAGTCGAAGCCGTCGATTCTCCTTAACGGAGTCCGACAGCTGGGAACGAGCATCCTTTAGTTCCACGCCCAGCTGGGTGTTGGCGTCTAGGAGATCATTCTTCTCCTGCCTCACCCTTGTAAGCATGCTCTCACCGGCCTTTAGTTGGCATAGGAGTTGTTGCTTATCCGGATTTACTCGGGCGTCATCTGCAATTTTATCGTCAGATCTGCATGTATGCCGCACTTTATATGATACCTATCATTTGAAGCATATATTACCAGAGGGGGTCTCCTTGGGCTCCCCTGCTGCGGCTAGTGCAGCCTGAAGTTGGGCTTTGCACTCTTCCAGCTCATGGGACAGTTGGGTATTCTTTTCTGTAAGAACCTACATAACAAATGATCCTTAAATCAGTTATCCTAACTGGTTCAAGTCTCAGGGGCTACTGGTATATATAATCACCAAATTTTCTCACCTGTATGTCCTTTACATACTGCTCCGTGGCTCTGGCTAGACCATTTCGAGCAGCACGGAGGTACGGATCTCCCGAGTTGAAGGCATCAATTGCCTCTTGGGAGAAACAAGCGTCACGAAGAACGGTCCGGCGATGCATGTGATTCATGGCACTCTCCACCTCGGATTTGGTGGCGGACAGTCTGTCTGCATCCTCTGTCGGAGGAGCATCCGGCACGCGCCTCGTATTTGCTTATGCTTCCGAGTCCGGCCTTGGAGCCTGGCTGGTGGAGGCGCGATTGGCGGCCTCTCCGGATATAGTACGGCGAGCGCTCTTTTTCCTAAAAGAATGCACGGGCGTTAGTATGCCTCTGAGAATAGTATCTCGGAATAACACAGCGCGCCATACCGCTGCGCTGGTGTCTCAATCCGGACTGCGTGCTTTTTCAGCCCGCCGGGCCTCGCAGCCCCTTGTTGGCTAGTCGCTGCAGGCTCGGTATTCCGCCTCGAGGGCCTCCCCTGCAAAACATCATTGCTATACGGTAATCAAAAATACGCAAGGAGGGATCCTTTTCAAAGTACTGGGACTTCGGTCTCAGTTACCTATGAGGCTGGAAGTAGTCCGGGATAATCGGCTGTAATGGCCACCAAGGCATTGTCATTGCTCAATTGGAAAAATACCCCATCGATCAGCTCCATAGATATGTCCGGATCCTCTTGGGAGGCCAGGTCAAGGGACCGTCCTGGATCCTCGGGTTGTGGAGGAGGGCTGTTTATCTCCCTTACGGCCTTGCGCAGCTCCTGCGTTGAAACCGCAAGGTAGAATACTTAACTATGGTAATATGGAACGGATGTGCCAGAAAAAGCGTCAGCTTACCCAGCTTGGAGGATTGTACATAGAAAATCCGCCCTGAGGATTGACGCGGAGGCATTCCTCCTCTTCTCCCTTGTACAAAGTGGACAAGATCTTTATTAGAGCAGCACCCGATTCCGGCCCCTTACGGCCGCAGCGGGTGGCGTCATCCTCCACGTTTAAATCCCACATGGGGTGGCCTCTATACGGAAGCGGCTGCACCCCACGCATAATGCATGTGGCCATGACCTCGATCATGGTCAGTCCGGAATGAGCTAACAACCTTATACGGCTCATCAGGTAAAGAACGTCCCTGTCATTTTCCCCATGGGGGCTCCGTGGACGCCAGCTCAGGCACTTCTTCAAAGGAGCATCATCGAACTCAAGGAGGCCGATCCGAATAGGATCCGGGAGGGGGACGTCTTCTATATAAAACCATTCTGAAGGCCAGTCTTCGGACGCCTTCTTTGGGGTTCCGGATAGATATCCGGTCCCGGCGATGCGCCATACTTCGGCTCCGCCCACTTGATATATTGACCCCTTCTGAGAACGGGGCACAATGCAGAACAGTTTTTTCCATAGTGTGAAATGAGCCTCGCAGCCCAAAAACAGCTCGCAAAGGGCTACGAAGCCCGCGATATGAAATATGGAGGCAGGCGTAAGGTTGTGCAACTGGAGGCCGTAGAACTCCAAGAGCCCCCAGAGAAACGGATGAATTGGGAATCCGAGCCCTCTTATCAAATAAGGGGCAAGGCATACCCGCTCTCCCTTGGAGGGATTGGGGAGGCTCTCCACTTGCTCTCCGCCATTATAGGTGGCGAGCCCGGCTCTAACTGGGACCATGTAGGCTGGGGGGAGAAATCCCTTGGTTTGGAGAGTCACTAGCTTGCTGTGCGGGATGGAACATCTCCCCCAATCTCCAGGCTTGGGGCTGGGGAAGCGAGAGGAGGGGTTGTGTCGACCGGCCATGATCTCTGTCGGATGCGCTCTGATGAATGTTCGCTAGGGGAGGATGGTGGGATTTGGATCTGAATCCCCGTCTCTTTAATAGGAAGCTCATTTACACAGCTAGGGGGTAAATGTAAAAATACCCTGGCTCTTCAGATTCGCTTGACACGTGGAAGGTGGACATGACTGGGCGTGGAAGCCAAGGAGCACAACATTTACAAGAAGCCAGACACTATTTAGCGGATATACGGAATTTGGAGAAGAACCCGCCTTGCAATGCCGAAGACAATCAGCGCGCTGGACTCATCATCATTGAAGCCTGGTTCAGGGGCTACTGAGGGAGTCCTGGATTAGGGGGTGTCCGGATAGCCGGACTATAACCTTTGACCGGACTCTCGGACTATGAAGATACAAGATTGAAGACTTCGTCCCGTGTCCGGATGGGACTTTCCTTGGCGTGGAAGGCAAGCTTGGCAATACGGATATGTAGATCTCCTCCCATTGTAACTGACTCTATGTAACCCTATCCCTCTCCGGTGTCTATATAAACCGGAGGGTTTTAGTCTGTAGGACAACGACAATCATACCATAGGCTAGCTTCTAGGGTTTAGCCTCTCTGATCTCGTGGTAGATCTACTCTTGTACTACCCATATCATCAATATTAATCAAGCAGGAGTAGGGTTTTACCTCCATCGAGAGGGCCCAAACCTGGGTAAAAACATCGTGTCCCTTGTCTCCTGTTACCATCCGCCTAGACGCACAGTTCGTGACCCCCTACCCGAGATCCGCCGGTTTTGACACCGACAACCACCTTTAAGGGAGTCATACCAGGTGTAGAGGCCCGATGTACGGGCTCAATCACACTGGAGGTGGTCTTCGGATCTCGGGAAAACTTCCGAAGCGAAGAATTGATCTTCGATATCGTCCCCTTCCGAAGCGGCTATCACGCACTGCTCGGACAAACCGCATTTGCTCGATTCAATGCGGTGCCACACTATGCTTATCTGAAGCTCAAGATGCCCGGACCACGCGGTGTCATAGCAGTTAATGGAAATACGGAGCGCTCCCTCTGTACTGAGGAGCACACCGCGGCCCTAGCGGCAGAAGTACAGAGCGGCCTTTTCAAACAGAACCTTAATTCGGCGGCCAAGCTCCCGTACACTGTCAAATGAGTCCGGACTACTCTGTAGCAGGAAAGTCTAGCTCGTCAAGAGCTCGACTAGCAATTCGGCCTCCGTGCCAGTCCTGATCAAACGGCGGCGTTTGTACCGCGCGTACATAATTACGCACTTAAATTACCATGGGCGTAGATGGAGGCATAACTAGATTGTGGTCCATAATACGGCTAAACCTCCCCTGGAACCACATACTTTCACTCTTTCTTTTTCATCCTTTTCAGGTTTCCTTTTGCAGGCCTTTCCTGGTGGCCTGATTGTCGGACCTATCAAGGGACGGATACACCAAGACACCAAGAAGCATTGACGTATAAGGGAATTTCCAGGTGGTCTATTTAAACGATCGTTATGCCTATTTTCAGGACCCACACGCAGCTCTCTCTTGGTCGTGGCATGTTAAATAGCCCTGTTGCATAGCGCACTATTTGTGCAAATACGCTTTGACGTATTAATCAAACTATAATGGAAAAAGTTTGCGGCCCAATTTCTGCGACATTGGCCTGTTGCTACATTCTTTCTTGATATTCTTATCAATTGCACCCGTACACTTTGGTACGCCTTAATTCGTCAGGGGCTTCATTACGCCCCATAACACGGCGACAAAAGTCCGAACACTTTTTTACAGTATAGTTCGGCACCCCGAACTTTAGAATTATATGTATCGGCTCCGAATCATGTCTTGGGTCAATAGTTGGGTTGCCCGGCTCCTGTGCTTACTACCTTACGTTCCTCTATATCGGCTTAGGTAGTAAAGAGAGAACTATTGCGATTGTGTCCTGGTTTATCCGGATGAGCACCTCAGTAGAGAAAGCCGAAAACTGTCTGTCATGATGCGGCGTGAGCCGGTCAGCTGTTCGAGAGGTTACAAATCTTTTGCGATTTTTTCCGCATTATGCGATGAATAGATTTTTTATCCGATTAGGTGTTTACAGCACCCGAAGTTTGGACTTACGAATACTAGGGGCTGCGCCTAAATTTCTATTGTCAAACTCCTATGGCTAAGTGAGGGTGATAAAGCCACATAGTCCGATTGCCTGGTTCATTGCGCTAAACACCTCCTTCAAGGACCAAAACTTTGGATCAAGAGTGTTTAGATTCCATCCCGAACACCCCCGTACTACTTACGTGGGGGCTGAAGCCGAGGACTGGCCAACTCTCAGATTTAATGAAAATGGTCGCACAGGAGGTAAATTTTCAAATAACAAGCAAGCATTATATTACACAACGGCTTTGTCTCATGATACAGGACGGGATAACATGAATGTATTCATTCAAAAATAATATCCTTGGCACATTGCTCCGCTACAATGCGGGATCCCTCCAGGACATCACCAAAATACCGCTTGGGCGTGCGGTGCTCCTTGCCAGCGGGCGGTCCCTCAGTCACGAGCTTGACAGCATCCATATTCACCCACTGCACCTTGACACGGGCAAAGGCCATCCGCGCACCTTCGATGCTGACCGATCGCTTGACGGCATCCAGTCGGGGACAGGCATTGACCAGCCGCTTCACGAGCCCGGAGTAGCTGCTGGGTATGGCTTCGGTAGGCCACAGCCGGACTATCAAGTCCTTCATGGCTAGTTCGGCCACCCTATGCAGTTCGACCAGCTGTTTTAGCTGATCGCTAAAAGGCACCAGATGATCTGGCGCAAGGTATTGCGACCAGAACAGCTTCTCCGTTGAGCTCCTCTCTTCGGCTCGAAAGAATTCCGCAGCGTCAGAAATACTACACGGCAGATCCGCAAACGCCACTGGAGAGCTCCAAATCCGGGTCAGTAATAAGTACCTTTTCTTCACATACTTGCTTTGCATAATATAAGCCTTACCCGCCGCGATTTTCATGGCCTCCTGGATTTCCTGGAGGGCGCCTTGGGCTTCAACCCGGGCATCTTGCATGCTTTGGTGAGCCTTGGCTAGTTCGGTCTCTTGATCCGCAATGTCATGCTCCAAGGACTCGCATTTCTTCACGGTGTCCTGGAGCTCTTGTTGGACCTCATTAACCCTGGTCTCGTGTTTTTCATGGGCGGCTTGCTCCTTCGTCGGTTTCTTCTTGGCCTCAGCCAGTGCCTTTTTAAGGGCCTCCACCTCGGCCGCCGCTCCTACAAATATCATGACAATATAGTCATTAAAAATCATTTCTCCTTTCTGATGTACAGAAGGTCTGGGCATACTTTGCTTATCTTCCAACTACTTTTTTACACGGTCGAGCTCTTCCTCTGTCCGCTCCAGACTACGCTTCAGTCCGGAGACTTCAGCAGCATGGGAGGTCGCAGCTAGCAATGACGCCTGCTTTTTCACATAGACACATATGGTTAGTCTCCTGCGAAAATTATATGATCCTCTGTCCAGTTTTCTTTTCGAACACCGGACAGTGTCTCAGGGGCTACTGTCTATACTGTGACTTTCTTTTTACATAATTGTGTTTGCTTACCTCAAAGCCTGTTAGAAGGCTTGTGCAGGCTTCGGTCAGTCTACTCTTCGGGGACTGGATCTTGTCAATCACCGCACCCATAAGGGTACGGTGTTCCTCCACAATGGAAGCACCTCGCAGCGCTTCTAGGAGAGCATCCCGTGCCTCTGGTTGGACAGAGGTCACCGGCAGAATGGGCACACCTCCTTCTTCCAAAGGAGGCTGTCTGCCGGATTCCGGAGCTGTACTGGTCTCCGGGATCGTATTCGGCTGGGGGACGAACTGAACGTGGTCCCCATCGCCAGTCTCCATGGGTATTTGCTCCCCCATATGTCCGGTGGCCGAGGTTTTACCCTCTGGCGCCGCCCTGGCGCCCTCCTGAGTTTCCCCCTGGCCTGGGATCCTTCGGGACAACACCTCGGTGTCATCCATGGCCTTGGAGAGGGGGCCTCCGGGTGGGACCCACTATCCATCGCCTTCGAGTCTAGCGAATTCCCCGTAGATGAGGATCACTCGAGGATGGAGCGAGCCGGACTTCAAGCGCAAGATTCAACATGTTAAAACTATAAGGTAGAGAGGCCGGATATATGAATGCGCGCGTCTGGGTCTTTGAGTACTCACGATTCGGCCAGGGTCTTATCTCGGGGGCGCCGCTCTGGGCTGCTGTCAACGTCCCACGCGGAGTTATCTGCGAGGGAGACCTTCCCCTTCTTGGACGCCTTCGCCACCAGATTCGGGGAGGCCGCCCTCTTCTTCCTTCTCCCCTTAGGGGGGAGTTGCTTTCTTCCTCCTCCTCCTTGTCGTCCTCGGTGGCAGAGGAGTGAGTCTCAGTATCTTCGGACGTATGTCCGAAGCGCCCTTGTGGTGGGGGCCACTCTTGACCCCCTTGGCCTTCTTCTTGGCGTTCTTCTCCGGCGCCTGGTAGGGCGTCGGAACCAGCATCTTCGTCAGAAGTGGGATGGCTGGTTCCTCGGGCAGCGGAGCCGGACACCTAATCCGCTCCGCCCTTTTTGTCCAACCCTGAAAAATAAATAGGGAAGCTTAGGCATTTTCTTTGAATAAGCAAGTAAAGGATACACCTTGAAATGTGAAAGACTTACCAAACTGGCGGGATGAGCCAGGTCGTGCCCACGGTCATCGGTCGTCTTCGGCCATATCTCCTTGGCCTTAAAGAGCACCTTCCAGATGTCTTCGTGCATAGTTTCGAAGAATCGTTGCAGGGTCTGGTGCTCGGCCGGATTGAACTCCCATAGATGGCAAGTCCGGTTCTGGCATGGAAGGATTCGGCGAACTAGCATCACCTGGATCACATCGATAAGCTTGATGTTCTTGTCGACCATGCTCTTGATGCGCGTCTGAAGCACTGTAAGTTCGTCCGACGAAGACCAGCCCAGGCTCTTCTCTAGCCAGGAGGTGAGCTGCATCAGGGCGCCAGACTAGAATTCGGGAGCCGCGGCCCAGTGGCATCGCGGGGCTCTGTGATATAGAACCACAGTTGCTGCCACCCTTTAACGGTCTCCACAAAGGTACCTTTGGGCCATGCGACGTTGGGCATCTTGCTCACCATGGCGCCTCCGTACTCTGCGTGTTGGCCATCCACCACCTTCAGCTTCACATTGAAGACCTTGATGTTGGAAATATGCCCTAGAGGCAATAATAAATTGGTTATTATTATATTTCCTTGTTCATGATAATCGTTTATTATCCATGCTAGAATTGTATTGATAGGAAACTCAGATACATGTGTGGATACATAGACAACACCATGTCCCTAGTAAGCCTCTAGTTGACTAGCTCGTTGATCAATAGATGGTTACGGTTTCCTGACCATGGACAATGGATGTCGTTGATAACAGGATCACATCATTAGGAGAATGATGTGATGGACAAGACCCAATCCTAAGCCTAGCACAAAGATCGTGTAGTTCGTATGCTAAAGCTTTTCTAATGTCAAGTATCATTTCCTTAGACCATGAGATTGTGGAACTCCCGGATACGGTAGGAGTGCTTTAGGTGTGCCAAACGTCACAACGTAACTGGGTGGCTATAAAGGTACACTACAGGTATCTCCGAAAGTGTCTGTTGGGTTGGCACGAATCGAGACTGGGATTTGTCACTCCGTGTAAACGGAGAGGTATCTCTAGGCCCACTCGGTAGGACATCATCATAATGTGCACAATGTGACCAAGGAGTTGATCACGGGATGATGTGTTACGGAACAAGTAAAGAGACTTGCCGGTAACGAGATAGAACAAGGTATCGGGATACCGACGATCGAATCTTGGGCAAGTATCGTACCGATGGACAAAGGGAATTACATACGGGATTGATTGAATCCTTGACATCGTGGTTCATCTGATGAGATCATCGTGGAACATGTGGGAGCCAACATGGGTATCCAGGTCCCGCTGTTGGTTATTGACCGGACAGTTATCTCGGTCATGTCTGCATGGTTCCCGAACCGGTAGGGTTTACACACTTAAGGTTCGATGACGCTAGGGTTATAGGGAATAGATATACGTGGTTGCCGAATGTTGTTAGGAGTCCCGAATGAGATCCCGGACGTCACGAGGAGTTCCGGAATGGTCCGGAGGTAAAGATTTATATATGGGAAGTCCTGTTTTGGTCGCCGGAAAAGTTTCGGGTTTTATCGGTAATGTACCGGGACCACCGGGAGGGTCCCGGTGGTCCACCAAGTGGGGCCACCAGCCCCGGAGGGCTGCATGGGCCAAGTGTGGGAGGGGACCAGCCCCAGGTGGGCTGGTGCGCCCCCCACCAAGGCCCAAGGCGCAAGGGAGAGTGGAAAGGGGCAAACCCTAGGCTCAGATGGGCCTAAGGCCCACCTAGTGGTGCGCCCCCCTCTCTCCCCCCTTAGCCGCCCCCTAGATGGGATCTAGGGCTGGCCGCCACCCCTAGGGGTGGAAACCTAGGTGGGGGCGCAGCCCCTCCCCTCCCCCTATATATACTTGAGGTTTTGGGCAGCCCAACACACGATTCAATCTCCCTGTTGGCGCAGCCCTACCCCTCTCCCTCCTCGTCTCTTGTAGTGCTTGGCGAAGCCCTGCTGGAGTCCCGCGCTCCTCCACCACCACCACGCCTTCGTGGCTGCTGCTGGATGGAGTCTTCCCCAACCTCTCCTTCTCCCCTTGCTGGATCAAGGCGTAGGAGACGTCACCGGGCTGTACGTGTGTTGAACACGGAGGTGCCGTCCGTTCGGCACTAGGATCATCGGTGATTTGGATCACGACGAGTACGACTCCATCAACCCCGTTCACTTGAACGCTTCCGCTTAGCGATCTACAAGGGTATGTAGATGCACTCTCCTTCCCCTCGTTGGTAGATTACTCCATAGATTGATCTTGGTGATGCGTAGAAAATTTTGAATTTCTGCTACGTTCCCCAACAGTGGCATCATGAGCTAGGTCTATGCGTAGTTTATATGCACGAGTAGAACACAAGTTGTTGTGGGCGTCGATTTTGTCAATTTACTTGCCGTTACTAGTCTTATCTTGATTCGGTGGCATCGTGGGATGAAGCGGCCCGGACCGACCTTACACGTACTCTTACATGAGGCTGGTTCCACCGACTGACATGCACTAGTTGCATAAGGTGGCTAGCGGGTGTCTGTATCTCCCACTTTAGTCGGATCGGATTCGATGAAAAGGGTCCTTATGAAGGGTAAATAGAAATTGGCATATCACGTTGTGGTTTTAGCGTAGGTAAGAAACGTTCTTGCTAGAAACCTATAGCAACCACGTAAAAACTTGCAACAACAATTAGAGGACGTCTAACTTGTTTTTGTAGCAAGTGTTTTGTGATGTGATATGGCCAAAGGATGTGATGAATGATATATGTGATGTATGAGATGATCATGTTCTTGTAATAGGAATCACGACTTGCATGTCGATGAGTATGACAACCGGCAGGAGCCATAGGAGTTGTCTTTATTTATTTATGACCCGCTTGTCAACATAAACGTCATGTAATTACTTTACTTTATTGCTAAAGCGTTAGCCATAGTAGTAGAAGTAATAGATGACGTGACAACTTCAAGAAGACACGATGATGGAGATCATGATGATGGATATCATGGTGTCATGCCGGTGACAACGATGATCATGGAGCCCCGAAGATGGAGATCAAAAGGAGCAAAATGATATTGGCCAATCATGTCACTATTTGATTGCATGTGATGTTTATCATGTTTTACATCTTATTTGCTTAGAACGACGGTAGCTTAATAAGATGATCCCTCACTAAAATTTCAAGAAAAGTGTTCCCCCTAACTGTGCACCGTTGCGAAGGTTCATTGTTTCGAAGCACCACGTGGTGATCGGGTGTGATAGATTCCAACGTTCGAATACAACGGGTGTTGACGAGCCTAGCATATACAGACATGGCCTCGGGACACATGCAAAACACTTAGGTTGACTTGACGAGCCTAGCATGTACAGACATGGCCTCAAAACACGGAAGACCAAAAGGTCGAGCATGAGTCGTATAGAGGATATGATCAACATGAAGATGTTCACCGATGTTGACTAGTCCATCTCACGTGACGATCGGACACGACCTAGTTGACTCGGATCATGTTTCACTTAGATGACTAGAGGGATGTCTATCTGAGTGGGAGTTCATTAAATGAACTCAATTATCATAAACATAGTCTAAATTGTCTTTGCAAATATGTTGTCGATAAATAGCTCACGTTGTAGCTCCCTGTTTCAAATACGTTCCTAGAGAAAGATTAAGTTGAAAGATATTGTAAGCATTGATGCGGACTAGGTCCGTAGTCCGAGGAGTGTCCTAACTGCTGCAAAGAAGGCTTACGTCTTTGATGCACCGCTTGATGTGCAAACCCCTACAACGTCGTATGTGGATGTTGTGAACACCTGACATACACATCCTGATGACTACTTGATAGTTTAGTGCACCATACTTTATGGCTTAGAATCGGGATTCCAATGACGTTTTGAACGCCATAGAACATATGAGATGTTCCAAGAGCTGAAATTGGGATTTCAGGCTCATGCCCGTGTTGAGAGGTGTGAGACCTCTGACAAGTTCTTTTGCCAACAAGATGGAGGAGAATAGCTCAGCTAGTGAGCATGTGCTCAGAATGTCTGGGTGCTACAATCACTTAAATCAAGTGGGAGTTAAACTTCCAGATAAGATAGTGATTGATAGAGTTCTCTAGCCACTATCACTAAGCTACTAGATCTTCATGATGAACTATGACATGCAAGGGATGGAGTTCATCCCGGAGCTGTTCGCGGTGCTTAAGACCGAAAAAGGTAGAAATCAAGAAGGAGCATCAAGTGTTGATGGTTTAACAAGACCACTGGTTTCAAGAAGGGCAAGGTCTAGAAGGGAAACTTCATGGATGGCAAACCAGTTGCCACTCCAGTGAAGGAACCCAAGGTTGAACCCAAACCCGAAACTAAGTGCTTCTATTGTAAGGGGAACGGTCACTGGTAGCGGAATTACCCTAAATGCATGGTAGATAAGAAGGCTGGCAACTTCAACAAAGTATATATGTGTTATTAATGTGTACCTCACTAGTACTCCTGGTAGCACCTGGGTATTGGATACCGGTTCAGTTGCTATTATTGGTGACTTGAAGCTAAAGCTATGGACTAAACGGAGACTGGCTAAGGGCGAGGTGACGATGTGTGTTGGAAGTGTTTCCAAAATTGATGAGATCACCATCGCACGCTCCATCTGCCTTCGGGATTAGTATTGAACCTAGATAAATGTTATCAGGTGTCTACGTTGAGCATGAATATGATTAGATCATGTTCATTGCAATACGGTCATTCATTTAAGAATAATGGTTATTCTGTTTACATGAATGATACCTTTCATGGTCATGCACCCTATGTGAATGGTTCATTGAATCTCGGTCATGGTAATACACATGTTCACGCCAAAAGATGTAGAGTTAATAATGATAGTACCACTTTCTTGTGGCACTGCCGCTTAGGTCATATTGGCATAAGTGTTGGGGAACGTAGTAATTTCAGAAAATTTCCTACGCGCACGCAAGATCATGGTGATGCATAGCAACGAGGGGGAGAGTCTGATCTACATACCCTTGTAGATCGCAACGGAAGCATTGACACAACATAGAGGAAGTAGTCGTACGTCTTTTTCCCGATCCGACCGATCTAAGCACCGTTACTCCGACACCTCCGAGTTCTTAGCACACGTATAGCTCGATGACGATCCCCGGGCTCTAATATAGCAAAGCTTCGGGGAGGAGTTCCGTCAGCACGACGGCGTGGTGACGATCTTGATGTTCTACGGACGCAGGGCTTCGCCTAAGCACTACAACGATATGATCGAAGTGGAATATGGTGGCAAGGGGCACCGCACACGGCTAAGGAACGATCTCAATGATCAACTTGTGTGTCTAGAGGTGCCCCCTGCCTCCGTATATAAAGGAGCCAAGGGGGAGGGGTGCGGCCAGCCCTATGGAGGCGCAGGAGGAGTCCTACTCCTACCGGGAGTAGGACTCCCCCCCAATCCTATTCCAAATAGGACTCCCAAGGGGGGAAAGAGGGAGAGGGGTGGCCGGCCACCTCTCCTAGTCCTAATAGGAGTAGGGGGGAGGAGGCGCGCAGCCCTTATGGGCAGCCCATTCACCTTTCCACTAAGGCCCACTAAGGCCCATATAATTCCCGGGGGGTTCCGGTAACCTCCCGGTACTCCGGTAAAATCCCGATTTCACCCGGAACACTTCCGATGTCCAAACATAGGCTTCCAATATATCAATCTTTATGTATCGACCATTTCGAGACTCCTCGTCATGTCCGTGATCACATCCGGGACTCCAAACAACCTACGGTACATCAAAATGCATAAACTCATAATAACTGTCATCGTAACGTTAAGCGTGCGGACCCTACGGTTCGAGAACAATGTAGACATGACCGAGACACGTCTCCGGTCAATAACCAATAGCGGGACCTGGATGCCCATATTGGCTCCTACATATTCTACGAAGATCTTTATCGGTCAGACCGCATAACAACATACGTTGTTCCCTTTGTCATGGGTATGTTACTTGCCCGAGATTCGATCGTCGGTATACAATACCTAGTTCAATCTAGTTACCGGCAAGTCTCTTTACTCGTTCCGTAATACATCATCTCACAACTAGCATATTAGTTGTAATGCTTGCAAGGCTTATGTGATGTGTATTACCGAGAGGGCCCAGAGATACCTCTCCGACAATCGGAGTGACAAATCCTAATCTCGAAATACGCCAACCCAACATCTACCTTTGGAGACACTTGTAATGCTCCTTTATAATCACCCAGTTACGTTGTGACGTTTGGTAGCACCCAAAGTGTTCCTCCGGCAAACGGGAGTTGCATAATCTCATAGTCATAGGAACATGTATAAGTCATGAAGAAAGCAATAGCAACATACTAAATGATCGGGTGCTAAGCTAATGGAATGGGTCATGTCAATCAGATCATTCAACTAATGATGTGACCTCGTCAATCAACTAACAACTCATTGTTCATGGTCAGGAAACATAACCATCTTTGATTAACGAGCTAGTCAAGTAGAGGCATACTAGTGACACTTTGTTTGTCTATGTATTCACACATGTATTATGTTTCCGGTTAATACAATTCTAGCATGAATAATAAACATTTATCATGATTATAAGGAAATAAATAATAACTTTATTATTGCCTCTAGGGCATATTTCCTTCAGTCTCCCACTTGCACTAGAGTCAATAATCTAGATTACACTGTAATGATTCTAACACCCATGGAGCCTTGGTGCTGATCATGTTTTGCTCGTGGAAGAGGCTTAGTCAACGTGTCTGCAACATTCAGATCCGTATGTATCTTGCAAATCTCTATGTCTCCCACCTGGATTAGATCCCGGATAGAGTTGAAGCGTCTCTTGATGTGTTTGGTCCTTTTGTGAAATCTGGATTCCTTTGCCAAGGCAATTGCACCAGTATTGTCACAAAAAAATTTCATTGGACCCGATGCATTAGGTATGACACCTAGATCGGATATGAACTCCTTCATCCAGACTCCTTCGTTCGCTGCTTCCGAAGCAGCTATGTACTCCGCTTCACATGTAGATCCCGCTACGACGCTTTGCTTAGAACTGCACCAACTGACAGCTCCACCATTTAATGTAAACACGTATCCGGTTTGCGATTTAGAATCGTCCGGATCAGTGTCAAAGCTTGCATCAACGTAACCTTTTACGGTGAGCTCTTTGTCACCTCCATATACGAGAAACATATCCTTAGTCCTTTTCAGGTATTTCAGGATGTTCTTGATCGCTGTCCAGTGATCCACTCCTGGATTACTTTGGTACCTCCCTGCTAAACTTATATCAAGGCACACATCAGGTCTGGTACACAGCATTGCATACATGATAGATCCTATGGCAGATGCATAGGGAACATCTTTCATATTCTCTCTATCTTCTGCAGTGGTCGGGCATTGAGTCTTACTCAACTTCACACCTTGTAACACAGGCAAGAACCCTTTCTTTGCTTGATCCATTTTGAACTTCTTCAAAATTTTGTCAAGGTATGTGCTTTGTGAAAGTCCAATTAAGCGTCTTGATCTATCTCTATAGATCTTAATGCCTAATATGTAAGCAGCTTCACCGAGGTCTTTCATTGAAAAACTTTTATTCAAGTATCCCTTTATGCTATCCAGAAATTCTATATCATTTCCGATTAGTAATATGTCATCCACATATAATATCAGAAATGCTACAGAGCTCCCACTCACTTTCTTGTAAATACAGGCTTCTCCGAAAGTCTGTATAAAACCAAATGCTTTGATCACACTATCAAAACGTTTATTCCAACTCCGAGAGCCTTGCACCAGTCCATAAATGGATCGCTGGAGCTTGCACACTTTGTTAGCTCCCTTTGGATCGACAAAACCTTCCGGTTGCATCATATACAACTCTTCTTCCAGAAATCCATTCAGGAATGCAGTTTTGACATCCATCTGCCAAATTTCATAATCATAAAATGCGGCAATTGCTAACATGATTCGGACGGACTTAAGCATCGCTATGGGTGAGAAGGTCTCATCGTAGTCAATCCCTTGAACTTGCCGAAAACCTTTTGCGACAAGTCGAGTTTTGTAGACAGTAACATTACCATCAGCGTCAGTCTTCTTCTTAAAGATCCATTTATTCTCAATTGCTTGCCGATCATCGGGCAAGTCAACCAAAGTCCATACTTTGTTCTCATACAGGGATCCCATCTCAGATTTCATGGCTTCAAGCCACTTTGCGGAATCTGGGCTCACCATCGCTTCTTCATAGTTCGTAGGTTCATCATGATCTAGTAGCATGACTTCCAGAACAGGATTACAGTAGCACTCTGGTGTGGATCTTACTCTGGTTGATCTACGAGGTTCAGTAGTATCTTGATCTGAAGTTTCATGATCATTATCATTAGCTTCCTCACTAACTGGTGTAGGTGTCACTGAAACAGTTTTCTGTGATGAACTACTTTCCAGTAAGGGAGCAGGTACAGTTACCTCGTCAAGTTCTACTTTCCTCCCACTCACTTATTTCGAGAGAAACTCCTTCTCTAGAAAGGATCCATTCTTAGCAACGAATGTCTTGCCTTCGGATCTGTGATAGAAGGTGTACCCAACAGTTTCCTTTGGGTATCCTATGAAGACACATTTCTCCGATTTGGGTTCGAGCTTATCAGGTTGAAGCTTTTTCACATAAGCATCGCAGCCCCAAACTTTAAGAAACGACAACTTTGGTTTCTTGCCAAACCACAGTTCATAAGGCGTCGTCTCAACGGATTTTGATGGTGCCCTATTTAACGTGAATGCAGCCGTCTCTAGAGCATAACCCCAAAACGATAGCGGTAAATCAGTAAGAGACATCATAGATCGCACCATATCTAGTAAAGTACGATTACGACGTTCGGACACACCATTACGCTGTGGTGTTCCGGGTGGCGTGAGTTGCAAAACTATTCCACAGTTTTTCAAATGTACACCAAACTCGTAACTCAAATATTCTCCTCCACGATCAGATCGTAGAAACTTTATTTTCTTGTTACGATGATTTTCAACTTCACTCTGAAATTCTTTGAACTTTTCAAATGTTTCAGACTTATGTTTCATTAAGTAGATATATCCATATCTGCTTAAATCATCTGTGAAGGTGAGAAAATAACGATATCCGCCACGAGCCTCAATATTCATCGGACCACATACATCGGTATGTATGATTTCCAACAAATCTGTTGCTCTCTCCATAGTACCGGAGAACGGTGTTTTAGTCATCTTGCCCATGAGGCACGGTTCGCAAGTACCAAGTGATTCATAATCAAGTGGTTCCAAAAGTACATCAGTATGGAGTTTCTTCATGCGCTTTACACCGATATGACCTAAACGACAGGGCCACAAATAAGTTGCACTTTCATTATCAACTCTGCATCTTTTGGCTTCAACATGATGAATATGTGTATTACTACTATCGAGATTCAATAAAAATAGACCACTCTTCAAGGGTGCATGACCATAAAAGATATTACTCATATAAATAGAACAACCATTATTCTCTGATTTAAATGAATAACCGTCTCGCATTAAACAAGATCCAGATATAATGTTCATGCTCAACGCTGGCACCAAATAACAATTATTTAGGTCTAATATTAATCCCGAATGTAGATGTAGAGGTAACGTGCCGACCGCGATCACATCGACTTTGGAACCGTTTCCCACGCGCATCGTCACCTCGTCCTTTGCTAGTGCCCGCTTATTCTGTAGTCCCTGTTTCGAGTTGCAAATATTAGCAACAGAACCAGTATCAAATACCCAGGTGCTACTGCGAGCTCTAGTAAGGTACACATCAATAACATGTATATCACATATACCTTTGTTCACCTTGCCATCCTTCTTATCCGCCAAATACTTGGGGCAGTTCCGCTTCTAGTGACCAGTCTGCTTGCAGTAGAAGCACTCAGTTTCAGGCTTAGGTCCAGACTTGGGTTTCTTCTTCTGAGCAGCAACTTGCTTGCCGTTCTTCTTGAAGTTCCCCTTCTTCTTCCCTTTGCCCTTTTTCTTGAAACTAGTGGTCTTGTTAACCATCAACACTTGATGCTCCTTCTTGATTTCTACCTCCGCGGCTTTCAGCATTACGAAGAGCTCGGGAATAGTCTTGTTCATCCCTTGCATATTATAGTTCATCACGAAGCTCTTGTAGCTTGGGGGCAGTGATTGGAGAATTTTGTCAATGACGCAATCATCTGGAAGATTAACTCCCAATTGAATCAAGTGATTATTATACCCAGACATTTTGAGTATATGCTCACTGACAGAACTGTTCTCTTCCATCTTGCAGCTATAGAACTTATTGGAGACTTCATATCTCTCAATCCGGGCATTTGCTTGAAATATTAACTTCAACACCTGAAACATCTCATATGCTCCATGACGTTCAAAACGTCGTTGAAGTCCCGATTCTAAGCCGTAAAGCATGGCACACTGAACTATCGAGTAGTGATCAGCTTTGCTCTGCCAGACGTTCATAACATCTGGTGTTGCTCCAGCAGCAGGCCTGGCACCCAGCGGTGCTTCCAGGACGTAATTCTTCTGTGCAGCAATGAGGATAATCCTCAAGTTACGGACCCAGTCCGTGTAATTGCTACCATCATCTTTCAACTTTGCTTTCTCAAGGAACGCATTAAAATTCAACGGAACAACAGCACGAGCCATCTATCTACAATCAACATAAACAAGCAAGATACTATCAGGTACTAAGTTCATGATAAATTTAAGTTCAATTAATCATATTACTTAAGAACTCCCACTTAGATAGACATCCCTCTAATCTTCTAAGTGATTACGTGATCCAAATCAACTAAACCATAACCGATCATCACGTGAGATGGAGTAGTTTTCAATGGTGAACATCATTTATGTTGATCATATCTACTATATGATTCATGCTCGACCTTTCGGTCTCCGTGTTCCGAGGCCATATCTGCATATGCTAGGCTCGTCAAGTTTAACCTGAGTATTCTGCTTGTGCAAAACTGGCTTGCACCCGTTGTAGATGGACGTAGAGCTTATCACACCCGATCATCACGTGGTGTCTGGGCACGACGAACTTTGGCAACGGTGCATACTCAGGGAGAACACTTCTTGATAATTTAGTGAGAGATCATCTTATAATGCTACCGTCAATCAAAGCAAGATAAGATGCATAAAAAGATAAACATCACATGCAATCAATTTAAGTGATATGATATGGCCATCATCATCTTGTGCTTGTGATCTCCATCTCCGAAGCACTGTCATGATCACCATCGTCACCGGCGCGACACCTTGATCTCCATCGTAGCATCGTTGTCGTCTCGCCAATCTTATGCTTCCACGACCATCACTACCGTTTAGTAATAAAGTAAAGCATTACATTGCGATTGCATTGCATACAATAAAGCGACAACCATATGGCTCCTGCCAGTTGCCGATAACTCGGTTACAAAACATGATCATCTCATACAATAAAATTCAGCATCATGCCTTGACCATATCACATCACAACATGCCCTGCAAAAACAAGTTAGACATCCTCTACTTTGTTGTTGCAAGTTTTACGTGGCTGCTACGGGCTTAAGTAAGAACCAATCTCACCTACGCATCAAAACCACAACGATAGTTTGTCAAATATACTCCGTTTTAACCTTTGTAAGGACCGGGCGTAGCCACACTCGGTTCAACTAAAGTTGGAGAGACAGTCGCCCGCAAGCCATCTATGTGCAAAGCACGTCGAGGGAACCGGTCTCGCGTAAGCGTACGCGTAAAGTTGGTCCGGGTCGTCTCGTCCAACAATACCGCCGAACCAAAGTATGACATGCTGGTAGGCAGTATGACTTGTATCATCCACAACTCACTTGTGTTCTACTCGTGCAAATAACATCAAACCATAAAACCTAGGCTCGGATGCCACTGTTGGGGAACGTAGTAATTTCAAAAAATTTCCTACGCGCACGCAAGATCATGGTGATGCATAGCAACGAGGGGGAGAGTCTGATCTACATACCCTTGTAGATCGCAATAGAAGCGTTGACACAACGTAGACGAAGTAGTCGTACGTCTTCTTCCCGATCCGACCGATCTAAGCACCGTTACTCCGGCACCTCCGAGTTCTTAGCACACGTACAGCTCGATGACGATCCCCGGGCTCCGATCCAGCAAAGCTTCGGGGAGGAGTTCCGTCAGCACGACGGCGTGGTGACGATCTTGATGTTCTACCGACGCAGGGCTTCGCCTAAGCACTACAACGATATGATCGAAGTGGAATATGGTGGCAAGGGGCACCGCACACGGCTAAGGAATGATCTCAATGATCAACTTGTGTGTCTAGAGGTGCCCCCTGCCTCCGTATATAAAGGAGCCAAGGGGGAGGGGTGCGGCCAGCCCTATGGAGGTGCAGGAGGAGTCCTACTCCTACCGGGAGTAGGACTCCCCCCCAATCCTATTCCAAATAGGACTCCCAAGGGGGAAAGAGGGAGAGGGGTGGCCGGCCACCTCTCCTAGTCCTAATAGGACTAGGGGAGGGGGGGAGGCGTGCAGCCCTTTCACCTTTCCGCTAAGGCCCACTAAGGCCCATATGATTCCCGGGGGGTTCCGGTAACCTCCCGGTACTCTGGTAAAATCCCGATTTCACCCGGAACACTTCCGATGTCCAAACATAGGCTTCCAATATGTCAATCTTTATGTCTCGACCATTTCAAGACTCCTCGTCATGTCCGTGATCACATCCGGGACTCCGAACAACCTTCGGTACATCAAAATGCATAAACTCATAATAACTGTCATCGTAACGTTAAGCGTGCGGACCCTACGGTTCGAGAACAATGTAGACATGACCGAGACACGTCTCCGGTCAATAACCAATAGTGGGACCTGGATGCCCATATTGGCTCCTACATATTCTACGAAGATCTTTATCGGTCGGACCGCATAACAACATACGTTGTTCCCTTTGTCATCGGTATGTTACTTGCCCGAGATTCGATCGTCAGTATCCAATACCTAGTTCAATCTCGTTACCGGCAAGTCTCTTTACTCGTTCCGTAATACATCATCTCACAACTAACATATTAGTTGTAATGCTTGCAAGGCTTATGTGATGTGTATTACCGAGAGGGCCCAGAGATACCTCTCCGACAATCGGAGTGACAAATCCTAATCTCGAAATACGCCAACCCAACATCTACCTTTGGAGACACCTGTAATGCTCCTTTATAATCACCCAGTTACGTTGTGACGTTTGGTAGCACCCAAAGTGTTCCTCCGGCAAACGGGAGTTGCATAATCTCATAGTCATAGGAACATGTATAAGTCATGAAGAAAGCAATAGCAACATACTAAACGATCGGGTGCTAAGCTAATGGAATGGGTCATGTCAATCAGATCATTCAACTAATGATGTGACCTCGTTAATCAAATAACAACTCATTGTTCATGGTCAGGAAACATAACCATCTTTGATTAACGAGCTAGTCAAGTAGAGGCATACTAGTGACACTTTGTTTGTCTATGTATTCACACATTTATTATGTTTCCGGTTAATACAATTCTAGCATGAATAATAAACATTTATCATGATTATAAGGAAATAAATAATAACTTTATTATTGCCTCTAGGGCATATTTCCTTCAATAAGATGCATGAAGAAACTCCATATCGGTGGATGTTTGGAGTCACTTGATTTTGAATCGCTTGACACATGCGAGCCATGCCTCATGGGCAGGATGACTAAGACCCCGTTTTCAGGTACAATGAAACGGGCAAGTGACTTGTTGGAAATCATGCATGCTGATGCGTGTGATCCAATGAGAATTGAAGCGTGCGGTGGATATCGCTATTTTCTCATCTTCACTGACGATTTGAGTAGATATAGGTATATTTACTTAATGAAGCACAAGTCTGAAATGTTTGAAAAGTTCAAGCGATTTTAGAGTGAAGTTAAGAATCACCATAACAAGAAGATCAAATTCCTACGATCTGATCAATGAGAATATCTGAGTTATGAGTTTGGTAAACACTTAAGATGTTGTGGAATTGTTTCACAGTTGAAGCCACCTGGAACACCACTAGGTTATGGTGTGTCTAGACGTCGTAATCAAACCCTATGAGATATGGTGCGATCTGTGATGTCTCTTACCGATCTACCATTTTCATTTTGAGGATATGCGTTAAAGACAGCTGCATTCACTTTAGATTGG
The DNA here is from genome assembly GCF_002162155.2 of Triticum dicoccoides. Taxonomy (NCBI): domain Eukaryota; kingdom Viridiplantae; phylum Streptophyta; class Magnoliopsida; order Poales; family Poaceae; genus Triticum; species Triticum dicoccoides. The sequence goes on from NC_041382.1 coordinate 785,767,744, forward strand.
ACACCATCTAAGTCAGTTGAGACGACGTCGTATGAACATTGGTTTGGCAAGAAACCAAATTTGTCGTTTCTTAATGTCTCGGGCTGCAATGCTTAAGGCTTCAGCCGGAGAAGCTCGAACCCAAAGCAGACAAACACATATTCATAGAATACCCAAAGGTGACAGTTGGGTATACCTTCTATCTCAGATCCGAGGGAAAAAATTGTTTGTCGCTAAGAACGGGTCCTTTCTCGAGAAGGAGTTTCTCTCGAAAGAATTGAGTGGGAGGAAGATAGAACTTGATGAGGTTGTCGAACCTTTATTTCAACAGAAAGTGATGCAACACAGAAAGATGTTTTCCGTGGCGCCCACATCTGTTGAATAGGGAGTTAATGATAGTGATCATGAAGCTTCGGATCAAGTTGCTATTGAACCTCGTAGGTCGACTAGGATATGTACTACTCCTGAGTGGTACGGTAATCCTGTCTTAGATATCATGTTGTTAGACAACAATGAACCTGCGAACTATGGAGAAGTGATGGTGGGCCCGTATTCCGACAAATGGTTAGAAGCCATGAAATCTGAGATAGGATCCATGTATTATAACAAAGTATGGACTTTGGTGGACTTGCCCGATGATCGGCAAGCCATTGAGATAAATGGATCTTTAAGAAGAAGACGGACGTGGGCGGTAATGTTACCGTCTATGAAGCTCGACTTGTGGGAAAGAGTCTTTTCACAAGTTCAAGGAGTTGACTACGATGAGAATTTCTCACCCGTAGCGATGCTTAAGTCCGTCGGAATCATGTTAGCACTAGCTGTACTTTTCGATTATGAAATCTTACAGATGGATGTCAAAACAAGTTTTCTTACCAAGTTTTCATAAGAAAAAGTTGTATGTGATCCATTAAAAGGTTTTGTCAATCCTAAGGATGCTAAAAGGTATGCTGGCTCCAGCAATCCTTCTATGGACTAGAGCAAGCATCTCAGAATCGGAATATATGTTTTGATGGAGTGATCAAAGCTTTTAGGTTTATACAATGTTTGCTAGAAACTTGTATTTACAAGAAAGTGAGTGGGAGCACTACAACATTTCTGATAAGTATATGTGGATGACATATTGTTGATCCGAAATGATGTAGAATTTCTGGAAAGCATAAACGCTTGTTTGAAGAGTGTTTTTCAAAGGAAGACCTGGATAAAGTTGCTTACGTATTGGGCATCAAGATCTATAGAGATAGATCAAGACGCCTGATGATACTTTCAAAGAACGCACACCTTGACATGTTTCTGAAGGAGTTAAAAATAGATCAGTCAAAGAAGGGGTTCTTACCTGAATTGTAAGGTGTGAAGTTGAGTAAGACTCGAAGATTGACCACGGCAAAAGAAAGAGGAAGGACGAAGGTCGTCCCCTATGCTTTTATCATAGGCTCTATACAGTATGCCATGCTGAGTACCACACCAGATGTGTGCCTTGCCACATGTCTGGCTAGAGGGTACAAAGGTGATCTAGGAGTAGATCACCAGATAGTGGTCAAAATTATCCTTAAGAGTAATAAGGAAATGTTTCTCGGTTATGGAGGTGATAAAGAATTCGACATAAAGAGTTACGTCGATGCAAGCTTAAAACCTATCCGGATAGCTCTGAGTAGAGATACCGGATACGTACAATGGAGCAATAATTTGGAATAGCTCCAAGTGGAACGTGGTAGCAGCATCTACGATATAAAGTTTTGCGAAATACATAGGGATCTGAATATGGCAAGACCCGTTGACTACGACCTCTCTCACAAGCATAACATGATCAAACCTAGAACTCTTTGAGTGTTTATCACATAGTGATGTGAACTAGATCACTGAGTCTAGTAGACTCTTGGATGTTGGTCACATGGCGATGTGACCTGTGAGTGTTAATCACATCGCGATGTGAACTAGATTATTGACTCTAGTGCAAGTGGGAGACTGTTGGAAATATGCCCTAGAGGCAATAATAAATTGGTTATTATTATATTTCCTTGTTCACGATAATCGTTTATTATCCATGCTAGAATTGTATTGATAGGAAACTCAGATACATGTGTGGATACATACACAACACCATGTCCCAAGTAAGCCTCTAGTTGACCAGCTCGTTGATCAATAGATGGTTACGATTTCCTGACCATGGACATTGGATGTCGTTGATAACGGGATCACATCATTAGGAGAATGATGTGATGGACAAGACCCAATCCTAAGCCTAGCACAAAGATCGTGTAGTTCGTATGCTAAAGCTTTTCTAATGCCAAGTATCATTTCCTTACACCATGAGATTATGCAACTCCCGGATACCGTAGGAGTGCTTTGGGTGTGCCAAACGTCACAACGTAACTGGTTGGCTATAAAGGTACACTACAGGTATCTCTGAAAGTGTCTGTTGGGTTGGCATGAATCGAGACTGGGATTTGTCACTCCGTGTAAACGGAGAGGTATCTCTGGGCCCACTCAGTAGGACATCATCATAATGTGCAAAATGTGACCAAGGAGTTGATCACGGGATGATGTGTTACGGAATGAGTAAAGAGACTTGCCGGTAACGAGATAGGACAAGGTATCAGGATACCGACGATCGAATCTCGGGCAAGTATCGTACCGATGGACAAAGGGAATTGCATACAGGATTGATTGAATCCTTGACATCGTGGTTCATCTAATGAGATCATCGTGGAACATGTGGGAGCCAACATGGGTATCCAGATCCCGCTGTTGGTTATTGACCAGAGAGTTATCTCGGTCATGTCTGCATGGTTCCTGAACCCGTAGGGTCTACACACTTAAGGTTCGATGACGCTAGGGTTATAGGGAATAGATATACGTGGTTACCGAATGTTGTTCGGAGTCCCAGATGAGATCCCGGACGTCACGAGGAGTTCCGGAATGGTCCGGAGGTAAAGATTTATATATGGGAAGTCCTGTTTTGGTCGCCGGAAAAGTTTCGGGTTTTATCGGTAATGTACCGGGACCACCGGGAGGGTCCCGGTGGTCCACCAAGTGGGGCCACCAGCCCTGAAGGGCTGCATGGGCCAAGTGTGGGAGGGGACCAGCCCCAGGTGGGCTGGTGTGCCCCCCACCAAGGCCCAAGGCGCAAGGGAGAGTGGAAGGGGGCAAACCCTAGGCTCAGATGGGCCTAAGGCCCACCTAGTGGTGCGCCCCCTTCTCTCCCCCCTTGGCCGCCCCCCTAGATGGGATCTAGGGCTGGCCGCCACCCCTAGGGGTGGAAACCTAGGTGGGGGCGCATACCCTCCCCTTCCCCTATATATACTTGAGGTTTTGGGCAGCCCAACACACGATTCAATCTCCCTGTTGGCGCATCCCTACCCCTCTCCCTCCTCGTCTCTTGTAGTGCTTGGCGAAGCCCTGCTGGAGTCCTGCGCTCCTCCTCCACCACCACGCCGTCGTGCTGCTGCTGGATGGAGTCTTCCCCAACCTCTCCTTCTCCCCTTGCTGGATCAAGGCGTAGGAGACGTCACCGGGCTGTACGTGTGTTGAACACGGAGGTGCCGTCCGTTCGGCACTAGGATCATCGGTGATTTGGATCACGACGAGTACGACTCCATCAACCCTGTTCACTTGAACGCTTCCGCTTAGCGATCTACAAGGGTATGTAGATGCACTCTCCTTCCCCTCGTTGATAGATTACTCCATAGATTGATCTTGGTGATGCGTAGAAAATTTTGAATTTCTGCTACGTTCCCCAACACTTGAGCCATAGTCCGAAGTGAGGTGGGATGCGGAGGAAGGCCTCGCACACGACAATGAATGCCGAGATGTGGAGGAAGGAATTTGGGGCCAGATCATGGAAATCTAGCCCATAATAGAATATGAGTCCGCGGACTAAAGGGTGGAGAGGAAACCCTTGAAGGAAATATGCCCTAGAGGCAATAATAAAGTTATTATTTATTTCCTTATATCATGATAAATATTTATTATTCATGCTAGAATTGTATTAACCGGAAACATAATACATGTGTGAATACATAGACAAACAGAGTGTCACTAGTATGCCTCTACTTGACTAGCTCGTTAATCGAAGATGGTTAAGTTTCCTAACCATAGACATGAGTTGTCATTTGATTAACGGTCACATCATTAGCACTCGATCATTTAGTATGTTGCTATTGCTTTCTTCATGACTTATACACGTTCCCATGACTATGAGATTATGCAACTCGCGTTTACCGGAGGAACACTTTGTGTGCTACCAAACGTCACAACGTAACTGGGTGATTATAAAGGTGCTCTACAGGTGTCTCCAAAGGTACTTGTTGGGTTGGAATATTTTGAGATTAGGATTTGTCACTCCGATTGTTGGAGAGGTATCTCTGGGCCCTCTCGGTAATGCACATCACTTAAGCCTTGCAAACATTGCAACTAATGAGTTAGTTGCGGGATGATGTATTACGGAACGAGTAAAGAGACTTGCCGGTAACGAGATTGAACTAGGTATTGAGATACCGACGATCGAATCTCGGGCAAGTAACATACCGATGACAAAGGGAACAACGTATGTTGTTATGCGGTTTGACCGATAAAGATCTTTGTAGAATATGTGGGAGCCAATATGAGCATCCAGGTTCCGCTATTGATTATTGACCGGAGACGTGTCTCGGTCATGTCTACATAGTTCTCCAACCCATAGGGTCCGCACGCTTAAAGTTTCGATGACGGTAATATTATGAATTTATGAGTTTTGATGTACCAAAGGTAGTTCGGAGTCCCGGATGAGATCGGGGACATGACGAGGAATCTCAAAATGGTCGAGCGTAAAGATCGATATATTGGACGACTATATTCGGACATCGGAAAGGTTCCGAGTGATTCTGGTATTTTTCGGAGTACCGGGGAGTTACCGGAATACGGGAAAGAAGTATTGGACCTTAATGGGCCTTAATGGGAAGGAGAGGCAGCAGCCAGGAGGTGGCGCGTGCCCCTCCCAAGCCCAGTCCGAATTGGACAAAGGGTTTGGGGCGCGGCCCCCCCTCCCTTCCTTCTCCTCTTCGCCCCTTTCCCCCCTTCTCCTAGTTGGACTAGGAAAGGAGGAAACCTACTCCAACTAGGAGTAGGAATCCTACTGCCTTGGCGCGCCCCTCCTAGGGCCGGCCTCCTCCTCCCTTCCTCCTTTATATACGGGGGCAGGGGGCACCCCTTGGAGACACAACAATTGATCATTGATCTCTTAGCCGTGTGCGGTGCCCCCCTCCACCATAATCCACCTCGATAATATCGTAGCGGTGCTTAGGCGAAGCCTTGCGTTTGTAGAACATCATCATCGTCACCACGCCGTCGTGCTGACAAAACTCTCCCTCAACACTCGGCTGGATGAGAGTTCGAGGGACGTCATTGAGCGGAACGTGTGCTAAATTCGGAGGCGCCGTGCGTTCGGTACTTGATCGGTCGGATCGTGAAGATGTACGACTACATCAACCGCGTTGTGCTAATGCTTCCGCTTTCGGTCTACGAGGGTACGTGGACACACTCTTCCCTCTTGTTGCTATGCATCACCATGATCTTGCATGTGCGTAGGAATTTTTTTTGAAATTACGTCGTTCCCCAACAGTGGCATCCGAGCCTGGTTTTATGTGTAGATGTTATATGCACGAGTAGAACACAAGTGAGTTGTGGGCGATACAAGTCATACTGCTTACCAGCATGTCATACTTTGGTTCGGCGGTATTTTTGGATGAAGCGGCCCGAATCGACATTACGCATACGCTTACGCGAGACTGGTTTTACCGCCGTGCTTTGCACATAGGTGACTAGCGGGTGTCAGTTTCTCCAACTTTAGTTGAACCGAGTGTGGCTACGCCCGGTCCTTGCGAAGGTTAAAACAACACCAACTTGACAAACTATCGTTGTGGTTTTGATGCGTAGGTAAGAACGGTTCTTGCTCAGCCTGTAGCAGCCACGTAAAACTTGCAACAACAAAGTAGAGGACGTCTAACTTGTTTTTGCAGGGCATGTTGTGATGTGATATGGTCAAGACGTGATGAGATATAAGTTGTTGTATAAGATGATCATGTTTTGTTGAACTTATCGGCAACCGACAAAAAGCCTTATGGTTATCTCTTTGTTGCATAAGATGCAAGCGCCAAATAATTGCTTTACTTTATCGCTATGCGATAGCAATAGTTGCAAGAGCAATAGTTGGCGAGACGACCATGTGACGACACATTGATATAGATCAAGATGATGGAGATCATGGTGTCATGCCGGTGACGATGGGAATCATGACGATGCTTTGGGGATGGAGATCAAAGGCACAGGATGATGATGGCCATATCATGTCACATATTTTGATTGCATGTGATGTTTATCTTTTATGCATCTTATCTTGCTTTGATTGACAGTAGCATTATACGATGATCTCTCACTAAATTTCAAGATAAAATTGTTCTTCCTGAGTATGCACCGTTGCCAAAGTTCGTCATGCCCAGACACCACGTGATGATCGGGTGTGATAAGCTCTACGTCCATCTACAACGGCTGCAAGCCAGTTTTGCACGCGCAGAATACTCAGGTCAAACATAACGAGCCTAGCATATGTAGATATGGCCTCGGAACACTGAGACTGAAAGGTCGAGCGTGAATCATATAGTAGATATGATCAACATAGTGATGTTCACCATTGAAAACTACTCCATTTCACGTGATGATCGGTTATGGTTTAGTTGATATGGATCACGTGATCACTTAGAAGATTAGAGAGATGTTTATCTAAGTGGGAGTTCTTAACTATTATGATTAATTGAACTTAAATTTATCATGAACTTAGTCCTGGTAGTATTAGCATATCTATGTGGTAGATCAATAGCTCACATTTAGCTCCGCTGTTTTATTTTTGATATGTTCCTAGAGATAAACTGTATTGAAATATGTTAGTAGCAATGATACGGATTGGATCCGTGATCTGAGGATTATCCTCATTGTTGCATAGAAGAATTATGTCCTTGATGCACCGCTAGGTGACGGACCTATTGCAAGAGCATATGCAAACATTATGAACGTTTGACAAAAGCTCGGTAGGATGACTACTTGATAGTTAAGTGCACCATGCTTTACAGCTTAGAATCGGGACTTCAAAAAGATTTTGAAGGCCACGGAGCATATAAGATGTTCCAAGAGTTGAAATTGGTATTTCATACTCATGCCCGTGTCGAGAGGTATGAGACCTCTGACAGTACTTTGCCTACAAGATGGAGGAGAATAGCTCAACCAGTGAGCATGTGCTCAGATTGTCTGGGTACTACAATTGCTTGAATCAAGTGGGAGTTAATCTTCCAGATAAGATAGTAATTGACAGAATTCTCTAGTCACTATCACCAAGTTACTATAACTTCATGATGAACTATAATATGCAAGGGATGACGAAAGTAATTCCCGATCTCTTCGCGATGCTGAAATCGACGAAGGTAGAAATCTAGAAAGAGCATCAAAGTGTTGATGATTAACAAGACCACTACTTTCAGGTAAAGGGACAAAGTGAAGAAAGGGGAACTTCAAAAAGAACGGCAAGCAAGTTGCTGCTCAAGTGAAGAAGCCCAAGTCTGGACCTAAGCCTGAGACTAAGTGCTTCTACTGCAAAGGGACTGGTCACTGGAAGCGGAACTGCCCCAAGTATTTGGCGGATAAGAAGGATGGCAACGTAAAAAAAGGTATATTTGATATACAGATTATTGATGTGTATTTTACTAGTGTTCGTATAAACCCCTCGGTATTTGATACTGGTTCAGTTGCTAAGAGTAGTAACTCGAAACGGGAGTTGCAGAATGAACAAGAACTAGTTAAGGGCGAGGTGACAATGTGTGTTGGAAGTAGTTCCAAGATTGATATGATCATCATCGCACACTCCCTATATTTTCGGGATTAGTGTTGAACCTAAATAAGTGTTATTTAGTGTTTGCGTTGAGCATGAATATGATTGGATCATCTTTATTGCAATACGGTTATTCATGTAAGCTAGAGAATAATTGTTGTTCTATTTACATGAATAAAACCTTCTATGGTCATACACCCAATGAAAATGGTTTGTTGGATCTCGATCGTGGTGATACACATTTTCATAATATTGAAACCAAAAGATGCAAAGTTAATAATGATAGTGCAACTTATTTTTGGCACTGTCGTTTAGGTCATATTGGTGTAAAGCGGATGAAGAAACTCCATGCTGATGGGCTTTTGGAATCACTTGATTATGATTCACTTGATGCTTGCGAACCATGCCTCATGGGCAAGATGACTAAAACGCCGTTCTTCGGAACAATGGAGTGAGCAACTGACTTATTGGAAATAATACATACTGATGTATACAGTCCGATGAGTATTAAGGCTCACGGCAAGTATCGTTATTTTCTGACCTTCACAGATGATTTGAGCAGATATGGATATATCTACTTGATAAAACATGAGTCTGAAACGTTTGAAAAGTTCAAAAGAATTTCAGAGTGAAGTACGAAATCATCATAACAAGAAAATAAAAGTTTCTACGATATGATCGCAGAGGTAAAATATTTGAGTTACGAGTTTGGTCTTCAGTTAAAACAACGTGAAATAGTTTCACTACTCACGCCACCTGGAACACCACAGTGTAATTGTGCGTCCGAACATCGTAACCATAGTTTATTAGATATGGTGCGATCTATGATGTCTCTTACCGATCTACCACCATCATTTTGGGGTTATGCATTACAGACAGCTGCATTCACGTTAAATAGGGCACCATCAAAATCCGTTGAGACGACGCCTTATGAACTGTTGTTTGGCAAGAAACCAAAGTTATCGTTTCTTAAAGTTTAGGGCTACGATGCTTATGTGAAAAAGTTTCATCCTGATAAGCTCAAACCCAAATCGGAGAAATGTGTCTTCATAGGATACCCAAAGGAGACAGTTGGGTACACCTTCTATCACAGATCCGAAAGGCAAGACATTCGTTGCTAAGAATGGATCCTTTCTAGAGAAGGAGTTTCTCTCGAAAGATGTGAGTGAGAGGAAAGTAGAACTTGATGAGGTAACCGTACCTGCTCCCTTATTGGAAAGTAGTTCATCACAGAAACCGGTTCCTGTGACGTCTATACCAATTAGTGAGGAAGTTAATGATGATGATCATGAAACTTCAGATCAAGTTGTTACTGAACCTCGTAGGTCAACCAGAGTAAGATCCGCACCAGAGTGGTATGGTAGTCCTGTTCTGGTAGTCATGTTACTAGACCATGATGAACCTGCGAACTATGAGGAAGCGATGATGAGCCTAGATTCCGCAAAATGGCTTGAGGCCATGAAATCTGACATGGGATCCACGTATGAGAACAAAGTGTGGACTTCCATTGACTTGCCCAATGATCGGCCAGCCATAGAAAATAAATGGATTTTCAAGAGGAAGACGGACGCTGATAGTAGTGTTACTATCTACAAAGCTAGACTTGTCGAAAAAGGTTTTTGACAAAGTTCAAGGTGTTGACTGACGATGAGATTTTCTCACTCGTAGCGATGCTTAAAGTCTGTCCGAATCATGTTAGCAAATTGCCACATTTAATGAAAATTGGCAAATGGATGTAAAGACTGCATTCCTGAATGGATTTCTGGAAGAAGAGTTGTATATGATGCAACCTGAAGGTTTTATCGATCCAAAGGATGCTAACAAAGTGTGCAAGCTCCAGCGATCCATCTATGGACTGGTGCAAGCATCTCGGAGTTGGAATATACGCTTTGATGAGTTGATCAAAGCATATAGTTTTATACAGACTTGCGGTGAAGCCTGTATTTACAAGCAAGTGAGTGGGAGCACTACAACCTTTCTGATAAGTATATGTGAGTGACATATTGTTGATCGGAAATAATGTAGAATTATTTTGCAAAGCATAAAGGAGTATTTGAAAGGAGTTTTTGTCGGTGTACAAAAAGAGGGGTACACTTTTTGTACCCCTATAATTGTGCACGGGCAGTCTGAGCCACGGGCACCACCACACCAAGCACGGCAAGGGAGGTGAACCAGGGTAAGACCGGAGCTCAAGAGAACTGGAACGACGCCAAGGCCAAGACCACGAAGAGCAAAGGGAACGAAGCGGACTCCCCCGGCCAGATCCTTGCCGGGAGACAGTTCTAGCAACCCCGGCAAGACCCTTGCCGCGGCAACTCGCCCCACGCCTACGGAGGAAATCACCCTTGAGTCCACTGCCCCCATGGGGCAAGGATTCGGGAGACATCCCCGTGGTGGCATGCAGATCTTTGTGAAGACATTAGACATCAGATACACACTATAGAAGATGACGACCCTTGGCGGGATCCCAGCCGAGGAAGACCACAAGGCCCCTGGCAAGCGCCTTGCCGGGGATGACAGCAGGCGCCTCGGCAAGACCCTTGCTGGGGCCTCGGCAAGGCCCTTGCCGAGGACGCCCACAGGGCCACCAACAGGCTCACGCCGACTAAACCTCAACCACCGTACGCATGCAGCTGCCGACCCAACCAGCTGGGCAGGCACCTGCATGGCGGCATGCAAATCTTCGTGAAAGACCCACTACTGCGCCACCTTAGCTGCCTGCATACCTACATGGCATCTCAGGCATCGCTGGCCAAGGCGCGTGTCGACACAAGAAAGAGCGGCGACGGACAAGACAGATCTCTCCCCCGTCCCCGATAAAGCAAGGACACCTAAGCAAGGCGCATTAAATGCACCTTGTCATGTAATGCGAGGGATAACCTCGCATCACTGTACCCTTTCCACCTCCTGTGTGCCACTATGGCAACCCCTTTTTCTATAAAAGGTGGCCCGAGGCGACCAGGAGGAGGATTCGGATTTTTGGAGCTCTTCACGCCCCATAGCTAGCTCAAGAACACAGATATACAATCCACCAAAGCAGGAGTCGGGTTTTACGCATCCTCGCGGCCCGAACCTGGATAAACGAACCGTGTGCTATCTGTTTGATCCGCTCTTCTCACGCCCCCACACCCTGCAACTGTTGTTGGGATTCTTGTGATCCCATAGGTGTCGTGCCCACCGACATCTTTGGCGCGCCAGGTAGGGGGCGCAGTTGTGAGAATCGGCTCTAGCAGTTAGTCCAGCGCTTCTTCATCATCATGGCGCCCTAGAAGAAGACGACGGTGGCGGTTGGCCAGTCAGAAGCCGGACAGCCCGTCCCGGCGCGGGCAAACAGCGGACCGGTCGCAGAAAGGACCCGGGGCGCTGCTCGCGAACACCAACACCATCCCAGCAGCCGGAGTTTGGGAGGCGGCGATGTTTGTGCGCCTGGTAACGGGCCACACGTCGCCAAATCCAAAGGCGGAGCCAGGCCCTCCGCAGATGGAACGGGGCCTTCCAAGGTCATCGCCGCCCCGCCCGAAGGCGACGCAAGGGCCTCCAAGACTCCCACGCCGGCGACAACAGCGCGCTCCTCTCAGGCAGCGCGCGACGAACAGCGTAATCACACCAAAGATCCCGGGCGTCGCCGCGGGAAGAGCCCCGAACGCCACTCCCGGGACGTGGAAGACCTGCCCGCTCGCCGAGGCACTGGCGAAAATGGCATGCGACCGCGGGGTCGTGATAGAGCTCCTTCTGACATGGTCAGAAGTCGAAGCGTGTCGTCATCCATGCAGGTTTTGCTACCGTCGACGCCAGCAGAGGCCCTGGTGCGCGCGCAGTTGCTCCTCGACTTTCCTCCCACTACGGGGAAACTCGACGAATGGAGAGCCACTATCCAAAGCCTTGTTGCGGTGGCCAACAAAGACGAACCGAGTCCGGTGGAGCCCCCGGGTCGACGCTCCGATGGAGTTCCACCTGCCAGTGGTGGAAAAGCCTGCGGCGCCACGACCACGGTGCATTTCCCTCCTCCTCGCCCGGTACCGCGAATGCCAGCTCATCGCGACGTTACGGGCGACGACATCTCCATAGCGTCGTCTGACCCGTGGACCCACTGTGACCAACGCCAAGTTCTTCGGGAACGATCCCATGAAGACGCCCGAACCACTATCGAGCGCTGGCGTGGAGCGCGCCACCAGTCAGACAGGCGAGCAGGGCCTGCTGCGAACCACCCGGCCCCGAAGAACCCTGGAGGCCTACCTTACAAGGTAGGCTGTCCGGCTTTTACCCGTGAGCTGCGGCAGTTCCAGTGGCCCACTCACCGCACCTTCAAACCTGACGTTGGCGAAAAGTACAGCGGCAAGACCCACCCGTCTGAGTTCCTCAGCATCTACACCATCGTGATGCAAGCTGCCGGAGCCCGCGACGATAAGGTGCTTGCGAATTACTTTCCATTGGCTCTTAAACCCAATGCCATGTCATGGTTGATGCACTTGCCGGTAGACTCTATTTCCTACTGGTCAGATTTGTGCCATGAGTTTGTGGGCGCCTTTACTGGAGGTCACCAAGCCCATGGCCAAGCAAGCGACCTACACGTCATTCCCCAGAAGGGAGGCGAGAGTCTGCACAAGTATATACAGAGGTTTAGCCGGATACAGTACAATATCCCTGATGTTCACCCTGCCGCCATCATCAGCGCGTTCCATTAGAACGTGCGTAACCGCAAGATGCGCGAAGAGCTGGCAATGAACAAGGTGAAAGATGTGGCAGAACTCTATGTTCTTGCTGACAGATGTACCCGAGCTGAAGAGGTAAAGAAGTACCCTGGCGAAGATGCCGGCGTGGAAACCGACTCCTCAGATGAGGATACTGCCGCGCCGGCGAAGAAAGGCCGGCGCCGCGATAGGAAGCGCAAAGGTAAAGCCGTGCTTGCCGTCGAGGGATCTGATGACACCGGCTCCGCCAAGAAAACCAAGGCAGATGACCCCGACAAGGAAATTGCCGGATGTGTCGCCTGCCGGGCCTTGGCGGCTGCCGAGAAGCCAGGAAACTCCGACAAGCAATACTGCAAGATCCATCGCACCAAAGGCCATGATCTCCAGAACTGCCGACAGGTTGAGCTCCTTGCTGAGAAGTAGAGGGCTGAATATGAGAGGCGAGACAAAGAGAAGAGCCAGGACGGTGCTGAGGGGTCCGGCAAGAAGCGTGACGGCCAGGCAGGCCGTCGCGGCAAGGATAAATAGCAGGAGAGGCCTGCCCGGGGCCGTGACAGAAAGCCAGAACACGACGATCACGAAGAGGATGACGAATCTGGCGACCAAGAGTTCCAGAAAGCTAGGAGACCATGTGCGTCGATGGTGGCGCCTCGCTGCATACTTCTCACCGCCAACTTAAATAGTGGGCGCGTGAGATTACAGCAGCAGAGCCGTCGTTTGGTGCCCAAAAGCCGCTGAAGTGGTCCAGCACGCCTATCATTTTTGACACTGAGGATCACCCCGATCGCACTACCGCGGTCGGGTGCTTTCCATTGTTGGTTTCACCAACAATACGCAACCTCAAGGTGACAAAGATGTTAGTCGACGGCGGGGCCGGTCTGAACTTAATCTCGCCTGCCGTGATCGAGAAACTGCAGATTCCTGATGAAGACCTCGAAGAGACGGGCACGTTTTAGGGGGTCAACCCGGGAAGGAGTCAACCAAAGGGGAAGGTCACGCTGCCCGTGACTTTCGGAAGTGACCTGAACTACAGGACAGAAAGGATCGTGTTCGATGTTGCCAAGATCCCCTTGCCCTACAACGGGATCCTTGGCCGCCCAGTGCTGGCCAAGTTCATGGCGGCGTCGCACTACGCCTACAACACCCTGAAGATGCCAGGACCTGTGACAATCATCACCGTCCCCTCCGATAAGAAAGATGCACTGATTTGCACTGACCAACTCTACCAACAAGCAGTCGCAGCAGCTGCCGCCACTAAAGCACTTGCTCCTGCCACTGGACCCCCGGGAGGGAAGAAGAAGAAGAAGACTGGTGCGACCTCGGACACCCACTCCGGCAAGCGCAGCTCTTCGGAGTGTAGTGCTCCCGTCGAGGACGTGCCAGAGAGTTCCACCGGTAGAAACAAGAAGTCCAGGGCCACGCTGCCGGGAACCAAGAATGTTTCTGTCAAGGAGGACGGCACAGAGGGGCTTTCACCATAAGCTCCACCCTTGACGACAAATAGGAAGACGCGCTTGTCACCTTCCTGCGGGCGAATGTCGATGTGTTTGCATGGCAAGCATTCGAAATCCCTGGCATTCCTAGGGAGGTGATTGAGCACCACCTTGCTGTCTGTCCTCATGCGCGGCCCGTCAAGCAGAAGGTCAGAAAGCAAGCTTTGGAACGACAAGATTTCATCACAGAGGAGATCCGGAAGCTAGAAGCAGCGGGTTTGGTAAGAGGAGTGCTCCACCCAATGTGGTTGGCCAATCCAGTGGTAGTGCGCAAGGCAAATGGGAAGTGGAGGCTGTATATTGATTACACAGATATCAATAAGGCTTGTCCCAAAGACCCCTTCCCGTTGTCGCGCATCGACCAGATTGTTGACTCCACGGCTGGGTGTGATCTGTTATCATTCCTCGATGCCTACTCCGGCTACCACCAGATTTTCATGACAAGAGAAGACGAAGAGAAAACGGCATTCATCACCCCATGTGGTACGTATTGTTTCATACGGATGCCTTTCGGGTTGAAGAGTGCTGGTTCAACGTTTGCGAGGGTGGTCCAGATTGGTTTTGAACCCCAGCTCCATAGAAATATGGAAGCTTATATGGATGATATAGTGGTCAAAACCAAGAACAGGGCAACCCTTATACCGGATTTACAAGAAACATTTGTAAACCTACGCAAGATCAATCTCAAGCTGAACCCTGAGAAGTGCATCTTCGGCGTCCTGTCCGACAAGCTTCTCGGGTTCTTTGTGTCACAGCGTGGGATAGAGGCCAATCCGGACAAGATCAAAGCTATAGAGCAGATTGAAGCACCCAAGCGAGTCAAGGATGTGCGTCGGCTTGCTGGTTGCGTTGCCGCCATGAGCAGGTTCATTTCCAAGTCCGCCGAGTGCGCCCTTCCCTTTTTCAAGATTTTGAAAAAGGCGGGCCCGATGTAGTGGACGCCTGAAGCCGAAGCAGCATTGCAAGATTTGAAGAGGTACCTCTCCTCCGCGCCAATACTAGTTGCGCCTAGGCCACAGGAACCGTTGCTGCTATACCTGGCGGCAACGAACCAGGTGGTCAGCGCCGCACTAGTGGCGTAGAGAGAAATTGATGATGAGGTAATAGCAGCGACGGAGCCCGATGCCACCGATGCGGAGACAACACAGCCAGTTGGAGTGCCGCCGAAGAAGAAAATGATGCAGCACCCGGTCTACTTTGTTAGTTCCCTCCTGCAGGGGGCTAGATCAAGGTACTCCGCTGTGCAGAAACTGCTCTTCAGCCTTCTTATGGCCTCGAGGAAGCTGCGTCACTACTTCCAGGCGCACGAAATCACTGTCGTCACTCGCCTCCCTCTGCAACGGATATTGCACAATCCAGACGCAACGGGAAGGATCGTAGAGTGGGCACTAGAACTGTCCAGCTTTGGCCTCAAGTTTGAGAGTACCTCGATGATTCACAGCCGAGTCCTGGCAGAGTTCATTGCAGAATGGACCGCGACGCCTGACGAAGAAGCCCAAGAGACTGCTCTCCCCGGCAAGGAGGCAAGTTGCGACTGGATCATGTACTTTGATGGAGCTTTCTCCTTACAGGGCGCCGGGGCTGGCGTACTGCTTGTCGCGCCCACCGGAGAGCACCTCAAGTACGTGATCCAGATGCACTTCCCCAGGGAGGTGTCAACAAACAATACGGCTGACTACGAAGGACTGCTTGCCGGTCTTAGGATCGCGGCAGACCTCGGAATCAAGAAACTCGTCGTCAGAGGCGACTCGCAACTTGTCGTCAAGCAAGTCAACAAGGATTACCAGAGCTCGTT
The DNA here is from genome assembly GCF_002162155.2 of Triticum dicoccoides. NCBI lineage: Eukaryota > Viridiplantae > Streptophyta > Magnoliopsida > Poales > Poaceae > Triticum > Triticum dicoccoides. Next base: position 785,783,554 of record NC_041382.1, read on the forward strand.
GATGAAGGCCTACGTCGATGAAGTGAGAAAGCTGGAAGAGCATTTTGATGGTATACAGGCGGAGCACGTTCCCCGAGCAGAGAATGACATCGCCGATTACCTGTCAAAGCGCGCTGCCCTCAAGCTACCTGTGGAACCAGGCACCTTTGTGCTTCAGCTAACTCAGCCATCCGTTGATCCATCAACAGAGCAAAACAAGAGGAGGAAATCAGGGCCCGGCAAGTACTTTACCGCCGAGCTCCCCGGAGCCGCCCGCAAGGATGTTGCCGGGAACACAGAGCCCGCCACGGAACGGCTAGCTCCGGCGGAGCTCAAGCTCTTGCCATTGAGACAGCCGCTCCTATAGCGGAGGAAATGCCTTTAGTCCTCGCCGTCGAGCCCCAGGCTCTAGCGTGGGCATAGCATACCGTCCGATTCCTCCAAACTGGGGAACTTCCTGAGGAGCAGGAAGAAGCGGAAAAAGTAGCCCGTCGCTCTACTATGTACCAGTTCGTCGATGACGTCCTGTACAGGAAGAGGCCGAACGACGTGAAATTGAAGTGTATCCCTCGAGAGGAAGGACTGGGGCTGTTGGCGGAGATACATGGAGGCATATGTGGATCCCACATCGGGTCAAGGTCCCTTGCCGGCAAAGCGTTTCGGCAAGGCTTCTTCTGGCCCACCGCCCTCCAGGATGCGGCGACACTAGTCACCAGGTGTGAAGCGTGTCAGTTCCATTCAAAGAAGCTTCATCAGCCAGCTCAAGCCCTTCAAACCATTCCTCTCTCCTGGCCTTTCTCGGTCTGGGGGCTCGACATACTGGGCCCTTTCCCCCGCGCTGTCGGGGGCTTTGAGTACTTGTACGTTGCAATCGACAAGTTCACAAAGTGGCCAGAAGTGGAAGCAGTGAGGAAGGTCACAACACAGTCATCCGTCAAGTTCTTCAAAGGACTGGTGTGCCATTTCGGTGTACCCAACAGGGTCATCACCGACAACGGCACGCAGTTCACAAGCCGCACCTTCATGCAATATACCCAAGACCTCGGCAGCAAAGTCTGTTTTGCTTCCATTGCTCACCCACGAAGCAATGGTCAAGCTGAAAGAGGAAACACAAAAGTACTGCGAGGCTTAAGGACAAAGACCTTTGACAGGCTGCACAAGAGTGGAAGGCGCTGGATTGATGAGTTGCCGACAGTTCTTTGGTCGATCAGAACGACGCCAAATCGAGCCACCGGCCAGACACCCTTTGCCCTAGTATACGGGGCAGAAGCAGTTCTCCCCACTGAACTCATATACGGGTCACCTCGAGTGCTCGCTTATGATGAGCTTGAGCAAGAGCAACTGCGGCAAGATGACGCAACGCTCCTTGAGCAAGATCGTCTTCGGGCGGCTGTGAGAGCAGCGCGCTACCAGCAAGCCTTGCGCCGCTACCATAGCCGCAAGGTTCATGCCCGAAGCTTTGAGGAGGGCGACCTTATTCTTCGGCGCGTTCAATCGGCCAAGAATTCCAACAAGTTGACGCCAAAGTGGGAAGGCCCTTATCGGGTAATACGAGTCACCAGGCCCGGCGCAGTCCGCCAGGAGACCGAAGATGTAATTCCAGTGAGTAACTCCTGGAACATTGAGGATCTTCGCAAGTTTTACCCGTGAGGTGTGGCTTGCCGGGCCCCCCGGCAAGCCACTGTTTGTACGAGCCTTGCCGATGATGCATGTAACCCTCTGTACAAAGCCAGGCGCAGACCCTGAGCATAAATAAATGAAGCGCTGGCGCCCTAAGTTACAGCATGCACGCAAGGTCGAGTCTCGTCCTTGGTTAGGGTTGATAGTGCTTAGCGGCGACTAACCCCTAGCTTAGAGGTCGAGTGTGCGTCTCTTTGTCTTTCTTTTGTCTTCTTTGGTTCACAGGACACACAGATATCCGTGCCAAACCATTTGGGAAGAAAAAGAGGAAGAACAGACCATCATCTAGGCCCCGGCAAGCCAGTATTGCCGGGGGCTGCAAGAGCAAAGATTCACCCACAGCAAACCAGGGTTGCCGGGGACTGCAGCTTCAGATAAGTTCTTCATCCCTTATCATGCATTCCATTATGGACTGAGGTATGTGAAACCTCGTTTTTCCCTAAGCTACCGTGCTCCCCTAACCCTAGGCCCTAGGGCTCGTTCCTGGGGCCAAGTTTGGTCGTAGTCGCGGCAGCGAAAGGATGAAACAAGGAGCCTGAACCCGCCTCATCCCTGCCTCCGCCAAAAGCGTGGGAAAGGTCGAGCGAAGTGGGGAGACGGCAAGGCCTGTTGCCGGGCGAGAGAATGTTTATCTTAGAGATATCAAGGATTTACTCCTTGTCGTGGGTTCCACCCGCAAACAAACAACTCGGCAAGCATCCCTTTTTCATTAAAAACATTCCACTCAGGTACAGTCCATAGGGAATGAAAAACATGAATGATGGGATTACAAGTTTTAAATTCAACAAAGACCCGAAGGCTTACAAACTAAAAAGAGATAAGGTGCCCGTAATCCCTTTCTTGTCCCTCTCCTCAGGAGGCAGGTCAAGGAGGCGAGAAAGGCAAAAGGAGCGCCTAGGCAAGCTACGGGTGGCAGAAGACACCAAGAGAACATCTCGGTGGTCGTCCGAAGGCTGGATGGTGATGGCCACGCCGGAAGCAGAGCTCGAAGGCGAGGCGGCAGGACGTCAGCACGTGTCAAAGGCGTCGGTGCCCGCGTACTCCGACTTGACGGCCTTGCCGCCCGCCCTCTTCCTCTTCCGCAGCCTCCCAACGCCATCCGCCCAAGGAGATGACCCCGAGAAGTTCAAGGAGCCGGCGACACGGATGATGGGGTCTCCGGTGCCGCACGGAGCGGCGCCACCTAGTCGGACTCATCATCCTGCCGCCTACCGCCCTCGTCGTCGTTGCTGCTGTCCTCCTCGTCACTCCCGCCCGAGGAAGAGTCTTCACTATCAGAAGAGCTCTCCACGCAGCACCTTGCACGGGTCCCAAAGAGCCCAAAGACCTTGACGGAGAGAAGGCCACCCTCCATCAGCTTAAAATGGAGAGTGAGCCCCTCCGTCAAGCGGTGGATGTGAGCAAACGTCTTCCATCCCCGACGAAGATACATCACGTGAGGAGTGGGGAAGTCGATGCGGACCCGCGTGCCATTGATCCCACAGCACCTCATGTGTAGCCGCAATGACTCCGGTGGATCCAGCTCCATCTCCCGCGCAAATGGAGTCGGGAGACGAAGGCGACGGCGCGGCGGTCGGCGCAGCCTGACGAAGAACTCACAAGGGTCATCCCGAACATGGCCCTCCATTGGAGGAGGAGCTGCTGGCGGAGGCGAGGCCGGCGCGCCACCCCGTCCTCCTCTTCCCCGAGCGCCCGGCCTCGCCCACGGCCTCGCCCCTCCCCCTTCCCCTCGCGGCTGGCTCTGCCACCGCAGGCGCAGGAGAAGGAGGGACGCGTTGTCGAGCGGCGACCCTCGCCGCCACCGTTGAAGGACCAGGATTCCCTCTCTCCATGACGAATGGAACGGAGGAGCAGAAGCTGAAGGAAGAAGAAGATGAGAGAATGCGGGATGCCATCCCCCTCCCGCTCTTTATAAAGGAACGGGGTTGGGGCTCGGCCGCCCCACCCGCCAATCAAGACGTAGAAGGCGCAGGGAACCGGGACCGACCCGCTGCCCCAGCCCGCGGCGGCCCGGTTTCCCGCCTCCACCGTTCGCCACCCCAAGCGCATGGGAGACACATGGCGGACGTGCAGAACCGAGGGGACGGGTGAAGCGACCTCTCCCCACCCCGTGATCGTGGGGAGTGGACGCCTTGAGGACCGCGCCTCGTCCCCATTCAGTAAATGGGCCGCGCCTCCACGCCTCCCTCCGTTTATGGGGAAGGCGTGAACCGTCCCTTTACTACGACGTGACGCATGCATGCACATCTCAACCCCACGCATGCTGCCCACGTCACACCCACCTCCCCATGCCGCGCCACGCGCGGGAGTCGTGGGGAGCGCAGTGCGCGAAGAAAACTTACCGCGGTAAAAACCGCCCCCCTGCCCGCGCACCGTTTTTGGGCCTAGCCCAACAATGTGTTGCGCTTATGTGTGGCCCAGGCCCGGGGGCTCCTGTCGGTGTACAAAAAGAGGGGTACACTTTTTGTACCCCTATAACTGTGCACGGGCAGTCTGAGCCACGGGCACCACCACACCAAGCACGGCAAGGGAGGTGAGCCAGGGTAAGACCGAAGCTCAAGAGAACTGGAACGACGCCAAGGCCAAGACCACGAAGAGCAAAGGGAACGAAGCGGACTCCCCTGGCAAGATCCTTGCCGGGAGACAGTTCTAGCAACCCCGACAAGACCCTTGCCGCGGCAACTCGCCCCACGCCTATGGAGGAAATCACCCTTGAGTCCACTGCCCCCATGGGGAAAGGATTCGGGAGACATCCCATGGTGGCATGCAGATCTTTGTGAAGACATTCAAGATCAGATACGCACTATAGAAGATGACGACCCTTGGCGGGATCCCAGCCGAGGAAGAGCACAAGGCCCCCGGCAAGCGCCTTGCCGGGGATGACAGCAGGCGCCTCGGCAAGACCCTTGTCGGGGCCCCGGCAAGGCCCTTGCCGAGGACGCCCACAGGGCCACCAACAGGCACACGCCTACTAAACCTCCACCGTCGTACGCATGCAGCTGCCGACCCAACCAGCTGGGCAGGCACCTGCGTGGCGGCATGCAAATCTTCATGAAAGACCCACTACTGCGCCATCTTAGCTGCCTGCCTACTTACATGGCATCTCAGGCATCGCTGGCCAGGGCGCGTGTCGACACAAGAAGGAGCGGCGACGGACAAGACAGATCTCTCCCCCGTCCCCAATAAAGCAAGGACACCTAAGCAAGGCGCATTAAATGCACCTTGTCATGTAATGCGAGGGATAACCTCGCATCACTGTACCCTTTCCATCTCCTGTGTGCCACTGTGGCAACCCCTTTTTCTATAAAAGGAGGCCCGAGGCGACCAGGAGGAGGATTCGGCTTTTTGGAGCTCTTCACGCCCCATAGCTAGCTCAAGAACACAGATATACAATCCACCAAAGTAGGAGTAGGGTTTTACGCATCCTCGCGGCCCGAACCTGGATAAACGAACCATGTGCTATCTGTTTGATCCGCTCTTCTCACGACCCCGTGCCCTGGAACCGTAGTAGGGATTCTTGTGATCCCATAGGTGTCATTCCCACCGATAGTTTTTCAAAGAAGGACCTCGGTGAAGCTGCTTATATATTGAGCATCAAGATCTATAGAGATAGATCAAGACGCTTGATAAGTTTTTTCAATAAGTACATACCTTGACAAGATTTTGAAGTAGTTCAAAATGAAATAGTCAAAGAAAGAGTTTCTTGCCTGTGTTACAAGGTGTGAAATTGAGTAAGACTCAAGGCCCGAGCACGGCAGAAGATAGAAAGAGAATGAAAGTCATTCCCTATGCCTCAGCCATAGGTTTTATAAAGTATGCCATGCTGTGTACCAGATCTATTGCATAGCCTACCACTGAGTTTGGCAAGGGAATACAATAGTGATCTAGGAGTAGATCACTACACAGCGGTCAAAATTATCCTTAGTGGAATAAGGATATGTTTCTCGATTATGGAAGTGACAAAAGGTTCATCGTAAAGGGTTACGTCGATGCAAGTTTTGACACTAATCTAGATGACTCTAAGTCTCGGTGTAGATACATATTGAAAGTGGGAGCAATTAGCTAGAGTAGCTCTGTGTAGAGCATTGTAGACATAGAAATTTGCAAAATACTTACGGATCTGAATGTGACAGACCCGTTGACTAAAATTATCTCACAATCACACCTTAGTACTCTTTGGGTGTTAATCACATAGCTATGTGAACTAGATTACTGACTCTAGTAAACCCTTTGGGTGTTGGTCACATGTCGATGTGAACTATGGGTGGTAACCACATAAAGATGTGAACTATTGATGTTAAATCACATGGCGATGTGAACTAGATTATTGACTCTACTACAAGTGGGAGACTGAAGGAAATATGCCCTAGAGGCAATAATAAAGTTATTATTAATTTCCTTATATCATGATAAATGTTTATTATTCATGCTAGAATTGTATTAACCGAAAACATAATACATGTGTGAATAGATAGACAAACAGAGTGTCACTAGTATGCCTCTACTTGACTAGCTCGTTAATCGAAGATGGTTATGTTTCCTAGCCATAGACATGAGTTGTCATTTGATTAACGGGATCACATCATTAGGAGAATGATGTGATTGACTTGACCCATTCCGTTAGCTTAGCACTCAATCGTTTAGTATGTTGCTATTGCTTTCTTCATGACTTATATATGTCCCCATGACTATGAGATTATGCAACTCCCGTTTACCGGAGGAACACTTTGTGTGCTACCAAACGTCGCAGCGTAACTGGGTGATTATAAAGGTGCCCTACAGGTGTCTCCAAAGGTATATGTTGGGTTGGCGTATTTCGAGATTAGGATTTGTCACTCCGATTGTCGGAGAGGTATCTCTGGGCCCTCTCGGTAATGCACATCACATAAGCTTTGCAAGCATTGCAACTAATGAGTTAGTTGTGAGATGATGTATTACGGAACAAGTAAAGAGACTTGCCGGTAACGAGATTGAACTAGGTATTGAGATACCGACGATCGAATCTCGGGCAAGTAACATACCGATGACAAAGGGAATAACGTATGTTGTTATGCGGTTTGACCGATAAAGATCTTTGTAGAATATGTGGGAGCCAATATGAGCATCCAGGTTCCGCTATTGTTTATTGACCGGAGACGTGTCTCGGTCATGTCTACATAGTTCTCGGACCCATAGGGTCCGCACGCTTAAAGTTTCGATGACGGTTATATTATGAGTTTATGAGTTTTGATGTACTGAAGGTAGTTCGGAGTCCGGGATGAGAATGGCGACATGATGAGGAGTCTCGAAATGGTCGAGGCGTAAAGATCGACATATTGGACGACTATATTAGGACATCGGAAAGGTTCCGAGTGATTCGGGTATTTTTCGGAGTACCGGGGAGTTACGGGAATACGGGAAAGAAGTATTGGACCTTAATGGGCCTTAGTGGGAAGGAGAGGCAGCAGCCAGGAGGTGGCGCGCGCCCCTCCCAAGCCCAGTCCGAATTGGACAAAGGGTTTGGGGTGCGGCCCCCCTCTCCCTTCCTTCTCCTCTTCCCCCCTTTCCCCCCTTCTCCTAGTTGGACTAGGAAAGGTGGAAACCTACTCCAACTAGGAGTAGGAATCCTACTCCCTTGGCGCGCCTGTCCTAGGGCCGGCCTCCTCCTCCCTTGCTCCTTTATATACGGGGGCAGGAGGCACCCTTGGAGACACAACAATTGATCATTGATCTCTTAGCCGTGTGCGGTGCCTCCCTCCACCACAATCCACCTCGATAATATCGTAGCGGTGCTTAGGCGAAGCCCTGCGTCGGTAGAACATCATCATCGTCACCACGTCGTCGTGCTGACGAAACTCTCCCTCAACACTCGGCTGGATCGGAGTTCGAGGGACGTCATCGAGCTGAACGTGTGCTGAACTCGGAGGTGCCGTGCGTTCGGTACTTGATCGGTCGGATCGTCAAGACGTCCGACTACATCAACCACGTTGTGCTAACGCTTCCGCTTTCGGTCTACGAGGGTACGTGGATACACTCTCCCCTCTTGTTGCTATGCATTACCATGATCTTGCATGTGCGTAGGATTTTTTTTTTGAAATTACTACGTTCCCCAACAACCCTAACCCACGGACGAAGTGGGGAATGACCACCACCCTCCCATTGGGCTCCGGGGTGGGGACGGTTTGCCCCTTGGCCGGAAGCCGGTGGGCGATTTCCTTGGCCAAGTACCCGGCCTCCCGGAGCTTCGTAATGTCCTTCTTCTTGACGGAGGAGACCATCCACTTGCCCTGCGCTCTCGATCCGGACATGGTGGGAGTGCTTTTCTTGGGGCGGAAAAGATGGGAACTTGGGCGCTGGAGCTCGAGAATGGAGGAGGCAGAGAGAAAGAAGGCGTGGGTGAAAGGGGTGAATCCTTATCTCTTTATAAAGGCAGTGAATATCAAGCGCCTCCCCACTCGCCCTAAAAAACTCGCCTATTCCCAAGAGCCATGCAGACGGCACGGTTGGATTACCCACGCCTGTATTGATGATAATCCCGTAATAAGGGGACACGGTCTCTGCTTTGACAAGACGTGCCAATGAAGCCGCATCTCGAAATATGGAACGGCAGGCTAAAAACAGTTCGAAATAATAGCCGGGCAGCAACGTGATGTCACGCTACAAAAAGTTGTCAGCAGATTGGACTCGTGGAATATTATACTCTCTGCGGTTGTGTGTGGAATTTGTTTTGCAGAGCCGGACACGATTCTTGTGTTCGAAGACTATTTTGGAGTATTCGGAGGAGGAACCCGCCTTGCAATGCTGAAGACTATCAGCGTGCCGGACACCTCATCATTGAAGCCTGGTTCAGGGGCTACTGAGGGAGTCCAGGATTAACGGGTCCTCGGACATCCGACCTGTTGATGTGGGCCAGACTGTTGGACTGTGAAGATACAAGACCGAAGACTCTCACCCGTGTACGGATGGGACTCTCCTTGGCATGGGAGGCAAGCTTGGCATCCGGATAGGAAGATTCCTTTCTCTGTAACCGACTTTGTATAACCCTAGTCCCCTTCGGTGTCTATATAAACCGGAGGGCTTAGTCCGTAGAGGCAACAGTCATAATCATACAGGCTAGACTTCTAGGGTTTAGCCATTACAATCTCGTGGTAGATCAACTCTTATAATACTCATATTCATCAAGAAAGCCCGAACCTGGGTAAACATCGTATCCCCCGTCTTCTGTTACCATCAACCTTAGACGCACAATTCGGGACCCCCTACCTGAGATCCGGCGGTTTTGACACCGACGGAAGCCTTGGAGCCGCCAAGGTGAAGTGGAGCCCCCAAGGCTCGATGTCGCGAGGTGCCTGATGGGGCGAAGTGAAACCCCCGAGACCGAAAGAGGCGAGGCTAGAGTCTGGGAGACATTGAGACGAAGTGGAGCCCTCGAGCCTGAATGCAGCTAGGGGCTTGAAAGGGTAAAGTGAAGCCTCTATGCCCGAAAGAGGCAAGGCCAAAGACTTGGAGCCACCGAGACGAACTTGCAATTACATTTGGTCAAACACGGGACACCAAGGGACATTTACATGCATAGTTAATGCAAAATAATATGAATCTATTTCACCACGGTGCTAATAAGCAATAAAGGGAAACCATGAATGCCGGCTGTATTTTTTATGTTGCGTCAGGTCAATGCGACAGGGTGGTCAGTTTTGATGCAGCCCCCAAACTTTCATAGCAAGGGTAGTAATTTTAGGTTTGTTTCCGTTATGTCTGCTGATTTTGCTACATCAATGCATGGCGCGACCAGAAATTACTCAGCGTCCGACTTCGTGTATGGCGAGGCACGACATGACGAGAAACTA
>NC_041382.1:785793378-785805412 GCF_002162155.2 Triticum dicoccoides
TCCCAAGCGGATAGCGCCCCTATCATGCGGCATGGTGACCCGAAATGGCGTAACGTACACAATGGACTTGGATGTCGCGACGGCGGCGTGGATTGTCTAGGCGGTGGGAATGCTACGTGGCAGCGGCAGGGTGGCCGTTTGAGGCCGAGTTACCTCTCCACTTCTCCAGCACCCGGATGTAGTCATCGCCTTTTAGCGGCGGCTTTGCCTGGTCGACGGACTAGTCTGTGCAACCGCGGCGATGCAAAGTGGTCCAGCGGTGGTGCGACAGCGGGGACACGAAGTAACTGATCGATGACTTTTTGTTGTTGTTTTTTTTTCGAAAAGGGGGTTCACCCCGGCCTCTGCATCAGAACCATGCATACAGCCCTTTTATTAAAACAAATAAATAGGTTCCAACAAGATCTTAAAAGTCTCGAACTGAAAAAAAGGCTCACACAGAACCAAAAAGGCTAGGACGATAAATTAGCCAGAAAAGGGACGCCACAACCGGTTGGCTAAAGACAGATAGGTAAACTAATTAACTATTCTATTACATGACCGCCATCCAAACCGGTTGAAGATATCCCGAGCTACCATCTCCCAACGGATAGATCCAGTAACCAAATGCTCCCTGGCCTCCATCGAAGTGAGTAGCGACCACGAACGGATCAACGCCGTGGCCCGGAAGATAACCTGCAAAAAACGAATGTATGATGTTCTGTTAAAAACCAAATCATTTCTGCAATTTCAAATAGTCCACAGCAACGCGCATACTCCCACACGAATTTGTCTCGCTAAGTCGGGCTCAATCCCATTAAGCCACACCCCAAATAACGCATTTACAGTATGCGGTGGCGTAATATTGAATGCAATGTGGACTGTTTGCCAAAGAACTTTGGCTAGTGGGCAATCAAGAAAAAAGTGCTTAATCGTCTCATCCCGATAACAGAAGTTACACCTAGTAGATCCTGTCCAATTATGCTTAGTCAGGTTGTCCTTGGTTAATATAACTTGTTTATGAACAAACCACATAAACACTTTTATTTTCAAAAGTACTTTGACAGCCCAAACATGCTTAGAGATAGGAATGAGGCTCGAGTTGATGACATCAATATGCATTGATTTAACTGTGAATACTCAAGACCTAGTAAGCTTCCAGCGTAATCCATCGGGTTGTTGGGAAAGCTGAACCTCCATCAGTCTCCTAACTAGATGGAGCCATTCTTCCCAACGATTGCCCGCTAGCGACCGTCTAAATTGAATATTAAGGGGGATAGATTGAAAGATCGTTGCAACGAACACCTCACGACGTTGCACAATCCGATATAACGACGGATATTGAATAGCCAAGGGTGTACTTTTTGTTGTTGTGATCGGAGGATTAAAAAAAAGGTTGCGCTTAATATATACTCTGAACATTCAGAAGGCTCCTCGTCAATAATTAAATATTCAGTTGGAAGGCAAGAGAACAAAGCAGCAGATACGACTTTTTTTCATCGCTCCACTACATACCATACACGGTGGTGCGGTGTGCATATTCCATTCTAACTTTTGTGACCACATCTACTATGTGCCCGATGTCGTAAATGGACATTCGTCTTCTTCTTTTCTCTTTTCGATGCGTGCAGCGTGCAGAATAAAGTTGCTCGATCAAGCTAATTAACAAGAATAAATAAAGCCTTCTTGTACTAGTGTATTCCATCTCCAAACTTTGCTGCAGATTGACAGTACTCGATAGATATTCATTCATATTCCCTTGTCTTATTCATAGAGTACTATTATCATCCTAAAAGTAGTTTTGTCCTAATCTTTGTGTGTGCAGTGCAGGTTGCATTCTATTGATGAGATTAATTAGTAGCATGTATCTGGAAGGATCCAAACTCCATAGAGGCAGCTATTTAGTTTAATTAGGCGAAAAAAGTTAGGTGTGTTGTTTCCTAGTGATAGCGCATTCCGCTGTCATCTCACAGCATCTACAGTTGAACTGAACAAATCCGGCCCTTTAAACATCCACAGATGTGGCCAGACAGCGTCGGACGGCCCTCAAATGTCCTGTTGTACAGTCACACTCCTTGCACGTTGTTCACACACATCAATATCACACGTAAATAACAAATGTTTGTATCGAAAATACATAGTGCGAACAAAAAATTTATTCGAAGTGCACAATTCAAACATTAAACTCATTGGTTTTCATTGTGGATCCACATATGCTTCACAAGATAATTTAGTAGTTGCATGTGCACCTGTTGATCTTGAAGGTCTCGATGCACCTCTCGAAAATTCAGAATATGAATATGGATCTCCATGGATGTGAACTATATGAATCCTGAGGGGCATGCCACGAGAAGTTTCTCGCATGCTTGTTTCACATGAGGGGACCATCTCATGTGCTCATAGATAGTTGAAATGGATGAGGATTCACTAACTGATCCATCAACCATGTAGCGTCAAAATGTTGGTTAGAACTCAATGATGACTCTGATGGAAGATGGTTTGCCAATGAGGCTACCATGTTAGTAAATAATTTTGACAGTCCCCAAGCTAGCTAGTAGGACAAAATATTACTCCCTCTGTAAAGAAATATAAGAGCGTTTAGATCACTACTTAAGAGTGTTTAGATCACTAAAATAGTGATCTAAATGTTTTTATTTTTTTTACGGAGGGAGTACTTCTTTGTGCAACGTAGTAGTACCTTGTGTTGAGCGTGTATCATTCGTTCAGGCGTTATTTTACAACCTATAGCATAACTAACACTGACCGACAGCTTTGCCGAAACTTGTGGGTTTTGTAATTTGGCTGAAAGTCGATGAGATAGGAACACATGCATTTGTTTTACAATGAAACGATCACGAGGTTGCTCTTGGTTTTGGCGATGCTCGATAATATCTTGATGTCATAACTGAATAGTACCATGGATCAATCTCACATCGTGCCAAGTCCCAAGTTATAGCATGATTGATAGTACTAGTAGTATTGACCTATAGTTATAGCATGATTGATAGTCCTTGTACGTGTATGTGGATATGGGACGGTTACTATCTAGTAAAACAAATTGCGATTGGGCTAGAGGGCAATGGCCCCCTCAGAGTTATACATAGCTTTGCCCTAATCTTTGTGTGTGCAATGCATGTTGCATTCCATAGATGAGATTAATTAGTAGCATGCATCCGGAAGGATCCAAACTCCATAGACGCAGCTAGTTAGTTTAATTAGGCAAAAAAATTGGGTGTGTTGTTTCCTAGTGATAGAGCATTCCACTGTCCTCTCAGAGGATCTACAGTTGAACTTGACAAATCCAGTCATTTAAACATCCACGGATGTTCTGGACACGACCTTAGACAGCATCAGACGACCTCTGTCACATTCCATGCACGTCAATCATACACATGAATATCACACATAAATAACAAATGTTCGTGTTGAAAATACATAGTGCGAACATAAAATTTATTCGAAGTGCACAATTCAAACATTAAACTCATTGGTTTTCACTGTGGATCCACATATGCTCCACAAGATAATTGAGTAGCTCATGTGCACCTGTTGATCTCGAAGGTTTCAATGCATCTCTAGAAAATTCAGAATATGTTCTGCATTTTGTACCAGGATGTGGAATTGTATTCCGAAAATCGTGGGTTCGGGCTACACCTTCACCGCCGACCTCAACAATTATATTGTACAAAATGACACAACATGCCATCAGCTTTCACAAAGTCTTTGATTCTCACATCATTGTAGCTCCACCAACAATATCCCAACGTGCTTTGAGCACTCCAAATGCCCTCTCCTTATTCTTCCTAGCTTCTTCTTACATTGTTGCAAGGTGGCTTTGTTTGTTGCCATGTGGAACAGATATGGTCTTCACAAATGCCGCCCACTAAGGATAATACCATCTGCAATGTAGTACCCCATGTTGTGGTTGTGCTCATTGTTGGTGTAGTTGCACGGCGGCGCTTCCCCATCACAAAGTCTCTGGAAAACGGAGATCGTTGGAGCACACATTGATGTCGATGTGAAAACCAGACAAGTCAAAGAAAGCATGACAAATCCAGAAGAACCTTAATATCACTTCTTCTAGTATCATTGTGCCCTATTTGGTTTGACCTTGGTACATCCCACGCAAACTTTGGGGTACTTATTCCATTACCAATCCATGCAATCAACTGAACCGTGCATACCTGGAAAACCTCTTGCCACTCCAATAGACATCAACCATTCTATATCTTGCACAGTTGGTTCTCTCAGATACTCCACTCCCAACATCTTCACCACGACACGGGGAAATCTACAATGATGTCAAGGCATCTGCTCTTCCCCATCCGGACCATCTCACCAATGACATCGGCACCGGTATCGAATGCAAGCATCCTCGGTGCAACCGTACATTTATGCAAAGGAGAACATGAGACTTTTCTTCAACAATCCTCCTTCAGCCTGAAGTAGGGGTCATGTTCCTCCACTCCCTCAACCACGCGCTGGAACAAGGGTCTACGCATACTGAAGCATAAAAAAAAATTGTTCCAGGAAATGTTCGTATAGGGTGAAAGTAGTCCTAGTAGAGAAGCCATGCGCCAGTGATCCTATCCCGGTTGAAAACTCTCCGCCCTTTGATGAAATCGTTGAAGTTTAGAATGTGCCCCCACTTCCTCTCCATTTCCCCCTGGTTGCTCATCATCATCATGTCAACATCTTCATCGTCCGATCCGATGAATCAAGGAATTCCTTTTGATCAATTCACCAAGCTCCTTGTACTGATACTCCTCATCCGATGAACCCTCTGAGTTCATCATTTTTCCTACAAAACAATAAAAAAACTGCTCGGACAAATTTTCGAACACATAAGGGCACGGTGTAGTATGAGAATACCCGGACATACCGCATCGTTGTCTGGGCCGGCAATAGTGCTCAGGCCAGCGAGGCTGTCGGGGAGGAGTTTTTTGGCGGTGGTGGCGGCGCTGAGGGGTCGGAACGGCAGCGAAGCTAGGGTGGCAGCATAGCTAGGGGAGGGTTGGCGCAGACGAGTGAGAAGATAGGAGAGGAAAATGGTTGATCCGTCTTGGTCGGGGTGGATTTGATGAAATTTGTGGTGGGTCATGTCTGTTGGAGCCGACGTGGTGGGCACGCTCGAGCGTGTCCGGGCCTCCCCTTATCCGCCCTAGATATAGGGTACCGGTCAGCCCGGATGTCCGGTTGGGTCAGTTTGAGAAGTCCGGTTGGGTCATGATTTTGTGACTGATCACCGGGTCGGCCGTCCGGACGTATAGGGGGCATTTGAGGAGTGCTACTTCTTTATTATAAAGTAGAAGTAGACTATGCATATGAATCATCTATCAATTAGGTTGTCCATTGAACTTTCTGAAGTTTTAGAATACTCAATAAAGCTAGCTTTGTATTCCCTCTTTCCCATAATATAAGAGCGTTTTTGACAATTCACTAGTATAGAAAACACTCTTATATTATGTGACGAAGAGAGTAGATGGCAATCATGGATGAATGGGTTGTCTTTACTAATCGCACGGTTTAGTCATGCCCGCAGCATTGCATTGACAACCTTTTTTTCTCCCTGCCGCATAGCGTAGCACTCTTTTTTTTTGTTTGAAAAATCCAGCATTTGCTGGCATTTCATTGATCATTAGCACAGAGCAGCGGCAACTTGTGACAAGATGGTGACCTGTGGATCAAGGAACAAATCAAAAAGAATTATGAAAAGTAGGGTAGCACTGATCAGTAGGTGGTTGCAGTACAAGGGATGATAGGAAATGTTGTCCGATTGGGCAATAAATCAGTCGATCGGAATACATACTCGATGTTGGAAAAGCAGTGCGTGGTACACCATGCATCGCGCTACTACGTTTCTCGCATGCTCGTTTCACATGAGAGGACCATCTGCTCTGCTCATAGATAATTGAAATAGACGACGATCCAGAAACTGATCCATCAACCACGTAGCGTTAAAATGTTGATTAGAACTCGATGACGACTCTGATGGAAGATGGTTTGACAATGAGGCTACCATGTTAGTAAATAAATTTGACAGTCCCCTAGCTAGCTAATTGAACCAAAGAAATACTCCCTGTGTAAAGAAATATAAGAGCATTTAGAGCACTGCTTAAGAGCTCTAAACCCTCTCATATTTCTTTATGGAGGGAGTACTTTTTTTGTGAAACGTAGTAGTACCTTGTGTTGAGCGTGTATCATTCGTTCAGGCGTCGTTTTACAACCTGTACCATAAGTAACACCGGCCGACAGCTTTGCCAAAACTTGTCAGTTTTGTAATTTGGCTGAAAGTCGATGAAATGATCGCGAGGTGGCCCTTGGTTTTGGCGATGCTCCATAATATCTTGATGTCATAATTGAATAGTACCATGATCAATCTCACATCATGCCAAGTCCCAAGTTATAGCAAGATCGATAGTACTAGTAGTATCGACCATTCATTCACATGACACGCAAGACCATTAGCTAGGGCTAGCCAATTCCATGGTGCCAGCCATGCCTTTTGCCGGTGGCTCCACTTGATGTCCGGGAGAAGGACAGAGTAACCAATACCAACACACACCCCAGTCCCAGTAGGGTGTGCCTCTGCATTTGTAGGCAATGACGATGCTAAGAAGAAGAGAAAGCATGGCCTGGTCAGCCGGTGCGGCCTACATATATATTAGAAGTGTTGGGCGTGCTTTGTTGTGCCATTGGTGTTGTTGGTTTTCTTTAAAAAAATACTCAACCTGTTTTAAAATATAAAGTGTATTAATTTTTTAAAAAGTCAAACATTTTAAGTTTGATCATGTTTGTAGAGAAATATATTAAAATCCATAATATCAAATTGGTATGATTAGATTCATCATGAATTGAATTTTCATACTTTTTAATTTAATATTGTGGATGTTAATATTTTTTGCTCTGAACTTGACCAAAATAAAGAAATTCGATTTTCCTATAAATTAATACCCCTTATATTCTTTAACTGATGGGATATTTAGTATGGCGGGCGGGGGAGATGATGGAGTGTGTTTTATTTTTATTTATAATGCGGTGATTTGATGGACCTTTTGTACTGTGGTTTTGTGTTATCCGCTAACCAATGTATATTTATGTGGGGAAATTTCTATCTCGATCGCTGCATATATTATATTGATGCTACAATATCACATGCTGACGCTTTTTTTTAGGTGCTGGGGGGCACGTAGGATTGATATGTTTTTATAGGTCGGTTGCTGCTGATTGATTTGAAAAATAATCGTAAATCAAATCCAAAATTGTATACATGAATTGAATAAAAGAACTTCAAAATTAAGGAACATGGGGAATGAGAAGAATCAAATGGGAGAGCTCCTTGAGAAAGTCTTGACCTGGTCAGAATCGGGTGACCCAATTCAAAATCGAAGACCTCAATTAATTGTGAAGGCTTAAAAATTAGCAAACATAGTGTATAGTATAAAAGGATTGAATGAAAGAGCTTTAAGAAATTGTTGGCCCGGTCAAAATCGGGTGATCCAATTCTAATTGAAGACCTCAATTGAATATGGGCTCCTCAAAACTAGGGAGCATAGTGTTATGGAGGATACAGAAATCTAATTAGGTTGCTAGCCTCGTGCATGCAAATTAATTACTATAAATTCACACATGCATGCATACCATGCAAATTAACTGGTACATCTATGGCTACACATTAGGAGCTCTCGGGTGCTTAATACTAGTAAATTAAAAAAATACTAGAAACAATAAAAAAATATATGAAAATTCGGGGCATCAAACCCCGTCGATCATTTTACTCCCGTGCGAAGTTTCGGGAAGAAATGACATTTGTGGTTTTCTCAACAAAAGAAAATAAAAATTTCAATTTTATAAAAAGAAGTGTTTGAATGAATCATAGGTCGGACTCTCTTCTTCACTAAGAATACACCTGAACTTTGTTATCCACAAACCAGTGCACACCCCAACTCCTGTGCTGGCCTGTTTACCTTTTTTCTTCCTCCTCCAAAAAAAACATGGTTTTCTCAACAAAAGAAAATAAAATTTTCAATTTTATAAAAAGAAGTGTTTGAATGAATCATAGGTCGGACTCTCTTCTTCACTAAGAATACACCTGAACTTTGTTATCCACAAACCAGTGCACACCCCAACTCCTGTGCTGGCCTGCTTACCTTTTTTCTTCCTCCTCCAAAAAAAACATGCGGGCAAGGTGATTCAAACCGGCGACCTCCTTGTTCACTATAACTTGCAGTAACCAACCTGGACAACACATCTATTGTGACTACTTACTCCTTTCTCTCCATTCTTCTTTCTTCTTGTTAGCCAAATCCTAATTTATATTAAATTTTGTTTCTTTCTTTTTCAAACACGTTAAATTTTTTCAATTCTTTTTTTGTCAAATGCGTGAACTTTATTCAAGCCCTTCAACTTTTCAAATCCATGAACTGTTTTTTCAATCCATGATTTTTTTTAAATCCACGAACTCTCTTCAATTTTTTGCAACTTTTTTAAAAATCAGTGAAGTTTATTAAAGTTGGTGAAGTTTTTTTAAAAATGATTTTTTTTCTAAAATTGATGAATGTTTTTTCACGTTTTTGAACTTTTCTTTCAAAATCGATGAAATCTTTTTCAAATTTTTGACCTTTTTTGAAAATAGATTAAACTTTTTTCCAAAAATCTATGAATTTTTTTATATCCATGAACTTTTCTCCAATTTCTTTTTTCTTTTTCCAAATCACTGTGAACGTTTCTGTTCCAAAGTTCGTGAAAATTTTCAATTTTTTGAAAATCTCGTGAACATTTTTAAAAAATTGAGGAAAATTTTCAAATCTGTGACATTTTGTCATAATGAATGAACTTTTTTCAACTTCGGGAACTTGTTTTCCAAATTTAATAAACTTTTTACAAATTTACGATTTTTTTAAAATATTTGATTTTTTTATTAAAATGAACTTTTTATGAACCTTTTGGATACATGAACTTTTTTGATTTGGTGAACTTTTTTTGTATACGCGAACTTTTCTTGCATGCTCATGAAATTCTTTTGAAATCTGTGATGTTTCAAATTTGGTTCAAATTTATTTTTAAATCAAGTTTTCTAAAATGTTTTCAAACAGTAATTAAAAAATCTTAGCAATATAGTTTTTTTGAAAGATCCATCTTTTCACTGGCATTTCATTAATAAGCAGGAAGCAGTGGGAAAAACAAAGATGGGAGGGGGGTCTAGAGGATCAGAGGGCTTGCCACAGATCGGCAATCCTCGAACAATAGAAATCTAGGGTTTATATCTCATGGTGGTTCCCCAAAGGGGCTCTCGAGGCAGGATGCACCTGCGGCTCGCCACAGCTCGATGCAATCTGTCACCCTTGTGATTATGTTGGATGCCCTTGGGGTGGTTTTCTTGAAGGTGGCGTTGTTCCGTTCCGGCCATATCTCCCAGCAAACCAGCAGAAGCATAGTGTTGGTGCCTTTCTGCCGTCGTGGTGCGGCCCCATCTAGGGCGGCGATCGCAATGGAGGAGTGCTGGAGGTCACGCCAGCTCGCAGCCGGAGCTAACGAGGCGCAGCCCGTCCATGAGCTTATCGTTTCCCAGACGCCCTTGGCCATTGGGCACTCCCAGAACAGATGCTTCGAGGATTCAAGGTTGCGATTGCATAGCTGGCAGAAGTACTCGTTCTTCCAGCCACGGCGTTGGAGTCTGTCATTGCACCACAACCTGTTTTGCAGCATGAGCCAAGCAAACATCTTGATCTTCCCGGGGGCCCAATCGTTCCATATGATCTTGCCGAAAACCGAGGATGTCATGCCGTGGAATTGCACCCGATAGGCTGATGCAGCCGAGTATTCGCCCGTCCGCTCGAGGATCCATCTAATGGAGTCAGGGGTGCCCGCATGGAGATCGTCAGCTATGCCATGGAGCCGCCTATGCAAGGCCAAGACGTCGTGTATCAGGTGTTCAGTACAGCCATGGGCTAGGTCCTTGATCCAGTTGTCGTCTGCCAGGGCCTCCTTCACCGTCCTGTTCTTTCTCCGGGCATGCCGAGCCAGTCCCGGGAATTGTTGGGTGAGCGTGCCCGGCCCCATCCAGTGAGAGTGCCAGAAGGACGCCGTCGCGCCATCGCCGATGCTAACCGAGGTGGCCGTCGTGAAGAGGGAGAGGTCATCGTCGTTGCATGGAAGGGCCGAGCCCACCCATGGGCGCTCGGGGTGGCGCCATGCGAGCCAGGGCCAACGCAGGCGGAGGGCGCGTCCAAATCGCGTGAGGTCAGGGACTCCCAGGCCTCCATTTTCCGTTGGAGTACAGACCGTTGCCCGACTAACTTTGCCACTTGCGCCAGAGATTTCCTCGTCTTGCTTCCAAAGGAAACGGCGGCGACATTTATCTATTTCCTTTAGAATCTTTTTTGGCACCTTCAGGACTGTGAGCGCAAAGGTTGGCATGGCGCTGAGGACGCAGCGGACTAGCACGCGCCGCCCCGCGATGTGGATGAGGTTTTTCTTCCAGCCCGCGAGCCGGGCCTTGATCCTATCAATGATGAACTGCAAATGCACAAGGCGAAGCCGGCCGGTGACTAATGGCAGACCCAGGTACTTGATCGGAAAAAGGGCGATTGAGCCGCCAAAATTTTGCAGCACATGTGCAAGGTCTAGATCGTTGCAACTAACCGGCGATGCCGTGGATTTCCCTGTGTTGATATTTAACCCCGTGGCGCGCCCGAAAAGGCGTAGGATGCCTAGGAGGGCGTCGACCTCCTGGCGGATTGGGTTGATGAAGATAACCGCGTCATCGGCGTAGAGACTAACCCTGAGCTTCAACTCGCAGCCCGGAATCTGTTGTAGGAGTTGCAGCTCTACCGCTTTTGCCAACAGGTGGTGCAAAGGGTCGATGGCAAGGATGAATAGAAACGGTGAGAGCGGGCCGCCTTGGTGGAGACCGCGACGGTGAGCGAATTGGCGGCCCGGTACCCCGTTCAACGATGACGCCGAGGCGAGGAGCAGGGCCACCCAGTCGCGCCAGCGTGCGCTAAACCCTAGCTACTATAGTAACTCTAGCAAGTAGTCCCACGAGACCGTGTCGAACGCTTTCTCAATGTCGAGCTTCATGAGTAGTGCCGGCGTTTTGCGTCAATGGAGGTGGCGAATGGTGTTTTGCACATAGAGATAACGGTCGTGGATGCACTTGGTTTTTAGGAATGCCGTTTGCGCCGGAGAAATGATAGTGTGGATCACCTTTGCCAGCCTCATAGAGAGCACATTGGAGATTAGCTTTGCTATTGAATGGATTAGACTAATCGGGCGGTAGTCTGTGATCGCGGCCGCTCCGTCCTTCTTGGGGAGGAGGACGATCATTGCTCGGTTGATCGCGGCCACGTCCCCTCCGGCAAGATGGTAGAACTGGTGGAAAACTGCCATGACGTCTAACTTAATGATCGACCAGCATGCTCGGAAGAATGTTCCGTTGTAGCCGTCGGGTCCAGGCGCTTTTTCCTGCGGAGAGGCGCAAATCGCCTGCCAGACCTCCTCCTCCGAGAATGGATTATCTAAATAGTGTAGCAATATAGTAAACAGTACATTTTATTGTGTAATAAATAGTAATGGTACATTATTATGCAGGACATCAACGTTTGCGACATACCACCTTGCCAATCATTTGACTTGCATGTGGCAACTCCGGCAATTAACCGAGACTGACACTGACCAGTATGTATGATCCCATCCACGCGTCCATGGACTAGGTATGAATGAGGGCCGACTCGCGTGGCGCTCTGGTGGGTCTCCTCTGGCCCATCCTCAGTCACCGATCTTTATATTTTCTAGAAATAATTCAGTGACATCCCCGGTGTTTATGGACCTCTAGAAAATTGCTTTTTTCTTTTGTTGTAATTTTGGTCCAGATTGCTAGATGTTCGACAATTTCCCTTTGTGTGAAGTGAAGAACAAGGAGTAACACGGAAAAGCTTTCGTAGAGGGCGGCTGCCGGGTGCGCCTCAACATTGTTTCCCGCCCATGGAGAACGACCAATGAGTTGTTGCCGAAGCTTATCAGTGCGGGGGTGCGACGGTGTGTGCGTGTGGGT
>NC_041382.1:785805820-785812288 GCF_002162155.2 Triticum dicoccoides
CCGCCATGTGGCAAGTCGAATTCAAAAACTGGTGACACATCAGCACGATACCGCTGTCAATTTGATTTTGGACGATTTGTGTCTGGGTTTTTTTTTGCGGGGGTTTGTGTCTAGTTTGAAGACATAAAGGACTAAATGTCGCCAGAAAAGTGACGAGGGGTTAACTCTGTTTGTGTGTGTATATAAGCTTGTAGATATTTGTACTCCCTCTGATCCATATTAATTTTCGCTGATTTAGTATTGTACTATATCAGCGACAATTTATATGGATCGGAGGTAGTATATTTTTAATAGACAAAGTCAAAATTAGGAAAAACCTAGAAATTCCAGTATTTTGTCAGGGAGGGAGCATGACACATTTCTCCACGATAGAAAATAGTAAAGAGGTCATGCCAGCGTGAACGACAAACTTCTCTTAAGCACTTCATATACTCTGGGTTATTACATTTGTTGCACTTAATCATGCACTCGAAATTTCTATCAAGATATTTGTAAGACTTTATGGGTTCAAAATATCGAATAAGGCATGCATGCACATACAAATATGTACACTATAGTTTATTTAAGTCACAAATTAATCTGTATCTTGAGATACACAATTTTTTCCTGCTATATTTCTCATACTTAAGGGAATTTAGTTTAAAAATAATTTAGGACCCATTACCATCTTACAAATATATTACACAATATTAACAACATATGATTGAGATTTTCGGAATGTATAACAAAGAGAATCATGAATTAATAACAAAAATTGATGCTAACTAAATTGAGACAGATGTACATTAGTTAAGATAATGGATTGGTGAAAATAAGTTATAAGCAAATACAAAATTTTGGTATAAATATTATAATATTTTAACTACATATAGGTTGAAAAAAATGCACCAAGTAAACCTGGGAAGTATAAACTCTATTATTAAAAACTGAACATAATCATGATCTCCAACACGGTATCAACATTCTTAAATGCACGAAGACATTTTTAACATAAATAAATAATTTTAAATATATATTTAAATAATTTTAAATAAAAAATCCATAAAAACAAGGACGAACTAAGAAATGAAGAAAAAATTAAACACGCTATTGGGGTTGCCCACTAAACATTATGCGTTGCTTGATGCATGGCTACACAAGCAAGATATAGACGCATTATTTTTTTCTCTATTTCACTAAGATTTAGATCAGTCATAGTCAAAAAATCAAGAATTGAGTTTTATTTTGATGTGACAAAAAACATTTAGATCTTCTGATGATATATTTAGGCTGAGCGAAATGGATCCATTGAAGCAAAACATGTTTGTTTGGTTAAAAAATAATTTAATCATCCAATTATCTACCAAGGCCGGGAGATAGGGTTCCGTCCAAGCAAACAATAAATGTGCATATAACAGGTTTTTTAGGAGGGAAAAAGATTTAAATCATCTGATGATCCATTTAGGTCGGGAGACAAAGATCTGCCCAAGAAAACAATAAACGCGTAGATAATAATTGTTTTGAGGTGAAAATAAAATTTTAGATCATTCAATGATCCACGTAGGCCGAGACAGGGAACCATCCAAGCAAAAAATAACACGCAGATAACATGTTTTTGTAGGTGAAAATAAGATTTATATCGTCCGGTGATCAACCTAGGCTGGGAGACAGGATCTGTCCAAGCAAATAATAAATGCGTAGATAATAGGATTATTTAGTTGGAAAAAAAAGATTTAGGTAGTCCGACGATCCACCTAGGCTAGGAGACAGTGATCCGTCCAATCAAACGATAAATGCATGGCTAACAACTTTATTTAAGTGAAAAGGAATATTTACATCATCCAACAATCCACATAGGCCAGAAGACAGAGATCTGTCAAACAATAAACGCGCAGATAATAAGTTTTTCAGGTGAAAAAATAGATTTAGATCGCTTGGTGATCTTTTTTTAGGGCAATCGTCCTATGATCTACCTAGGTTGAGAAGACAAGGATGTGTCCAAGCAAACAATAAACACGCACATAACATGTTTTGGGCCACTCAACAAATCCCACAACTTGGGTTGCATTCTTTAATTTTGGAAATCTCACCTCTTGGGCTGGTGTGTCCAAATCTATTCGTATTGAGCTGTGCATCTGATGGTGTTATGGGTGTGCACAGAGTCGAACTCTTTCCGATGTCGCTTGTGTAGTGATTTTGTGGGCATTATTTTTGTACTACACCATAGAAGCCCATTTTCGAAGACTACTTGCACAAAAAGATAAACAGACAAAAGTAAGTACATGACCGGCAACATCATCTCGAGATGGATGCCAAAATTTTCACGTGGTTTGCAAAAAAATGATTTCCAAAATATTGTACACTTGACACTACTGCAAAAAAGGTCGTTGTTGAGTTCCATAACATGGGAACATGGCAAATGGGATGTAAGCCGAGTAGGGGCCTCGGTAATCAATGGGAAACAACACAGATAAGGTGTTACTAAGGTCCTCACAAAGAGTAGTCAGCAAACAAAGAAAATGTTGATGATATCATAGTTGCAAGTTCTTCACAAAGTGCTACTAATGCTCTTCTGAATGATCTAATTTCAGAATTTGCCTTGGAAGATCTTGGCGATCTACACTTCTTCCTAGGCATTAAGTTAAGAATATTCAAAATGGCATAGTACTGAATCAAGCAAAATATGCTAATAAACTTCTAACTCGCATGGGGATGAAGGATTGTAAGCCTTCACCCACACCATTGTCTTCTTCAGAAAAACTTTCATCATTTGAAGGGGATCCACTTAAGAAAGAAGAAAGCACAAAAATACAGGAGTATATTGTGGGAGCTCTACCATACTTGACACTGACACGGCCAAACATATCCTTTATTGTCAACAAGGTTTGTTGACCGTTTTGTCTTTTGGGCCGAAACTATTTATAAATCGCAGGTCAAAACCGGTGAAATTAAGGGGCATTACTTGAATGCAACTGCGCATACATGTGAACAAATGATTAAGAGAGCTGTATTTGCAAGAGAATTAGGGATTCCTATTATAATGCATGCCTACTTACTATTCATGCTTTAATCGAGAATGGATACAGGGTCGTCGAGCGAAGTCTTTATTACGGGGTAGACCTACCTTGTTTTGTTGACTTATTGCATTCCAGCAAAGCGTTCCGTCCCTGCCTCTAAAGCACCAAACTTCCATATTTTACTGCATGCACCTACCACTACACATTGGATAGTTGTTAAAAGGATTATACAATATGTAAAACATACTATGAGTTTGAGTCTTCAGTTTAGAGGTTCTAACTCTACTCTTGTGATTGCCTTTTCTGATGCTGACTGGGCGGGATATAGTGACGACAGAAAGTCAACTGCAGGCTTTGCAGCGTTCTTTGATTCTAATCTCAATTCCTAGAGTGCCAGAAAGCATGCTGCAATATCAAGGTCGAGTATAAAAGCTGAGTCCAAGTCTTTAGCAAATGTCACTGGTAAAATCATTTGGTTGGAATCACTGCTTAATTAGTTAGGAATTAAGCAACAAAGTATCTCATGTCTTTGGTGTGATAATTTGGGAGCAACCTATTTTTCTACTAGCCCAGTCTTTCATGACAGAACCAAACACAATGAAACTGACTTTTATTTTGGACGAGAAAGGGTTGCAGAAAAATGTTGGACATACGGTTCATTTCTTCAAAACATCAAGTAGTTGATGGTTTCACTAAAGTTTTGCCAGCCAAGTCATTTGAAAAATTCAAGAGAACTCTTAATTTAGAATAGTTCAGATTAAGGGAGGCTGTTAGACATATGATTGCAATAGTCTGTTGTAATCTCAACTGAATGTATATCTATCCTCTCCCTCGTAGCTGTCCATTGTAACGATCGGTCTATCTCCTTGTAAGCCACGACAAGGATCGATGTTTGGCGAGACTTGCAGGGTGGAATGAACTCTGGAGCACAGACGTCCCGGGTAAGGCGAAGGTACATGTTTGGAGGGTGATAAAAAAACGGCCTTGCTGTGGGCACAGAACTGCACATTCGAAGGATAAAGCCTGGAGTTTTCTGCCTAGCTTGTGGTCGTGAGGAATCCATTCTTCATCGGTTCTGGCATTGCCCTAGTGCCCAACACTACTGGGACTGCGTGAAGAACATCAGAGGTGATGCAGATGCTTTCAGGCCCCCGGAATGGGTTGATACACAGCAGCAGTTGGCTCTTGGCTGGGTGGCTCTTGGATTGGATGGGTAATACAAAGGAGACAGAAACGGCTATTATGTTTATGAGTTTATACCATATGTGGCTTGTATGTAACAATGCAAGAGACACCCAGATTTTTGAGCAAGCTTCGGTTGTGGTGCAAAGGGTCTTCAGGCTAATTGATGAATGGTGGATATTCATGCTCCAAAGAGGACAGACCCGCATGTGCATAATGAAGTTCATTGGAAACCACCGAATGAGCACTGGCTAAAAATTAATGTGGACGGATCTTTGAAGAAGAATTGTAATGGTGGGTGGCGGTGCAGTAATCCGAGATCATCGAGGCACTTTCCTGGCTGGCGCTTGTCATGCGTTCAGTAATATTTCAGTCCCGGAGCATGTGGAGCTGCTTGCCTGCCGTCGGGGATTGCAGTTAGCGCATGAAGTGGGCGCCACAAAGCTGATTTTAGAAACTGATAATTTATCTGTGGCGCAGGTCCTCAGTTCAGGTGATCTCGACCGATCAAGGTTTGGTCAACTCATTCAGGAGATTAAGGATTTGCTCGCAGGTGTCACTCTCACCGAGTCTCGTGTTGTTTGGGCCAGACGAGCGGCGAATAAAGTTGCTCACAATTTAGCTAGGGAAGGCTGTCTTTTTAGTCTATGTAAAACTTGGTTTTCTGTTTCCCGGCTTGTATTCATGATGCTATTGTGGCTCATGGTGCCGCAGACCAGCTATGTTTCCCCTCAAAAAAAGGAGGATGTTTTGCCTAAGATAAATATACACTACATGGTTTTCTATGGAGTAGAAATACTTCCATCTAACAACGTCCATAGAGACACAGCACAGCCTCGTGCAGACAGTTAACATGGACATGCATGCATCAGATGATCGAGAGTAAAGTTTATTTTAAACCTTGTATTTGTAGGCGTAGTCCGAATCAAACCCTGAACTCCAAATCTCTGAATTCGGCACCCTGTATTACCGAAACAGGCTTTCGTCCCGCTTTATATATAAAGCATCGACCAACAACAATCTGGTACAAACGCACGCCACCACAACACACGCACACACCCAAGGCAAGATACATAAGCGCTGAGCGCAGCAACACCACCCCAAGCACTACAAAAGCAGCCGGGTCCTTGCCCGTGAACACGCCACCGCGAAAAGATGAAGCCGCATGTGACGAACCGTGGGCTCCAAGGCGGTGCCTTCAGGAAGGAAACGACACCGGAGCGCCGCCACCGCCCGACCCAAGAGTCAGAGTTTCCCCTAGAGCAACACGACGGGCAATGATGGCCGCGACGACGCCTTCAGGAAGGGAGCGAGCTTCGCCGCCGCCGGTCCGTCCGAAGATAGGACAGGTTTTCACCCCGGCCCATACTCACCGCCACCGAACGTCACACCCCGGCGACCATGCCGCCCACACGACCATGGTCACTGGGCAGCACCAAGGCACGGGCTTTGCCATGAGCACCGCGACACCACCTCCAGGGCCGCCACCCCGGAATCCAAGACCTCGACGCCACCTCACCAGTTACCCACCGCCACGCCACCTATAGAGATGGGTGGAAAGGCCCCGCCTTTCACACCCCTGAGCTGCCCCCAACTGGCCGCCATCGGCCCGTCCTGCTGCCGGGCGCGAGACGGGCGCAGTCCTGCTGCCGGGCGCGAGACAGGCGCGGTCCTGCTGCCGGGCACGAGAAGGACGCGGTCCTGCTGCCGGGCGCGAGACGGGCGATGTACCACAGCTGAGAAAAGCCCAGTCCTTCGACGGAAGTGGTGCGTGGGCGACCGGGAGAGGAATCGAAGGCCGCCGCACGCCGCCTACGATCAAACCGACGCCGAAACATGTCAGCCGCCGCCGCAGCCGACGTGCCAAGCTACCGTGGATCCCTCCACGGCCGGAGCAGCAGCCACCCCAGGCCACTGCCCATCCCGCGCCGCCCGTCGGACTCCAGCCGTTGAGTCCGTCGGCCACACAGCCACCAGATCGGCCACCACACCTGCGCCGCCACCGCCGCCACGCCCTGGCCAGAGCCGGCCACCATCCTGCGCCACCAGCCGGGTCCCCGGCGACAAATCCAGCCGGATCTGGCTCGCCCGCAACCACCAGCACTGCCGCCGCCGCGTCAGATCCGCCGCCCACCGCAGCCACGAAGGCCGCAGCTTGAGCAGGATCCGCCGCCGCCTTCAGCCGCCGCTGCCACCAGCCAGCAGGACGACGGCCTCCAGCCCACGCCGCCACAGCCCGCGCCGCCCGGCGGCCAGATCTGGCCGTTGCAGCCCGGGCACGCCCCGCCGT
>NC_041382.1:785812463-785813011 GCF_002162155.2 Triticum dicoccoides
GCCGTCGTAGCCAGAACGCGGAGCCGCCACACCCGCACAACGCCGCGCCGTCGCGCCCACCGCCGCGCGACGCACCGGCCCGAAGAAGCACGACCGCGCAACCCCCTCGAGCAGGAGGACGCCAGCGCCCCGCCGCCGCCGGCACCGGTCGGGCTTGGCCCGGCCGTGCCCTCTGGCGGCGGCGGAGCAGGGGAAGAGGAGGAGGAGGGGGGCGCTCGACGGGATCTGGTCGCCCTCCCCGTCGCCTCGCGGGGGCGACGCGGGAGGGGTCAGGAAGCAGCGTACGTACCCTACCGTTTTCCTGCGCCTCGGCACCCTGTATTCAACGATCCCAGCCAATTTCGACCCTAGGCCCTCCCGGGCAAGCGGGGCTTCGAGTCTACAAAAGCATCTGCCGGCTGTCCTGCGTGCGTATCGCGCTGCCGGTCGGATCTCCTTCGACGCGAGCTGCGGTGCATCACCCTCGGCGTTGGAGATACACGGTGACGTGTTCGTGTGTCAACACCACCACCGCGGCAGCTTGACGTCGAGGTGTACGTCTCGCCCTT
>NC_041382.1:785813121-785842798 GCF_002162155.2 Triticum dicoccoides
GTGCTTGCGCTGGCTGCCGGCGCCGATGTTGGCGCAAGCCCGACCACGACGCTCGGACAAGACGCACGTACGAGTCCGCTACAGTCATTTGCTTTCCGGCTGGATACGCTAGCGTTGAAGTTCAGCCGAGAGACAAATAGACGATACGCACGTACTCTCGCCGCCGCCTTTGCACAGGCACACGCTAGTGCCTAAGCAGCTGGATGGATTTCCTAGCTACGAAACACAGGCACACGTATGTAGCTAGCTTCGCTCTAGCCGACTGCACATATACGCCTGGTGCAGATCGATTGATCATGTCGGAAAACACGCGACACGGGCAACACTGCTGCTACTTATCTCTCCCCCATCGTTGGTGAAGATTGGTGTGGTGCGGTGCAGGGTCCTGTCTCCTGTCTCGCCGCCGAGGCTTTAGCATGGCTGATGCAAGCGGACGGGCATGGAGACCGGCTACAGCCGCATCCTCTGAGCCGCTGACGGAAGAAGATAGGTATGACATGTGGGCCAACATAGTCAGTGAGCATAGCGTGGGATCCCGACCAGGACCGCCTTTTCCTGGTGCGACAAACAACATCAAACAGATTTTGGGTTGAGATTGACCGGGATTACAGGGTACCGATTTCAGGGATTTGGAGTTCAGGGTTTAATTACGGCCACCTCTACAAACTCAAGGTTTAAAACAGACTTCACTCGATGATGGATCGCTCGAGTAGACAGTTAACTTGGGCATGCATGTGTGCGTGCCATGCACTGTTTGGACAGTCACTGTTTTGCATGTAGCAGCTCCAGCAATTAACAGAGGCGGACACTTCATATATATGATCCGACCCACGCACGTCGTCCATGTACTACTGTACTTGTTGAGAAACGAATGACAGGCTGCCTGGTGCTTTTTTTTTCTTGGGAAACCACATATTCATTTTTTAAAGTTTTAAAATATAACATATGGAGACCTCACTGAACAACACAAGTGAGGACAGCCATCTTGGCAAAATAGCAAAAAAAAACACCCCACATATTATTTTTTATAAATAGGACTTTAAGGGAGTCGATTGCTGAACCAAATTATCGCCGCCCACCATCCACCAGCCACATCATTGACATTGCCATTGAAGAAAGAGGCAGGCAACACAAACCGAAAAACCGTCGAAACACCATCACATCAATGCTTTGTGAGCTGAAGAAAACACTGCCGTATACGACATAGGGCGCGTCGGCCGGGGTTCAACCCCATGCTACTTGGGCCTTAGATCCGCCGTCTCCAGTCGTTGTAGTCCACGAAGACCATTAGATCCGCCTGCCTATAGTCTGCAACCCAGTGCCAAAACAACAACCACACTGAAGAAACCATCGTCGCCATATGAAGCAACATCCGATGGCAAACTCCTGCACAAGATGCTTTCCACACTTCTCAGAGCCTCCCAGAGAAGAAGCCCTACCAATGGGACCCAAGTGAGGAGCACATTATTCTCCACGGCGACAGTGCCGCCATCAAGACGCCACCGTCTAGAAAAACTAGACCTAGACTATTAACCAGCCAGACACAGAGCACCGGGATCCCAACCGCCGCTGCCAAAGCAGCGGGTAGATGGAGAAGGAATCTACGGATCCGGTCGGCTGAAGACGACGGGACTTGGTCGCCTCCTCTTCGCCTTGAAGACGAACAAACACTGGAAGGCTGCCTAGTGCTCTGTTGTATAAGTGTTTTTTAGTGTAATAGGATTCTTTATACAGTCAAAATGTTCAGCGGAATACAACAAATATCCGGGAGCGAACCCAACCATACATAACGGCCTACGTCAAAACTGTTGGAAATATGCCCTAGAGGCAATAATAAATTAGTTATTATCATATTTCCTTGTTCATGATAATCGTTTATTATCCATGCTAGAATTGTATTGATAGGAAACTCAGATGCATGTGTGGATACATAGACAACACCATGTCCCTAGTAAGCCTCTAGTTGACTAGCTCGTTGATCAATAGATGGTTTCAGTTTCCTGACCATGGACATTGGATGTCGTTGATAACGAGATCACATCATTAGGAGAATGATGTGATGGACAAGACCCAATCCTAAGCCTAGCACAAGATCGTGTAGTTCGTATGTTAAAGCTTTTCTAATGTCAAGTATCATTTCCTTAGACCATGAGATTGTGCAACTGCCGGATACCGTAGGAATGCTTTGGGTGTGCCAAACGTAGCAACATAACTGGGTGGCTATAAAGGTGAACTACGGGTATCTCCGAAAGTGTCTGTTGGGTTGGCACGAATCGAGACTGGGATTTGTCACTCCGTGTGACGGAGAGGTATCTCTGGGCCCACTCGGTAGGACATCATCATAATGTGCACAATGTGACCAAGGAGTTGATCACGGGATGATGTGTTACGGAACGAGTAAAGAGACTTGCCGGTAACGAGGTTGAACAAGGTATCGGATACCAACGATCGAATCTCGGGCAAGTATTGTACCAATAGACAAAGGGAATTGAATACGGGATTGTTTGAATCCTCGACATCGTGGTTCATCCGATGAGATCATCGTGGAACATGTGGGAGCCAACATGGGTATCCAGACCCCGCTGACCCCGCTGTTGGTTATTGACCGAAGAGTCGTCTCGGTCATGTCTGTGTGTCTCCCGAACCCATAGGGTCTACACACTTAAGGTTCGGTGACGCTAGGGTTGTAGAGATATTAGTATACGGTAACCCAAAAGTTGTTCGGAGTCCCGGATGAGATCCCGGACGTCACGAGGAGTTTCGGAATGGTCCGGAGGTAAAGATTTATATATAGGAAGTCCAGTTTCGGCCACCGGGAAGGTTTCGGGGGTAATCGGTATTGTACCGGGACCACCGGAAGGGTCCCGGGGGTCCACCGGGTGGGGCCACCTATCCCGGAGGGCCCCATGGGCTGAAGTGACGTGGGAACCAGCCCCTGGTGGGCTGGTGCACCCCCCTTGGGCCTCCCCCTGCGCCTAGGGTTGGAAACCCTAGGGGTGGGGGCGCCCCACTTGGCTTGGGGGGCAAGTTTCCCCCTTGGCCGCCGCCCCCCTTGGAGATTGGATCTCCTAGGGCCGGCGCTCCCCCTTAGGGGGCCCTATATATAGTGGGGGCAGGGAGGGCAGCCGCACCCCTAGCCCCTGGCGCCTCCCTCTCCCTCCCGTGACACCTCTCCCTCTCACTGAGCTTGGCGAAGCCCTGCCGAGATCCCGCTACTTCCACCACCACGCCGTCGTGCTGTTGGATCTCCATCAACTTCTCCCCCCCCCCCTTGCTGGATCAAGAAGGAGGAGACGTCTCTCCCAACCGTATGTGTGTTGAACGCGGAGGTGCCGTCCGTTTGGCACTAGGATCATCGGTGATTTGGATCACGACGAGTACGACTCCATCAACCCCGTTCACTTGAACGCCTCCGCTTAGCGATCTACAAGGGTATGTAGATGCACTCTCCTTCCCTCGTTGCTACATTACTCCATAGATTGATCTTGGTGATGCGTAGAAAATTTTAAATTTCTGCTACGATCGCCAACAGTGGCATCATGATCTAGGTCTATGCGTAGTTTCTATGCACGAGTAGAACAGAAAGCGGTTGTGGTCATTGATATTGTCAATTTATTTGCCGTTACTAGTCTTATCTTGATTCGGCGGCATTGTGGGATGAAGCGGCCCGGACCGAGCTTACACGTACTCTTACGTGAGACAGGTTCCACTGACTGACATGCACTAGTTGCATAAGGTGGCTAGCGGGTGTCTGTCTCTCCCACTTTAGTCGGATCGGATTCGATGAAAAAGGTCCTTATGAAGGGTAAATAGAAATTTGCATATCACGTTGTAGTTTTGGTGTAGGTAAGAAACGTTCTTGCTAAGAAACCTATAGAAGCCACGTAAAAATTTGCAACAACAATTAGAGGACGTCTAACTTGTTTTTGCAGCATATGCCGTGTGATGTGATATGGCCAAAAGGATGTGATGAATGATATATGTGATGTATGAGATTGATCATGTTCTTGTAATAGGAATCACGACTTGCATGTCGATGAGTATGACAACCGGCAAGAGCCATAGGAGTTGTCTTAATTTATTTATGACCTGCGTGTCAACATAAACGTCATGTAATTACTTTACTTTATTTCTAAACCGTTAGCCATAGTAGTAGAAGTAATAGATGACGAGACAACTTCATGAAGACACGATGATGGAGATCATGATGATGGAGATCATGGTGTCATGCCGGTGACGATGATGATCATGGCGCCCCGAAGATGGAGATCAAAAGGAGCAAAATGATATTGGCCATATCATGTCACTATTTGATTGCATGTGATGTTTATCATGTTTTACATCTTATTTGCTTAGAACGACGGTAGCTTAAATAAGATGATCCCTCGCAACGATTTCAAGAAAAGTGTTCCCCCTAACTGTGCACCGTTGCGAAGGTCCGTTGTTTCGAAACACCAGTGATGATCGGGTGTGATAGATTCTAACGTTTGAATACAACGGGTGTAAGCCAGATTTACACACGCAATACACTTAGGTTCACTTGACGAGCCTAGCATGTACAGACATGGCCTCGGAACACGGAAGACCGAAAGGTCGAACATGAGTCATATAGAAGATACGATCAACATGAATATGTTCACCGATGATGACTAGTCCGTCTCACGTGATGATCGGACACGGCCTAGTTGATTCGGATCATGTATCACTTAGATGACTAGAGGGATGTCTATCTGAGTGGGAGTTCATTAAATAATCAGATGAACTCAATTATCGTGAACATAGTCAAAAGGACTTTGCAAATTATGTCGTAGCTTACACTTTAGTTCTATTGGTTTAGATATGTTCCTAGAGAAAATTTAGTTGAAAGTTGATAGTAGCAATTATGCGGACTGGGTCCGTAAACTGAGGATTGTCCTCATTGCTGCACAGAAGGTTTATGTCCTTAATACACCGCTCAGTGAGCTGAACCTGAAGTGTCAGTTGTGGATGTTGCGAACATCTGACATACGCGTTTTTATGACTACATGATAGTTCACTGCGTAATGCTAAATGGTTTAGAGTGGAGGCACCAAAGACGTTTTTTGAAACATCGCAGAACATATGAGATGTTCCAAGGACAGAAATTGGGATTTCAGGCTAGTGCCCACGTCAAGAGGTATGAGACCTCTGAGAAGTTTCCTAAGCCTGCAAACTAAGGAGAAAAGCTCAATCGTTGAGCATGTGCTCAGATTGTATCAGTACTACAATCGCTTGAATCGAGTGGGAGTTAATCTTCCAGATGAGATAGTGATGGTTCTCCAAAGTCACTGTCACCAAGCTACTAGAGTTTTGTGATGAACTATAACATATCAGGGATAGATATGATCCTTGAGCTATTCGCGACACCGCGAAAGTAGAAATCAAATAGGAGCATTAACTGTTGACGGTTAGTAAAACCACTAGTTTCAAGAAGGGCAAGGGCAAGAAAGGGATACTTCATGAAACGACAAATCAGTTGCTGCTCTAGTGAAGAAACCCAAAGTTGAACCCAAGCCCGAGACTAAGTGCTTCTGTAATAAGGGGAACGGTCACTGAAGCAGAACCACCCTAGATACTTTGTAGATGAGAAGGCTGGCAAGGTTGACAGAAGTATGCATTGGACATACATTATATTAAATGTGTACTTTACTAGTACTCCTAGTAGCAGCAGGGTATTAGATACCGGTTCGGTTGCTAAGTGTTAGTAACTCGAAATAAAAGGCTACAGAATAAACGAAGACTAGCCAAAGGTGAGACGACGATATGTGTTCGACGAGTTTCCAAGGTTGATGTGATCAAACATCGCACGCTCCATCTACCATCGGGATTGGTGTTAAACCTAAATAATTGTTATTTGGTGTTTGGGTTGAGCGTAGACATGATTGTATTATGTTTATCGCAATACGGTTATTCATTTAAGGAGAATAATGGTTACTCTGTTTATTTGAATAATACCTTCAATGGTCTTGCACCTAAAATGAATGGTTTATTGAATCCCGATCGTAGTGATACACATGTTCATGCCAAAAGATATAAGATAGTAATGATAGTACCACATACTTGTGGCACTGCAATTTGAGTCATAATGGTATAAAACGCATGAAGATGATCCATGTTGATGGATCTTTGGACTCACTTGATTTTGAATCACTTGAGACATGCAAACCATGCCTATTGGTATATATGCATGAAGAAACTCCATACAGATGGATAGTTTGGGCTCACTTGATTTTGAATCACTTGAGACATGCAAATCATACCGCATGGGCAAGATGACTGAATGGCCTCGTTTTTCAGTAAGATGGAACAAGAAAGCAACTTGTTGGAAGTAATACATCTTGATGTGTGCAGTCCAATGAGTGCTGAGGCATGTAGTGGATATCGTTGTGTTCTTACTTCACAGATGATTTGAGTAGATTAGTATATTTACTTGATGAATCACAAGTCTGAATTATTGAAAGGTTCAAGTAATTTCAGGGTGAAGTTGAAAGATCGTCGTGACAAGAGGATAAAATATCTATGATATGATCATAGAGATGAATATCTGAATTACGAGTTTGGCACATAGTTAAGACATTGTGGAAATTGTTTCACAACTAATACCTCCTGGAACACCATAGTGTGATGGTGTGTCCTAACATCATAACTGCACCCTATTGGATATGGTGCATACCATGATGTCTCTTATCAAATTACCACTATAGTTTATGGGTTAGGCATTAGAGACAACCACATTCACTTTAAATAGGGCCCCATGCAATTCCGTTTGAGTCAACACCATATGAACTATGGTTCAGAGAAACCTAAGTTGTCGTTTCTTAAAAGGTTTGGGGCTGCGACGCTTATGTGAAAAAGTTTCAGGCTGATAAGCTCGAATCCAAAGCGGATAAATGCATCTTCATAGGACACCCAAAACAGTTGGGTGTACCTCCTGTCTCAGATCCGAAAGCAATAGGGATTGTTTCTAGAATCGGGTCCTTTCTCAAGGAAAAGTTTCTCTCGAAAGAATTGAGTGGGAGGATGTTGGAGACTTGATGAGGTTATTGAACCGTCACTTCAACTAGTGTATAGCAGGGCACAGGGAGTTGTTCCTGTGGCACCTACACCAATTGAAGTGGAAGCTTATGATAGTGATCATGAAACTTCGGATCAAGTCACTACCAAACCTCGTAGGACGATAAGGATGCGTACTACTTCAGAGTGGTATGTAATCCTGTCTTGGAAGTCATGTTGCTAGACAACAATGAACCTACGAGCTATGGAGAAGCGATGGTGGGCCCGGATTCCAAAAATTGGCTCGAGGCCATAAAATCCGAGAGAGGATCCATGCATGAAAACAAAGTGTAGACTTTGGAAGAACTACTTGATGGTCGTAAGGCTGTTGGGTACATATGGATTTTAAAAGGAAGACGGACAATGATGGTAAGTATCACCATTAAGAAAGCTCGACTTGTCGTTAAGATGTTTTCCGACAAGTTCAAGGAGTTGACTGCGATGAGACTTTCTCACTCGTAGCGATGCTAAGAGTCCGTTGGAATTATATTAGCAATTACTGCATTATTTATGAAATCTTGCAGATGGGATGTCAAAACATCGTTTCCTCGACAATTTTCTTGAGGAAAGGTTGTATGTGATAAAACCAGAAGTTTTTTGACAATCCTGAAAGATGCTAACAAGTATGCAAAGCTCCAGCAATCCTTCTAAGGACTGGAGTAAGCATCTCGGAGTTGGAATGTACGCTTTGATGAGATGATCAAAGATTTTGGGTTTATACAAAGTTTATGAGAAACTTGTATTTCCAAAGAAGTGAGTGGGAGCACTATAGAATTTCTGATGAGTATATGTTGTTGACTATCGTTGATCAGAAATGATGTAGAATTTCTGGAAAGCATATAGGGTTATTTGAAAAGTGTTTTTCAATGGAAAACCTGGATTAAGCTACTTGAATATTGAGCATCAAGACCTATAAGGATAGATCAAAACGCTCAATGGTACTTTCAAATGAGCACATACCTTGACATGATCTTGAAGGTGTTCGAGATGGATCAGTCAAAGAAGGAGTTCTTGCCTGAGTTGTAAGGTATGAAGTTAAGACTTAAAGCTCGACCACGGCAGAAGAAAGAGGAAGGACGAAGGTCGTCCCCTATGCTTTTGTCATAGGCTCTATACGGTATGCCATGCTGAGTACTGCACCTGATGTGTGTCTTGCCACATGTCTGGCAAGAGGGTACAAAGGTGATCAAGGAGTGGATCACCAGACAGCGGTCAAAATAATCCTTAGAGGAATAAGGATATGTTTCTCGGTTATGGAGGTGATAAAGAGTTCGACGTAAAGAGTTACATCGATGCAAGCTTAACACCTATCCGGATAGCTCAGAGTAGAGTAAACCGGATTCGTATAGTAGAACAGTTATTTGAAATGGCTCCAAATATAGCGTAGTAGCGGCATCTACAAGATGACATAGAGATTTGCGAAGTACATACGGATCTGAATGTTGCAGACCCATTGACTAAAACCTCTCTCACAAGCATAACATGATCAAACCCAGAACTCATTGAGTGTTAATCACATAGTGATGTGAACTAGATTATTGACTCTAGTAAACTCTTTGGATGTTAATCACATGGCGATGTGACCTTGAGAGTTAATCACATAGCGATGTGAACTGGATTATTGACTCTAGTGCAAGTGGGAAACTGTTGGAAATATGCCCTAGAGGCAATAATAAATTAGTTATTATCATATTTCCTTGTTCATGATAATCGTTTATTATCCATGCTAGAATTGTATTGATAGGGAACTCAGATACATGTGTGGATACATAGACAACACCATGTCCCTAGTAAGCCTCTAGTTGACTAGCTCGTTGATCAATAGATGGTTACGGTTTCCTGACCATGGACATTGGATGTCGTTGATAATGGGATCACATCATTAGGAGAATGATGTGATGGACAAGACCCAATCCTAAGCCTAGCACAAGATCGTGTAGTTCGTATGCTAAAGCTTTTCTAATGTCAAGTATCATTTCCTTAGACCATGAGATTGTGCAACTCCCGGATATCGTAGGAATGCTTTGGGTGTGCCAAACGTCAAAAAGTAACTGGGTGGCTATAAAGGTGCACTACGGGTATCTCCGAAAGTGTCTGTTGGGTTGGCATGAATCGAGGCTGGGATTTGTCACTCCGTGTGACAGGGAGGTATCTCTGGGCCCACGCGGTAGGACATCATCATAATGTGCACAACGTGACCAAGGAGTTGATCACGGGATGATGTGTTACGGAACGAGTAAAGAGACTTGCCGGTAACGAGATTGAACAAGGTATCGGGATACCGACGGTCAAATCTCGGGCAAGTATCATACCGATAGACAAAGGGAATTGAATACGGGATTGATTGAATCCTCGACATCGTGGTTCATCCGATGAGATCATTGTGGAACATGTGGGAGCCAACATGGGTATCCAGATCCCGCTGTTGGTTATTGACCGAAGAGTCGTCTCGGTCATGTCTGCGTGTCTCCCGAACCCGTAGGGTCTACGCTCTTAAGGTTCGGTGACGCTAGGGTTGTAGTGTTGGGTAACATAGTAATTTCAAAATTTTCCTACGCACACGCAAGATCATGGTGATGCATAGCAACGAGAAGGGAGAGTGTTGTCTACGTACCCTCGTAGACCGAAGCGGAAGCGTTGACGCAACATAGAGGAAGTAGTCGTAGGTCTTCCCGATCTGACCGATCCAAGCACCGTTACTCCGGCTCCTCTGAGTTCTTGGCACACGTTCAGCTCGATGACGATCCCCGGGCTCCGATCCAGCAAAGCGTCGGGGAGGAGTTCCGTCAGCACGATGGTGTGGTGACGATCTTGATGTTCTACTGTCGTAGGGCTTCACCTAAGTACCACTACCATATGACCGAGGTGGAATATGGTGGACGGGGGCACCGCACACGGCTAAGGAATGATCACAAAGATCAACTTGTGTGTCTAGAGGTACCCCCCTACCCTCGTATATAAAGGAGCAAGGGGGGAGGCCGGTCGGCCATTGGGGCGCACCAGGGAGGAGGAATCCTCCTCCTAGTAGGAGTAGGACTCCCTCTTTCCTACTCCTTCTAGGAGGGGGAAAGGAAGGGGGAGAGGGAGAAGGAAAGGGGGGCGCCGCCCCCCCTCTCCTAGTCCAATTCGGACCAGAGGGGGAGGGGGCGCGCGGCCCACCCTGGCCGCCCCTCTCTCTCTCCACTAAGGCCCATAAGGCCCATTACTACTCCCGGGGGGTTCCGGTAACCCTCCGGCACTCTGGTTTTCTCCGAAATCACCCGGAACATTTCCGGTGTCCGAATATAGCCGTCCAATATCTCGATCTTTACGTCTCGACCATTTCGAGACTCATCGTCATGTCCGTGATCACATCCGGGACCCCGAACAAACTTCGGTACATCAAAATACATAAACTCATAATGAAACTGTCATCGTAATGTTAAGCGTGCGGACCCTACGGTTCGAGAACAATGTAGACATGACCGAGATGAAGGAAATATGCCCTAGAGGCAATAATAAAGTTCTTATTTATTTCCTTATTTCATGATAAATCTTTATTATTCATGCTAGAATTGTATTAACCGGAAACATAATACATGTGTGAATACATAGACAAACAGAGTGTCACTAGTATGCCTCTACTTGACTAGCTCGTTAATCAAAGATGGTTATGTTTCCTAACCATGAACAAAGAGTTGATATTTGATTAATGGGATCACATCATTAGGTGAATTATCTGATTGACATGACCCATTCCATTAGCTTAGCACCCGATCGTTTAGTATGTTGCTATTGCTTTCTTCATGACTTATACATGTTCCTATGACTATGAGATTATGCAACTCCCGTTTGCCGGAGGAACACTTTGTGTGCTACCAAACGTCACAACATAAATGGGTGATTATAAAGGTGCTCTACAGGTGTCTCAAAAGGTAGGTGTTGGGTTGGCATATTTCGAGATTAGGATTTGTCACTCCGATTGTCGAAGAGGTATCTCTGGGCCCTCTCGGTAATGCACATCACATAAGCCTTGCAAGCATTACAACTATTATGTTAGTTCTGAGATGATGTATTACGGAACAAGTAAAGAGACTTGCCGGTAACGAGATTGAACTAGGTATTGGATACCGACGATCGAATCTCGGGCAAGTAACATGCCAATGACAAAGGGAACAACGTATGTTGTTATGCGGTCTGACCGATAAAGATCTTCGTAGAATATGTAGGAGCCAATATGGGCATCCAGGTCCCACTATTGGTTATTGACCGGAGACGTGTCTCGGTCATGTCTACATTGTTCTCGAACCGTAGGGTCCGCACGCTTAAAGTTACGATGACAGTTGTTATGAGTTTTATGCATTTTGATGTACCAAAGTTAGTTCAGAGTCCCGGATGTGATCACGGACATGACGAGGAGTCTCGAAATGGTTGAGACATAAAGATTGATATATTGGATGACTATATTCGGACACCGGAAGGGTTCCGGGGAAGTTTCGGATAAAACCGGAGCACCGAGGGGTTACCGGAACCCCCCGGGGGGTTAATGGGCCTCATGGGCCTAATGTGGAGAAGAGGAAGGGGCTGCCAGGGCAGGCCGTGCGCCCCCTCTCCCCCTAGTCCGAATTGGACAAGGAGGGAGGGGCGGCGCCCCCCTTTCCTTCTCTCCCTCCACCTCTCCTAGTTGGACAAGGAACGGGAGGGGAGTCCTACTCCCGGTAGGAGTAGGACTCCTCCTGCACGCCTCCTCTAGGCCGGCCGCACCCCCCCCCCCTTGGATCCTTTATATACGGAGGCAGGGGGCACCCTAGAACACACAAGTTGATCTTCGTGATCGTTCCTTAGCCGTGTGCGGTGCCCCCCTCCACCATATTCCACCTCGGTCATATCGTTGTAGTGCTTAGGCGAAGCCCTGCGTCGGTAGAACATCATCATCATCACCACGCCGTTGTGCTGACAGAACTCATCCCCGAAGCTTTGCTGGATCGGAGCCCGGGGAGCGTCATCGAGCTGTACATGTGCTAAGAACTCGGAGGTGCCGGAGTAACGGTGCTTGGATCGGTCGGATCAGGAAGACGTACGACTACTTCCTCTACGTTGTGTCAACGCTTCCGTTGCGATCTACAAGGGTACGTAGATCATACTCTCCCCTCTCGTTGCTATGCATCACCATGATCTTGCGTGTGCGTAGGAATTTTTTTGAAATTACTACGTTCCCCAACAGTGGCATCCGACCCTAGGTTTTATATGTTGATGTTATATGCACGAGTAGAACACAAGTGAGTTGTGGGCGATATAAGTCATACTGCTTACCAGCATGTCATACTTTGGTTCGGCGATATTGTTGGACGAGACGACCCGGACCGACATTACGCGTACGCTTACGCGAGACCGGTTCTCCCGACGTGCTTTGCACATAGGTGGCTTGCGGGCGGCACTCTCTCCAACTTTAGTTGAACCGAGTGTGGCTACGCCGGGTCCTTGCAAAGGTTAAAACCGCACCAACTTGACAAACTATCGTTGTGGTTTTGATGCGTAGGTAAGATTGGTTCTTGCTTAAGCCCGTAGCAGCCACGTAAAACTTGCAACAACGAAGTAGAGGACGTCTAACTTGTTTTTGCAGGGCATGTTGTGATGTGATATGGTCAAGACATGATGCTAAATTTTATTGTATGAGATGATCATGTTTTGTAACCGAGTTATCAGCAACTGGCAGGAGCCATATGGTTGTCGCTTTATTGTATGCAGTGCAATCGCGATGTAATGCTTTACTTTATCACTAAGCGGTAGCGATAGTCGTGGAAGCATAAGATTGGCGAGACGACAACGATGCTACGATGGAGATCAAGGTGTCGCGCCGGTGACGATGGTGATCACGACGGTGCTTCGAAGATGGAGATCACAAGCACAAGATGATGATGGCCATATCATATCACTTATATTGATTGCATGTGATGTTTATCTTTTATGCATCTTATCTTGCTTTGATTGACGGTAGCATTATAAGATGATCTCTCACTAATTATCAAGAAGTGTTCTCCCTGAGTATGCACCGTTGTGAAAGTTCTTCGTGCTGAGACACCACGTGATGATCGGGTGTGATAGGCTCTACGTTCAAATACAACGGGTGCAAAATAGTTGCACACGCGGAATACTCAGGTTATACTTGACGAGCCTAGCATATACAGATATGGCCTCGGAACACGGAGACCGAAAGGTCGAGCGTGAATCATATATTAGATATGATCAACATAGTAATGTTCACCGATGAAACTACTCCATCTCATGTGATGATCGGACATGGTTTAGTTGATTTGGATCACGTGATCACTTAGAAGATTAGAGGGATGTCTATCTAAGTGGGAGTTCTTAAGTAATATGATTAATTGAACTTAAATTTATCATGAACTTAGTCCATGATAGTATCTTGCTTGTTTATGTTGATTGTAGATAGATGGCTCGTGCTGTTGTTCCGTTGAATTTTAATGCGTTCCTTGAGAAAGCAAAGTTGAAAGATGATGGTAGCAATTACACGGACTGGGTCCGTAACTTGAGGATTATCCTCATTGCTGCACAGAAGAATTACGTCCTGGAAGCACCGCTGGGTGCCAGGCCTGCTGCTGGAGCAACACCAGATGTTATGAACATCTGGCAGAGCAAAGCTGATGACTACTCAATAGTTCAGTGTGCCATGCTTTACGGCTTAGAATCGGGACTTCAACAACGTTTTGAACGTCATGGAGCATATGAGATGTTCCAGGAATTGAAGTTAATATTTCAAGCAAATGCCCGGATTGAGAGATATGAAGTCTCCAATAAGTTCTATAGCTGCAAGATGGAGGAGAACAGTTCTGTCAGTGAGCATATAATCAAAATGTCTAGGTATAATAATCACTTGATTCTATTGGGAGTTAATCTTCCAGATGATAGCGTCATTGACAGAATTCTCCAATCACTGCCACCAAGCTACAACAGCTTCGTGATGAACTATAATATGCAAGGGATGAATAAGACTATTCCCGAGCTCTTCGCAATGTTGAAAGCTGCGGAGGTACAAATCAAAAAGGAGCATCAAGTGTTGATGGTCAACAAGACCACTAGTTTCAAGAAAAAGGGCAAAGGGAAGAAGAAGGGGAACTTCAAGAAGAACAGCAAGCAAGTTGTTGCTCAAGAGAAGAAACCCAAGTCTGGACCTAAGCCTAAAACTGAGTGCTTCTACTGCAAGCAGACTGGTCACTGGAAGCAGAACTGCCCCAAGTATTTGGCGGATAAGAAGGATGGCAAGGTGAATAAAGGTATATGCGATATACATGTTATTGATGTGTACCTTACTAATGCTCGCAGTAGCACCTGGGTATTTGATACTGGTTCTGTTGCTAATATTTGCAACTCGAAACAGGGACTATGGATTAAGCGAAGATTGGTTAAGGACGAGGTGACGATGCGCGTGGGAAACGGTTCCAAAGTCGATGTGATCGCGGTCAGCATGCTACCTCTACATCTACCTTCGGGATTAGTATTAGACCTAAATAATTGTTATTTGGTGCCAGCGTTGAGCATGAACATTATATCTGTTGGGGAACGCAGTAATTTCAAAAAATTTCCTACGCACACGCAAGATCATGGTGATGCATAGCAACGAGAGGGGAGAGTATGATCTACGTACCCTTGTAGATCGCAACGGAAGCGTTGACACAACGTAGAGGAAGTAGTCGTACGTCTTCCCGATCCGACCGATCCAAGCACCGTTACTCCGGCACCTCCGAGTTCTTAGCACACGTACAGCTCGATGACGCTCCCCGGGCTCCGATCCAGCAAAGCTTCGGGGATGAGTTCCGTCAGCACAACGGCGTGGTGACGATGATGATGTTCTACCGGCGCAGGGCTTCGCCTAAGCACTACAACGATATGATCGAGGTGGAATATGGTGGCAGGGGGCACCACACACGGCTAAGGAACGATCACGAGGATCAACTTGTGTGTTCTAGGGTGCCCCCTGCCTCCGTATATAAAGGAGCCAAGGGGAGGGGCAGCCGGCCAAGGTGGGGTGCGCCATGGGGGAGTCCTACTCCCACCGGGAGTAGGACTCCTAGTTGGACAAGGAGAGAGAGGGGGGAAGAGGAGGAAGAGAGGAAGGAAAGGGGGGGGGGGCGCCGCCCCCCTTCCCTTGTCCTATTCGGACTAGGAAGGGGAGGGGCGCGCGGCCACCTCCTGCCTCCTTCTCTCTTCTCCCTCAAGGCCCATGTAGGCCCAATAAACCCCCGGGGGGTTTCGGTAACCCCCCGATACTCCAGTAAAATGCCGATTTCACCTGGAACGATTCCGATGTCCAAATATAG
Organism: Triticum dicoccoides; assembly: GCF_002162155.2. Classification (NCBI taxonomy): domain Eukaryota; kingdom Viridiplantae; phylum Streptophyta; class Magnoliopsida; order Poales; family Poaceae; genus Triticum; species Triticum dicoccoides. The sequence goes on from NC_041382.1 coordinate 785,828,511, forward strand.
GCTTCCAATATATCAATCTTTATGTCTCGACCATTTCGAGACTCCTCGTCATGTCCATGATCACATCCGGGACTCCAAACTAACTTCGGTACATCAAAATGCATAAACTCATAATAACTGTCATCGTAATGTTAAGCGTGCGGACCCTACGGTTCGAGAACAATGCAGACATGACTGAGACAAATCTCCGGTCAATAACCAATAGCGGGACCTGGATGCCCATATTGGCTCCTACATATTCTACGAAGATCTTTATCGGTCAGACCGCATAACAACATACGTTGTTCCCTTTGTCATCGGTATGTTACTTGCCCGAGATTCAATCGTCGGTATCCAATACCTAGTTCAATCTCATTACCGGCAAGTCTCTTTACTCGTTCCGTAAGACATCATCTCACAACTAACATATTAGTTGTAATGCTTGCAAGGCTTATGTGATGTGCATTACTGAGAGGGCCCAGAAATACCTCTCCGACAATCGGAGTGACAAATCCTAATCTCGAAATACGCCAACCCAACATGTACCTTTGGAGACACCTGTAGTGCTCCTTTATAATCACCCAGTTACATTGTGACGTTTGGTAGCACCCAAAGTGTTCCTCCGGCAAACGGGAGTTGCATAATCTCATAGTCATAGGAACATGTATAAGTCATGAAGAAAGCAATAGCAACATACTAAACGATCGGGTGCTAAGGTAATGGAATGGGTCATGTCAATCAGATCATTCAACTAATGGTGTGATCTCGTTAATCAAATAACAACTCTTTTGTCCATGGTTAGGAAACATAACCATCTTTGATTAACGAGCTAGTCAAGTAGAGGCATACTAGTGACACTCTGTTTGTCTATGTATTCACACATGTATTATGTTTACGGTTAATACAATTCTAGCATGAATAATAAAAATTTATCATGATATAAGGAACTAAATAATAACTTTATTATTGACTCTAGGGCATATTTCCTTCAATATCTAGATCTTGTTTAATGCGAGATGGTTATTCATTTAAATCAGAGAATAATGGTTGTTCTATTTATATGAGTAATATCTTTTATGGTCATGCACCCTTGCAGAGTGGTCTATTCTTATTGAATGTCGATAGTAGTAATACACATATATATAGTGTTGAAGCCAAAAGATGCAGAGTTGATAATGATAGTGCAACTTATTTGTGGCACTGCCGTTTAGGTCATACCGGTGTAAAGCGCATGAAGAAACTCCATATTGATGGACTTTTGGAACCACTTGATTATGAATCACTTGGTACTTGCGAACCGTGCCTCATGGGCAAGATGACTAAAACACCGTTCTCCGGTACGATGGAGAGAGCAACAAATTTGTTGGAAATCATACATACAGATGTATGTGGTCCAATGAATATTGAGGCTCGTGGCGGATATCGTTATTTTCTCACCTTCACAGATGACTTAAGCAGATATGGGTATATCTACTTAATGAAACATAAGTCTGAAACGTTTGAAAAGTTCAAAGAATTTCAGAGTGAAGTTGAAAATCATCGTAACAAGAAAATAAAGTTTCTACGATCTGATCGTGGAGGAGAATATTTGAGTTACGAGTTTGGTGTACATTTGAAAAATTGTGGAATAGTTTCACAACTCACGCCACCCGGAACACCACAGCATAATGGTGTGTCCGAACATCGTAATCGTACTTTACTGGATATGGTGCGATCTATGATGTCTCTTACTGATTTACCGCTATCGTTTTGGGGATACGCTCTAGAGACAGCCGCATTCACGTTAAATAGGGCACCATCAAAATCCGTTGAGACGACACCTTATGAACTATGCTTTGGCAAGAAACCAAAGTTGTCGTTTTTGAAATTTGGGGCTGCGATGCTTATGTGAAAAAATTTCAACCTGATAAGCTCGAACCCAAATCGGAGAATATGTCTTCATAGGATACCCAAAGGAGACTATTGGGTACACCTTCTATCACAGATCCGAAGGCAAGACATTTGTCGCCAAGAATGGATCCTTTCTAGAGAAGGAATTTCTCTCGAAAGAAGTGAGTGGGAGGAAAGTAGAACTTGATGAGGTAACTGTACCTGCTCCCTTATTGGAAAGTAGTACATCACAGAAACCGGTTTCTGTGACACCTACACCAATTAGTGAGGAAGCCAATGATAATGATCATGAAGCTTCGACCTGATAAGCTCGAACACAAATCGGAGAAATGTGTCTTCATAGGATATCCAGAGGAAACTATTGGATACACCTTTTATCACAGATCCGAAGGCAGGACTTTTGTTGCTAAATTCGGAAACTTTCTGGAGAAGGAGTTTCTCTTGAAAGAAGTGAGTGGGAGGAAAGTAGAACTTGACGAGGTAACTGTACCTGCTCCCTTATTGGAAAGTAGTGCATCACAGAAAACTGTTTCAGTGACACCTACACCAGTTAGTGAGGAAGCTAATGATGATGATCATGAAACTTCAGAACAAGATACTACTGAACCTCGTAGATCAACCAGTGTGAGATCCGCGCCAGAGTGGTACGGTAATCCTGTTCTGGAAGTCATGCTACTAGATCATGATGAACCTACGAACTATGAAGAAGCGATGGTGAGCCCAGATTCCGCAAAATGGCTTGAAGCCATGAAATCTGAGATGGGATCCATCTATGAGAACAAAGTATGGACTTTGGTTGACTTGCCCGATGATCCGCAAGCAATTGAGAATAAATGGACCTTCAAGAAGAAGACTGACGCTGATGGTAATATTACTGTCTACAAAGCTCGACTTGTTGCAAAAGGTTTTCGGCAAGTTCAAGGGATTGACTACGATGAGACCTTCTCACCCGTAGCGATGCTTAAGTCTGTCCGAATCATGTTAGCAATTGCCGCATTTTATGATTATGAAATTTGGCAGATGGATGTCAAAACTGCATTCCTGAATGGATTTCTGGAAGAAGAGTTGTATATGATGCAACCAGAAGGTTTTGTCGATCCAAAGGGAGCTAACAAAGTGTGCAAGCTCCAGCGATCCATTTATGGACTGGTGCAAGCCTCTCGGAGTTGGAATAAACGCTTTGATAGTGTGATCAAAGCATTTGGTTTTATACAGACTTTTGGAGAATCCTGTATTTACAAGAAAGTGAGTGGGAGCTCTATAGCATTTCTGATATTATATGTGGATGACATATTACTGATTGGAAATGATATAGAATTTCTGGATAGCATAAAGGGATACTTGAATAAGAGTTTTTCAATGAAAGACCTCGGTGAAGCTGCTTACATATTAGGCATTAAGATCTATAGAGATAGATCAAGACGCTTAATTGGACTTTCACAAAGCACATACCTTGACAAAGTTTTGAAAAGGTTCAAAATGGATCAAGCAAAGAAAGGGTTCTTGCCTGTGTTACAAGGTGTGAAATTGAGTAAGACTCAAAGCCCGACCACTACAGAAGATAGAGAGAAAATGAAAGATGTTCCCTATGCTTCAGCTATAGGCTCTATCATGTATGGAATGTTGTGTACCAGACCTAATGTGTGCCTTGCTATAAGTCTAGCTGGGAGGTACCAAAGTAATCCAGGAGTGGATCACTGGACAGCGGTCAAGAACATCCTGAAATACCTGAAAAGGACTAAGGATATGTTTCTCATATATGGAGGTGACAAAGAGCTCATCGTAAAAGGTTACGTTGATGCAAGCTTTGACACTGATCCGGACGATTCTAAATCGCAAACCGGATACGTGTTTACATTAAACGGTGGAGCTGTCAGTTGGTGCAGTTTGAAACAAAGCGTCGTAGTGGGATCTACATGTGAAGCGGAGTACATAGCTGCTTCGGAAGCTGCAAATGAAGGAGTCTGGATGAAGGAGTTCATATCCGATCTAGGTGTCATACCTAGTGCATCGGGTCCAATGAAAATCTTTTGTGACAATACTGGTGTTATTGGCAAAGGAATCCAGATTTCACAAAAGAACCAAACACATCAAGAGACGCTTCAATTCCATCCGGGATCTAGTCCAGGTGGGAGACATAGAGATTTGCAAGATGCATACGGATCTGAACGTTGCAGACCCGTTGACTAAGCCTCTTCCACGAGCAAAACATGTTCAGCACCAAGACTCCATGATAAATGTTATATTTTAAACTTCTTCGCAGGCCTATGTGAGCATTTAAACAGTATAAATGTTTATTATTGACTCTAGTGCAAGTGGGAGAATGAAGGAAATATGCCCTAGAGGCAATAATAAAGTTATTATTTATTTCCTTATTTCATGATAAATGTTTATTATTCATGCTAGAATTGTATTAACCGGAAACATAATACATGTGTGACTACATAGACAAACAGAGTGTCACTAGTATGCCTCTACTTGACTAGCTCATTAATCAAAGATGGTTATGTTTCCTAACCATGAACAAAGAGTTGTTATTTGATTAATGGGATCACATCATTAGGTGAATGATCTGATTGACATGACCCATTCCATTAGCTTAGCACCCGATTGTTTAGTATGTTGCTATTGCTTTCTTCATGACTTATACATGTTCCTATGACTATGAGATTATGCAACTCCTGTTTGCCGGAGGAACACTTTGTGTGCTACCAAACGTCACAACGTAAATGGGTGATTATAAAGGTGCTCTACAGGTGTCTCCAAAGGTAGATGTTGGGTTGGCGTATTTTGAGATTAGGATTTGTCACTCCGATTGTCAGAGAGGTATCTCTGGGCCCTCTCGGTAATGCACATCACATAAGCCTTGCAAGCATTACAACTAATATGTTAGTTGTGAGATGATGTATTACGGAACGAGTAAAGAGACTTGCCGGTAACGAGATTGAACTAGGTATTGGATACCGACGATCGAATCTCGGGCAAGTAACATGCCGATGACAAAGGGAACAACGTATGTTGTTATGCGGTCTGACCGATAAAGATCTTCGTAGAATATGTAGGAGCCAATATGGGCATCCAGGTCCCGCTATTGTTTATTGACCGGAGACGTGTCTCGGTCATGTCTACATTGTTCTCGAACCGTAGGGTCCGCACGCTTAAAGTTACGATGACAGTTGTTATGAGTTTTATGCATTTTGATGTACCTAAGTTAGTTCGGAGTCCCGGATGTGATCACGGACAAGACGAGGAGTCTCGAAATGGTCGAGACATAAAGATTGATATATTGGATGACTATATTCGGACACCGGGAGGGTTCCGGGGAAGTTTCGGATAAAACCGGAGCACCGGGGGGTTACCGGAACCCCCCGGGGGGTTAATGGGCCTCATGGGCCTAATGTGGAGAAGAGGAAGGGGCTGCCAGGGCAGGCCGCGCGCCCCCTCTCCCCCTAGTCCGAATTGGACAAGGAGGAAGGGGCGGCGCCCCCCCCCTTTCCTTCTCTCCCTCCACCTCTCCTAGTTGGACAAGGAACGGGAGGGGAGTACTACTCCCGGTAGGAGTAGGACTCCTCCTGCGCGCCTCCTCTAGGCCGGCCGCACCCCCCCCCCTTGGATCCTTTATATACGGGGGCAGGGGGGCACCCTAGAACACACAAGTTGATCTTCGTGATCGTTCCTTAGCCGTGTGCGGTGCCCCCCTCCACCATATTCCACCTCGGTCATATCGTTGTAGTGCTTAGGCGAAGCCCTGCGTCGGTAGAACATCATCATCGTCACCACGCCATTGTGCTGACGGAACTCATCCCCGAAGCTTTGCTGGATCGGAGCCCGGGGAGCGTCATCGAGCTGTACGTGTGCAAAGAACTCAGAGGTGCCGGAGTAACGGTGCTTGGATCGGTCGGATCGGGAAGACGTACAACTACTTCCTCTACGTTGTGTCAACGCTTCCGTTGCGATCTACAAGGGTACGTAGATCATACTGTCCCCTCTCGTTGCTATGCATCACCATGATCTTGTGTGTGCGTAGGAATTTTTTTGAAATTACTACGTTCCCCAACACGAGACACATCTTCGGTCAATAACCAATAGCGGAACCTGGATGCTCATATTGGCTCCTACATATTCTACGAAGATCTTTATCGGTCAGACCGCATAACAACATACATTGTTCCCTTTGTCATAGGTATGTTACTTGCCCGAGATTCGATCGTCGGTATCTCAATACCTAGTTCAATCTCATTACCGGCAAGTCTCTTTACTCGTTCCGTAATACATCATCTCACAACTAACTCATTAGTTGCAATGCTTGCAAGGCTTATGTGATGTGCATTACCGAGAGGGCCCAGAGATACCTCTCCGACAATCGGAGTGACAAATCCTAATCTCGAAATACGCCAACCCAACATATACCTTTGGAGACACCTGTAGAGCACCTTTATATTCACCCAGTTACGTTGTGACGTTTGGTAGCACACAAAGTGTTCCTCCGGCAAACGGGAGTTGCATAATCTCATAGTCATAGGAACATGTATAAGTCATGAAGAAAGCAATAGCAACATACTAAACGATCGGGTGCTAAGCTAATGGAATGGGTCATGTCAATCAGATCATTCACCTAATGATGTGATCCCGTTAATCAAATAACAACTCTTTATCCATGGTTAGGAAACATAACCATCTTTGGTTAACGAGCTAGTCAAGTAGAGGCATACTAGTGATACTCTGTTTGTCTATGTATTCACACATGTATTATGTTTCCGGTTAATACAATTCCAACATGAATAATAAACATTTATCATGATATAAGGAAATAAATAATAACTTTATTATTGCCTCTAGGGCATATTTCCTTCAGTCTCCCACTTGCACTAGAGTCAATAATCTAGATTACACAGTAATGATTCTAACACCCATGGAGCCTTGGTGTTGATCATGTTTTGCTCGTGGAAGAGGCTTAGTCAACGCGTCTGCTACATTCAGATCCGTATGTATCTTGCAAATCTCTATGTCTCCCACCTGGACTAGATCCCAGATGGAATTGAAGCGTCTTTTGATGTGCTTGGTTCTCTTGTGAAATCTGGATTTCTTTGCCAAGGCAATTGCACCAGTATTGTCACAAAAGATTTTCATTGGACCCAATGCACTAGGTATGACACCTAGATCGGATATGAACTCCTTCATCCAGACTCCTTCGTTTGCTGCTTCCGAAGCAGCTATGTACTCCGCTTCACATGTAGATCCCGCCAGGACGCTTTGTTTAGAACTGCACCAACTGACAGCTCCACTGTTTAATGTAAACACATATCTGGTTTGCGATTTAGAATCGTCCGGATCAGTGTCAAAGCTTGCATCAACGTAACCGTTTACGATGAGCTCTTTGTCACCTCCATATATGAGAAACATATCCTTAGTCCTTTTCAGGTATTTCAGGATGTTCTTGACCGCTGTCCAGTGATCCACTCCTGGATTACTTTGGTACCTCCCTGCTAGACTTATAGCAAGACACACATCAGGTCTGGTACACAGCATTGCATACATGATAGAGCCTATGGCTGAAGCATAGGGAACATCTTTCATTTTTACTCTATCTTCTGCAGTGGTCGGGCATTGAGTCTTACTCAACTTCACACCTTGTAACACAGGCAAGAATCCTTTCTTAGCCTGATCCATTTTGAACTTCTTCAAAACTTTGTCAAGGTAAGTGCTTTGTGAAAGTCCAATTAAGCGTTTTGATCTATCTCTATAAATCTTAATGCCCAATATGTAAGCAGCTTCACCGAGGTCTTTCATTGAAAAACTCTTATTCAAGTATCGCTTTATGCTATCCAGAAATTCTATATCATTTCCGATTAGTAATATGTCATCCACATATAATATCAGAAATGCTACAGAGCTCCCACTCACTTTCTTGTAAATACAGGCTTCTCCGAAAGTCTGTACAAACCCAAATGCTTTGATCACACTATCAAAGCGTTTATTCCAACTCCGAGAGGCTTGCACCAGTCCATAAATGGATCGCTGGAGCTTGCACACTTTGTTAGCTCCTTTTGGATCGACAAAACCTTCTGCTTGCATCATATACAACTCTTCTTCCAGAAATCCATTCAGGAACGCAGTTTTGACATCCATCTGCAAGATTTCATAATCATAAAATGCGGCAATTGCTAACATGATTCGGACAGACTTAAGCATCGCTACGGGTGAGAAGGTCTCATCGTAGTCAATCCCTTGAACTTGTCGAAAACCTTTTGCGACAAGTCGAGCTTTGTAGACAGTAACATTACCGTCAGCGTCAGTCTTCTTCTTGAAGATCCATTTATTCTCAATTGCTTGCCGATCATTGGGTAAGTCAACCAAAGTCCACACTTTGTTCTCATACATGGATCCCATCTCAGATTTCATGGCTTCAAGCGATTTTGCGGAATCTAGGCTCACCATCGCTTCTTCATAGTTCGTAGGTTCATCATTATCTAGTAGCATGACTTACAGAATAGGATTACCGTATCACTCTGGTGCGGATCTTACTCTTGTTGATCTACGAGGTTCAGTAGTAACTTGTTCTGAAGCTTCATGATCATTATCATTGGCTTCCTCACTAATTGGTGTAGGTGTCACAGAAACCGGTTTCTGTGATGTACTACTTTCCAATAAGGGAGCAGGTACAGTTACCTCATCAAGTTCTACTTTCCTCCCACTCACTTCTTTCGAGAGAAATTCCTTCTCTAGAAAGGATCCATTCTTGGCGACAAATGTCTTGCCTTCGGATCTGTGATAGAAGGTGTACCCAACAGTCTCCTTTGGGTATCCTATGAAGACACATTTCTCCGATTTGGGTTCGAGCTTATCAGGTTGAAATTTTTTCACATAAGCATCGCAGCCCCAAACTTTCAGAAACGACAACTTTGGTTTCTTGCCAAACCACAGTTCATAAGGCGTTGTCTCAACGGATTTTTATGGTGCCCTATTTAACGTGAATGCAGCTGTCTCCAAAGCATAACCCCAAAACGATAGCGGTAAATCTGTAAGAGATATCATAGATCGCACAATATCAAGTAAAGTACAATTACGACGTTCGGACACACCATTATGTTGTGGTGTTCCGGGTGGCGTGAGTTGCGAAACTATTCCGCATTGTTTGAAATGTAGACCAAACTCGAAACTCAAATATTCTCCTCCACGATCAGATCGTAGAAATTTTATTTTCTTGTCACGGTGATTTTCAACTTCACTCTGAAATTCTTTGAACTTTTCAAATGTTTTAGACTTATGCTTCATTAAGTAGATATACCCATACTCTGCTTAAATCATCTGTGAAGGTGAGAAAATAACGATATCCGCCACGAGCTTCAATATTCATCGGACCACATACATCTGTATGTATGATTTCCAACAAATCTGTTGCTCTCTCCATAGTACCGGAGAATGGTGTTTTAGTCATCTTGCCCATGAGGCACGGTTCGCAAGTACCAAGTGATTCATAATCAAGTGGTTCCAAAAGTCCATCAGTATGGAGTTTCTTCATGCGCTTTACACTGATATGACCTAAACGGCAGTGCCACAAATAAGTTGCACTATCATTATCAACTCTGCATCTTTTGGTTTCAACATTATGAATATGTGTATCACTACTATCGAGATTCATCAAAAACAGACCACTCTTCAAGGGTGCATGACCATAAAAGATATTACTCATATAAATAGAACAACCATTATTCTCTGATTTAAATGAATAACCGTCTCGCATCAAACAAGATCCAGATATAATGTTCATGCTCAACGCTGGCACCAAATAACAATTATTTAGGTCTAATACTAATCCCGATGGTAGATGTAGAGGTAGCGTGCCGACCGCGGTCACATCGACTTTGGAACCATTTCCCACGTGCATCGTCACCTCGTCCTTCGCTAGTGTTCGCTTAATCCGTAGTCCCTGTTTCGAGTTGCAAATATTAGCAACAGAACCAGTATCAAATACCCACGTGCTACTGCGAGCTCTAGTAAGGTACACATCAATAACATGTATATCACATATACCTTTGTTCACCTTGCCATCCTTCTTATCCGCCAAATACTTGGGGCAGTTCCGCTTCCAGTGTCTAGTCTGCTTGCAGTAGAAGCACTCAGTTTCAGGCTTAGGTCCAGACTTGGGTTTCTTCTCTTGAGCAGCAACTTGCTTGCTGTTCTTCTTGAAGTTCCCTTTCTTCTTCCCTTTGCCCCTTTTCTTGAAACCAGTGGTCTTATTGACCATCAACACTTGATGCTCCTTCTTGATTTCTACCTCCGCAGCTTTTAGCATTGCGAAGAGCTCGGGAATTGTTTTGTCCATCCCTTGCATGTTATTGTTCATCACGAAGCTCTTGTATCTAGGTGGAAGTGATTGGAGAATTCTATCAATGATGCAATCATCTGGAAGATTAACTCCCAATTGAATCAAGTGATTATTATACCCTGACATTTTGAGTATATGCTCACTGACAGAACTGTTCTCCTCCATCTTGCAGCTATAGAACTTATTGGAGACTTCATATCTCTCAATTCGGGCATTTTCTTGAAATATTAACTCCAACTCCTGGAACATCTCATATGCTCCATGACGTTCAAAACGTCGTTGAAGACCCGATTCTAAGCCGTAAAGCATGGCACATTGAACTATCGAGTAGTCATCAACTTTGCTCTGCCAGACGTTCTTAACGTCGTCAGTTGCATCAGCAGCAGGCCTGGCACCCAGCGGTGCTTCTAGGACGTAACTCTTCTGTGCATCAATGAGGATAATCCTCAAGTTACGGACCCAGTCCGTGTAATTGCTACCATCATCTTTCAACTTTGCTTTCTCAAGGAACGCATTAAAATTCAACGGAACAACAGCACGGGCCATCTATCTACAATCAAACATAAACAAGCAAGATACTATCAGGGACTAAGTTCATGATAAATTTAAGTTCAATTAATCATATTACTTAAGAACTCCCACTTAGAAAGACATCCCTCTTATCCTCTAAGTGATCACGTGATCCAAATCAACTAAACCATAACCGATCATCACGTGAAATGGAGTAGTTTTCAATGGTGAACATCACTATGTTGATCATATCTACTATATGATTCACGCTCGACCTTTCGGTCTCAGTGTTCCAAGGCCACATCTGCATATGCTAGGCTTGTCAAGTTTAACCTGAGTATTCTGCGTGTGCAAAACTGGCTTGCACCCGTTGTAGATGGACGTAGAGCTTATCACACCCGATCATCACGTGGTGTCTGGGCACGACGAACTTTGGCAACGGTGCATACTTAGGGAGAACACTTTTATCTTGAAATTTAGTGAGAGATCATCTTATAATGCTACCATCAATCAAAGCAAGATAAGATGCATAAAAGATAAACATCACATGCAATCAATATAAGTGATATGATATGGCCATCATCATCTTGTGCTTGTGATCTCCATCTCCGAAGCATCGTCATGATCACCATCGTCACCGGCGCGACACCTTGATCTCCATCGTAGCATCGTTGTCGTCTCGCCAATCTTATGCTTCTACGACTATCGCTACCGCTTAGTGATAAAGTAAAGCATTACAAGGCGATTGCATTGCATACAATAAAGCGACAACCATATGGCTCCTGCAAGTTGCCGATAACTCGGTTACAAAACATGATCATCTCATACAATAAAATTTAGCATCATGCCTTGACCATATCAAATCAGAACATGCCCTGCAAAAACAAGTTAGACATCCTCTACTTTGTTTGTTGCAAGTTTTACGAGGCTGCTACGGGCTTAAGCAAGAACCAATCTTACCTACGCATCAAAACCACAACGATAGTTTGTCAAGTTGGTGCTGTTTTAACCTTCGCAAGGACCGGGCGTAGCCACACTCGGTTCAACTAAAGTTGGAGAAACTGACACCCGCCAGCCACATGTGTGCAAAGCATGGCGGTAGAACCAGCCTCGCGTAAGCGTACGCGTAATGTCGGTCCGGGCCGCTTCATCCAACAATACCGCCGAACCAAAGTATGACATGCTGGTAAGCAGTATGACTTATATCGCCCACAACTCACTTGTGTTCTACTCATGCATATAACATCAACACATAAAACCTAGGCTCGGATGCCACTGTTGGGTAACGTAGTAATTTCAAAATTTTCCTACGCACACGCAAGATCATGGTGATGCATAGCAACGAGAGGGGAGAGTGTTGTCTACGTAACCTCGTAGACCGAAGCGGAAGCGTTGACGCAACATAGAGGAAGTAGTCGTACGTCTTCCCGATCTGACCGATCCAAGCACCGTTACTCCGGCACCTCCGAGTTCTTGGCACACGTTCAGCTCGATGACAATCCCCGGGCTCCGATCCAGCAAAGCGTCGGGGAGGAGTTTCGTCAGCACGATGGCGTGGTGACGATCTTGATGTTCTACCGTCGCAGGGCTTCGCCTAAGTACCACTACAATATGACCGGGGTGGAATATGGTGGAGGGGGCACCGCACACGGCTAAGGAACGATCACGAAGATCAACTTGTGTGTCTAGAGGTGCCCCCCTGCCCCCGTATATAAAGGAGCAAGGGGGGAGGCCGGTCGGCCCTTGGGGCACGCCAGGGAAGAGGAATCCTCCTCCTAGTAGGAGTAGGACTCCCTCTTTCCTACTCGTACTAGGAGGGGGAAAGGAAGGGGGAGAGGGAGAAGGAAAGGGGGGCACCGCCCCCCCTCTCCTAGTCCAATTCGGACCAGAGGGGGAGGGGGCGCGCGGCCCACCCTGGCCGCCCCTCTCTCTCTCCACTAAGGCCCATAAGGCCCATTACTACTCCCGGGGGGTTCCGGTAACCCTCCGGCACTCCGGTTTTCTCCGAAATCACCCGAAACATTTCCGGTGTCCGAATATAGCCGTCCAATATATCGATCTTTATGTCTCGACCATTTCGAGACTCCTCGTCATGTCCGTGATCACATCCGGGACCCTGAACAAACTTCGGTACATCAAAATACATAAACTCATAATGAAACTGTCATCGTAACGTTAAGCGTGCGGACCCTACGGTTCGAGAACAATGTAGACATGACCGAGACACATCTCCGGTCAATAACCAATAGCGGAACCTGGATGCTCATATTGGCTCCTACATATTCTACCTAGATCTTTATCGGTCAGACTGCATAACAACATACGTTGTTCCCTTTGTCATCAGTATGTTACTTGCCCGAGATTCGATCGTCGGTATCTCAATACCTAGTTCAATCTCGTTACCGGCAAGTCTCTTTACTCGTTCCGTAATACATCATCTCACAACTAACTCATTAGTTGCAATGCTTGCAAGGCTTATGTGATGTGCATTACCGAGAGGGCCCAGAGATACCTCTCCGACAATCGGAGTGACAAATCCTAATCTCAAAATACGCCAACCCAACATATACCTTTGGAGACACCTGTAGAGCACATTTATAATCACCCAGTTACGTTGTGACATTTGGTAGCACACAAAGTGTTCCTCCGGCAAACGGGAGTTGCATAATCTCATAGTCATAGGAACATGTATAAGTCATGAAGAAAGCAATAGCAACATACTAAACGATCGAATGCTAAGCTAATGGAATGGATCATGTCAATCAGATCATTCACCTAATGATGTGATCCCGTTAATCAAGTAACAACTCTTTGTCCATGGTTAGGAAACATAACCATCTTTGATTATCGAGCTAGTCAAGTAGAGGCATACTAGTGACACTCTGTTTGTCTATGTATTCACACATGTATTATGTTTCCGGTTAATACAATTCCAGCATGAATAATAAACATTTATCATGATATAAGGAAATAAATAATAACTTTATTATTGCCTCTAGGGCATATTTCCTTCATGTAGAGATATTAGTATGCGGTAACCCGAAAGTTTTTTGGAGTCCCGGATGAGATCCCGGACGTCACGAGGAGTTTCGGAATGGTCCGGAGGTAAAGATTTATATATAGGAAGTCCAGTTTCGGCCACCAGGAAGGCTTCGAGGGTAATCGGTATTGTACCGGGACCACCGGAAGGGTCCCGGGGGTCCACCAGGTGGGGCCACCTATCCCGGAGGGCTCCATGGGCTGAAGTGACGTGGGAACCAGCCCCTGGTGGGCTGGTGCACCCCCCTTGGGCCTCCCCCTACGCCTAGGGTTGGAAACCCTAGGGGTGGGGGCGCCCCACTTGGCTTGGGAGGCAAGTTTCCCCCTTGGCCGCCGCCCCCCTTGGAGATTGGATCTCCTAGGGCCGGCGCCCCCCCTTAGGGGGGCCTATATATAGTGGGGGGAGGGAGGGCAGCCGTAGCCCTAGCCCCTGGCGCCTCCCTCTCCCTCCCGTGACACCTCTCCCTCTTGCTGAACTTGGCGAAGCCTTGCCGAGATCCCGCTACTTCCACCATCACGCCGTCGTGCTGCTGGATCTCCA